>NC_135235.1:442476504-442778215 GCF_051348905.1 Ranitomeya variabilis | reverse complement strand
CATGCTCCCATTTATTTTAGGATCCTTTAGCCAGCCCCCCTAGTCGGATCCATCGCATCAGTTTTTCACAATCTGCGACGGATCCATCGATCCGTCGAGCCAACGGATTGTGACTGACAGCAAAAAACTTATGTGTGAAAGGGGCCTTACCACAAAGGAATTGGTTTCCGAGATATTGTTGGAAGAGAGAAGGATCCTGCATGTCAGATTTTGATCTGATCAGGGCAGGGGCGTAACTACCGCGGTCGCAGGGGTCGCAATTGCGACGGGGCCCCAGTGCTTAGGGGCCCGCCCAGTCCAGCAGACTGGGCGGGCCCCTAAGAACTCTGAGCTACAAAATGGGCCGCCGGCCCTTTAAATAAAGCTTCTTTACAGGCCCTGGTGCGCGTGCACTCTCTCAGTGCATGCGCGATCAAGGGTGGGACTGCACTTGTCCCGCAGCAGAGCCCCTCCACCGCAGAGAGCCGCACACCACAACTATGGCTGCAGCTGCTCTGCGCGCAAAGGACCTGTGATGAGGTCACAGGAGGGGAGGAGTCGGAGTCACATGATTAAGGGCTTCCGTGTAGTGCAGGACAGTAGTGCTAGTCGTCATCGTGCTGGAGGAGGGTAAGCTTTTGTGTGAGGTCAGGAGGGGGTTTGTGTGGATGTAGCAGAGCAGTGTGTGTATAAGGTGTACAGAGCGGAGCCGTGTGTGTATGATGTGTACGGAGCGGAGCTGGGTGTGTATGAGGTGTACGGAGCGGAGCTGGGTGTGTATGCGGTGTATGGAGCGGAGCCGTGTGTGTATGAGGTGTATGGTGCGGAGCCGTGTGTGTATGAGGTGTACAAGGCGGAGCCGGGTGTGTACGAGGTGTACGGAGCGGAGCCGGGTGTGTACGAGGTGTACGGAGCGGAGCCGGGTGTGTACGAGGTGTACGGAGCGGAGCCGGGTGTGTACGAGGTGTACGGAGCGGAGCCGGGTGTGTACGAGGTGTACGGAGCGGAGCCGGGTGTGTACGAGGTGTACGGAGCGGAGCCGGGTGTGTACGAGGTGTACGGAGCGGAGCCGGGTGTGTACGAGGTGTACGGAGCGGAGCTGGGTGTGTACGAGGTGTACGGAGCAGAGCTGGGTGTGTATGCGGTGTATGGAGCGGAGCCGTGTGTGTATGAGGTGTATGGTGCGGAGCCGTGTGTGTATGAGGTGTACAAGGCGGAGCCGGGTGTGTACGAGGTGTACGGAGCGGAGCCGGGTGTGTATGAGGTGTACGGAGCGGAGCCGGGTGTGTACGAGGTGTACAGAGGGGAGCCGCATGTGCAATGTGTACAGAGCTCAGCCGCGTGTGTAGGAGTAACTATGTGTGGCCATTATACTGTAGGCAATATCATGTGTGGCCATTGTACAGTATGGAGCATCATGTGTGGCCATTGTACAGTACAGAGCACTATGTGTGGCCATTGTACAGTGTGGACAGGGGCGTAACTACCGCGGTTGCAGCGGTCGCCATTGCGACCGGGCCCGGCAGGTCAGGGGCCCGGGGCCGGCAGGTCAGAGCAGGGCCGGACTGGCCATCGGGCACTTCTGGCAAATGCCAGAAGAGCCGGTGCCAGTCATGGGCCGCTCGATCCGCCTCCCCCCGCCGCCGCCGACTCACCCCCCCTGCCGTCGCATTCAACTATACCGGCGTCTATGACGCCGGTACAGTTGAATGCAATGACGGAGGAGAGAGCATCTACAGACGCTCCCTCTCTCATCGCTCCCCGCTCTGCCTCTGACACTGCGGGTGCGCGATGACGTCATATCATCGCGCACCTGTTGTGTCCCGGGCAGACTGCAGCCCAGCCGAGCCTGAGACCGGAGCAGGAAGCAACGCTGGCAAGAGGAAAGGTAAGGAGAGTGTTTTTTTTTTTTTTTTACTGGACTGTGGTGGCATTCTCGGGGGGGGGGGGGGGCGAGAGATGCGGGCTGTGCTGTATATACCACTGTGCAGGCTGTGCTGGATATACCACTGTGCGGGCTGTGCTGGATATACCACTGTGCGGGCTGTGCTGGATAGACCACTGTGCAGGCTGTGCTGGATAGACAACTGTGCAGGCTGTGCTGGATAGACCACTGTGCGGGCTGTGCTGGATAGACCACTGTGCGGGCTGTGCTGGATAGACCACTGTGCGGGCTGTGCTGGATAGACCACTGTGCGGGCTGTGCTGGATAGACCACTGTGCGGGCTGTGCTGGATAGACCGCTGTGCGGGCTGTGCTGGATAGACCACTGTGCGGGCTGTGCTGGATAGACCGCTGTGCGGGCTGTGCTGGATAGACCACTGTGCGGGCTGTGCTGGCACCCAACACCATGTTGCAGTGCAGGAGATTCCTCCTGCACGGCAACAGTCCGAGGCATATCTAGGGGAAGGGGGCAGCCGGGGCACGTGAGAGACAGGAAGCAGCTCCAGTCATCACGATGAGACAGCTTCTCAGTCTGTATTTTTCCTCCCTCATACATCTCATGTACGTCTGAATGAGATCGTATTGAAGAGAAAGCCAAAATAACCCCGGGATAGAAGGCGAGAGCAGGGGGGAGGTGCGGGACAGAGCCGCTTTAGTCAGGAGAAGCTGAGGAGCTGCAGCCGGTTTACATCAGCCACCCCTGTACCAGAGAGGAGATTGTGAGTTGTGTATATGAGCTGGTATCTCTGGTGTGTGTGTGTGTGTGTGTGTGTGTGTGATATCTGTAGTGTGTGTGTGTGTGATATCTGTAGTGTGTGTGTGTGTGTGTGTGTGTGTGTGATATCTGTAGTATGTGTGTGTGTGTGTGATATCTGTAGTATGTGTGTGTGTGTGATATCTGTAGTATGTCTGTGTGTGTGTGATATCTGTAGTGTGTGTGTAATATGATGTGTGTGTGTGATATCTGTAGTGTGTGTGTGATATCTGTAGTATGTCTGTGTGTGATATCTGTAGTGTGTGTGTAATATGATGTGTGTGTGTGTGATATCTGTAGTATGTGTGTGTGTGATATCTGTAATGTGTGTGTGTGTGTGTGTGTGTGTGACCTGTAGTGTGTGTGTGATAACTGATGTGTGTGTGATATCTGTAGTATGATGTGTGTGTGATATCTGTAGTGTGTGTGTAATATGATGTGTGTGTGATATCTGTAGTATGTCTGTGTGTGTGATATCTGTAGTGTGTGTGTAATATGATGTGTGTGTGTGTGATATCTGTAGTATGTGTGTGTGTGATATCTGTAGTGTGTGTGTGTGTGTATGACCTGTAGTGTGTGTGTGATAACTGATGTGTGTGTGATATCTGTAGTATGATGTGTGTGTGTGTGTGATATCTGTAGTGTGTGTGTGATATCTGTAGTATGTGTATGTGTGTGAGGCAGCGGCGTAACTACCACGGTCGCAGCTGCAAGCGGCTCTGGCAAGTCAGGGGGCCGTGTGTCCCCTTGAGCCTGTCTCCCTTATGCTTGTGTCCCCATGTGCCAGTCTCCCTTGCCCATTAGTCCCTGTGTGTCCCCATGTGCCTGTCTCCTTTGTCCCCTTGTGCTTGTGTCAGTCTCCTTTGTCCCCTTGTGCTTGTGTCAGTCTCCTTTGCCCACTAATCCCTGTGTCAGTCTCCCTTTCCCACTTGTCCCTGTGTGTCCCCTTGTGTTTGTATCCCTTGTCCCCTTGTGTCAGTCTCTTGCCCACTAGTCCCTGTGTGTCCCCTTGTGCCTGTCTCCCTTGTCCCCTTGTGCTTGTCCCCGTGTGTCCCCTTGTGTCAGTCTCCATTGCCCACTAGTCCCCTTGTATCAGTCTCCTTTGCCCACTATTCCCCGTGTGTCAGTCTCCCTTGCCCACTAGTCCCTGTGTCCCCGTGTGCCAATCTCCCTTGTCCACTAGTCCCCGTGTGCCCTTTGTGTCAGTCTCCCTTGCCCACTTGTCCCCGTGTGCCCCTTGTGTCAGTCTCCATTGTCCCCTTGTGTCCGTCTCCCTTGCCCACTAGTCCCCTTGTAACCTTCTCCCCTGCCTCCTAGCCCCCATGTGTCCCCTTGTGCCTGTCTTCCTTGCCCCCTTGTGCCCTCTCCCCTGCCCCCTCATCACCATTTGCTCGTGTCTTTCTCACTGCCCCTGTATGGAGGGGCTGCATTATACTATGAGGGGGGCTGCATTGTATTCTATGGGGGTTACATTGAATTTTATGGCGGGGGGGGCCCATTTGGAAGTTCGCACCGGGGCCCATAACTTTGTAGTTACGCCACTGGATCAGGGTATATGTACACAGCATCTTTTAGAAACTGGCGAATCTGCATCTTTTTTGGAGCAGAAGACACCAGAAAATAACCCATGATATTTTTATATAAAGCACCTTCTTTGTCTTCTTTCTATTCATTTTTAGTCAGTATGTCTTTGGAATGTGGGAGGAAGCCGGAGAGCCTGGAGGAAACCAGGACTCCAGCGCTGCAAGGCTGCAGTGCTATCCACTGAGCCACCGTGCTGCCCCGCAGCCCCACTAAATAAGTCTGCAGTGGCTCTCTCAGAACACAGGAGCGCTTAGTCGCCCTCAGAGCACCTGTGTATGGGGGAGTCGGGAAAGGCAGCTGTTGGCGAAACGATAGTACAGCTATTGTGTGAGGGGGACTTTAGGTATGATGTGCACAAATCTGTTCTCCCATCTTGAAAGCAGTAGTCATTAATGGTACATATATTCTTGATATCTGCAGTTGGCAAAACATGGATTTGGAATATTGGATGCTACAATTGGTAAATTGGGGAGCAAGCAGCAATTTATTCTTTGTCAGCCTCTTATGCCCCCCTTTACGTGACCGTAAACTTTCTGAATTGTATCTGCCATAGAGTTGGCTGTGGAAGATGTACAGCTTTTTACACTGGTATATAGGATTATATTGGAGCAAGTTCAGAGAAGAGCTACCAGGATGGTAAGTGGACTGCAAAGTATGTCCTACAAGGAACAGTTGAAGGATCTGGGAATGTTTAGCTCGCAAAAAAGAAGGCTATGAGGAGACTTAATAGCTGTCTACAAATATCTGAAGGGATGTCACAGTGTAGAGGGATCATCTTTATTCTCATTTGCACGTGGAAACACGAGAAGCAATGGAATGAAACTGAAAGGGAGAAGATACAGATTAGATATTAGAAAAAATAATTGACAGTGAGGTGATCAATGAGTGGAACAGGCTGACACGAGAGGTGGTGACTCTGAGTTCTCCTTCAATGGAAATCTTCAAACAGAGGCTGGACAGACATCTGTCTGAGATGGTTTAGTGAATCCTGCATTGAGTAGGGGGTCGGACACGATGACCCTGGAGGTCCCTTCCAACACTATATTCTATGATTCTACAGAGAAACTTTAAAACTTCAAAGGGTATTCCCATGCTGTACATTCGTGGCATAGCTGCACTGCTGTCAGAGGGGGTCAAGACTCATTCATTTGTTTGAGAATTTAGACCATCTATAACAGCAGCATGCGACAGTGCCCTGTTCTCAAGGTAAATGTGGGTCTCATTGGTAGGATCTGCACCTACTACAATTTTATGACTTAATCTTGGTATATGCAATAAATGTTAAGGATGGAAATAACCCTTTAAGCATAGCTTGCAGAGTCTCCTAAAATCAACAAGCACTATAAGCAGTGCGAAGGATGACCACTAACATCAGTAACCAAGTGACATCTGCAGACAAAAGCTGGAATGGATTATCTGCAGCAGATTGCACTGACAGTAAGCGTATAATTGCCTGAAACTAAATTGGCGCATACAATTTCCATCACTCTGCTGGGCTCCAGTATTATCTACCATAGTTTCATTTAATTCAATAAGAAGCAAGCTGATGTGTCTGTTAAACATGAAAGAAAGCAGCAGGACATTAGAATAAATGATGTCACTGAATGAAAGCCATCAGACAGAGCAATCCTAATACTAAGAAGATTATGTGGTCTTAGTAGACAAGTATAGTAGTAGCCATAAAAAAAACCTCCAGAATGTGAGCACATCAAGGATCCTGGCGGTATCTCCTGCTTGTAATGGAGTATGCTTCTATAGAGAAAGTGGCTGATTACTGTGGAGCTGAAGAGGAATTTTTCTACATTCTCCGAGTATTGCTGACAATAGCTTCAATTATGTTTTTCATTTTGCTGAACCAACAGTATAGGTTTATTAGAGTGGAAAATTGCACTTGCTTGACCCATATCAGCCTATTAGAATTGAGTAAAGAAAGATACAAATATATTTGGGTCAGTATGAAGAAGTGACTAGGCTTTCTTTTACCCGAGGGAAAGAATCCATGCACTGTCCTATCCATGTATCTAAATTGCTTGGCTTATGTTGGGACTCATGACAACATCTGTGAAATCCGGTCTGAGCACAGATCGCAACACATGGACTGTCTATGGGTCTCCTGATGGATGCTTATGAGGCTGTCATGGACATCTGTATAAGCCCTTAAACTGGTCCAAAGGATCAGAAGCCCATGTTATGCCAGCTTGAACCTGTCCTGTGGACTGGAATTTCACTTCAGATTGGGCAAAGAAATTGATGTTCAAACAGGGCATGGTCATGTGCTGAGCCTGATGGCTCCAGTGCATCCACTAATGATCCACATTTATTGCAGTATCGTGTAAGGAACAAAAACAGAGACATGTCAGAAAATATTATCGATTTGGGTCTATATCCATGTTGAACCCATTGCTAGGGCTATTGGGGACTAGATGCTATTTCTTCTTCTGACATGGAAATCGCAGGATCTCTGGGATTGTCCCTGGAAATCTCCCCTTTAAACTATAAGACTATGTGCGTATGGAGTCTTTCTGAAGATTTTTCGGAGTGGTACCTCTTCAAAAATCTGTTAAAGCACCATCCCAGCATTTTTCTTTAAGCACTGGAGTGATGCTTCTACTGTAAGGTCTCTACCCCCAGTCTTAGGCCGGAGTCACACTAGAGCGTAATACAGATGAGTGCTATGCGATAAAAAATCGCATAGCACTCAGATGAATGTTAATCTATGGGGCAGCTCCCATCATCCGTTTTTTTTCTCAGGCGTATTCAGTGTGCAAGTGAAATCCGTTTGTCAGCGCCAAGAATCGCCAATGCAAGTCTATGGGTGTGAGAAAAATTTGCACACCACACGGACCATCAGTGTGATTTGCGAGAAATATGCAACGGCGTCCTATAGAAAAGCCGGCAATTCAGTGCAGTGTACAGTAAAATCACACTGACAGGTTAAAATAGAATAGATAAAATAAATGTATTCACATAGTATAGGTATATACATGTAATTGACAAACAGATATATATATATTTATATTTCATAGAGTGTTAGGCTGCAGAATAGCTGATAATTCAATTGTCGGGTTCTGTAAAATCATTGCAGAACCCAACAGGATATGAGACATGGTTTACAAACAGTAAACCATTGCATATCAGTTAGATTTTTATATGTCCCTCCCTAATAATGTTAGTAGTGTGTGTGTGTAAAATTTTGGAGCTCCAGGTGTCTCCCGCGCAATTTTCTCCGCCAGAGTGGGAAAGCCAGTGACTGAGGGCAAATATTAATAGCCTAGAGAGGGACCATGGTTATTGCCCCCTCTGGCTAAAAACATCTGCCCCCAGCCACCCCAGAAAAGGCGCATCTGTAAGATGCCTATTCCGGCACTTAGCCTCTCTCTTCTCACTGCCCTGTGGAATTGGCATATGGGGTAATAAGCGATTAATGTCACCTTGCTATTGTAAGGTGACATTAAGCCTGGTTAATAATGAAGAGGTGTCAATAAGACACTGTCACGATATGGTATGAAATATCATATAAGTTTAGTTTCTCTTGTCAGCCCAGGATGTGGGTTAAGAAACCCCCCTTCTCTTTTACTTCAGAGTTGAGCTTGCCTTGCCAATGTACATGGGGGAAGAGCGTTTTATTGCCTAAAGGAATGTTTACGACCAGGTAGAAGCTTCCTCCAGCAAGAACTGGATTCTAAGTCTCTAGAACCATGCAGTCCTTTGTTCCATTTTTGTAAGATATTAGGCAAACGATTTAAAATACGAACACAAAAATATATCGTCATAATCACACTCGGAGGATCTACCCATCACTCTAAGCATCAGCGTCTAACTCCATCGGGTGAAGAAGTAGGGATTGCTCTGTAAATAATAGGACATATTTGATCTCCTTAGAAAGCCCACGGTAATCTGAGATGAATGCTGGGTTTGTCAGGACTATGATATGTTCAGCAGCGGAATTACAAGTCTTAGAAAGATTTAGCTTATACTTAGTCAGAATGCAGAGAGAGGAGGGACTGGGATAGCCAGCCTTTTTGGTGATGTCACCAAGCTAAGCTATAACTGTTTTGGCCGGACTCCAGCAGTCAGTCTGTTGCTGGAAGAACATGTGGGTCTGACCTGAAGAGCTGTACCTCATGCATTGGGATTTTTGGGAGCCCCTCCCACTAGCATGGTGTTTGCCTGAACTGATATGAACTAAGAACATGTGAGTTATCTTTTCTTCCTTTAATCCTTTTATTTTCATAATTACCTTTAATGCTAGTTCTTCCTCCCTGCTCTAAAAACATACCCTGTCTCTTGAAGGGAAATTACGCTACTGTTTTGGGTTAGCTCCGGACCCGTTTGATCGGAGCTGGTGGCAGCTTACCGTGTGCAGACTTTTGGAGTGTTGTTTCAGCGACTGCAGCTTGATAATTATTGTTCCTGCCTGCGTGGGAGTAGTTATCGCGTTGCTGCAGTGCGCCCAATAGCCAGTACATAGCAGGCAGCCTTTCTGGTGACTAATTACCCTAGGTGCAGTACCTAATCTGACCTGAGAGTAAGGGGGGCGCCAGAGAGCTGCAAGTGTTAAGTGGAACTGTAAGCGGGATACACAAATCCCTGCAGTTCATGGTATATTGAAGAGCAGTGGGATACCTAAAATAAGCCCCTGCTGTAAACTAAGAGGTCAATAGCATTGTGTGTGTTTTTTTTATCACATTGTGGCAGTAGAGGGATAACGAGGATAAGCCCCCTGCACATGTGATAGCCGTCTGCTGGTCTAAAGTCACCCCAATCCGTGACCTTATGGTGGCAGTGGTCGGGAATCCCTGTGGATTTTCGTGACAAACTGCGGGCCACGGCTAAGGGATCGTGACAATTGGTGACAGTCACGGTGTGAATCGTGACAATTGGTGGCAGCGGTGGGATATTAGAGCATTAGTGATTTGGTTTGAGCAATCATTCCTCTCACTAAAAACTTGCAGAAAGTTCTTGCGAGAACTCTGCGCAAATAAGTTTGGGAGAACGAACTCAGTGCTTATTAGTTGTGAGACAATTGTGTACTGGTAATTATCCCCTTTTTCTTCATTTTTCTATCCTATCTTTTATTTGGCAACCACGGTTGGGCTGGGAGAAGCCTTTTATGAACAGCAGACTAGAGACACCCTTGTTGCCTTATGCAAGTCACAGCACATTGACTATGCAAGCAAAAACAAAAGCGAACTGGTCGCAGCCCTGATGCAATGGGAAGCCGCTCTAGACCACTCACAGAGCCCAGAAGCCGCAGATGCCAGCACCAGCGAACATGGTGCTGCAGCAGAGGTCCAACCACTGAATGCTCGCCCCGTTAGCAATCCGGGCGAATTGGACCCCCACCTGCAGGCGGCCTTGAAAGAATTCCCCGCTGACGACTATGAGGGACGTCGACAGCTGATCCAGCAATACCAGGAGCGAGCCGAGGCCCGAGCCGAGCGGGAGGCCCAAGCGGAGCGGGAGTACCGGCTGCAGATGGCCCAACTGCAAATGCAGAGGTCGTCCCAGTCCAGCCGTGAGCCCAGCAGCGCTCAGATACCGAAGCCCCGGCCCGACCACTTTCCTGTTATGGAAAAGGATGGGGACTTGGACACTTTTCTGCGGGCCTTTGAGAAAGCCTGCAGACAGTACCAGCTGCCTACACAAGAATGGGCACGATACCTGACACCAGAGCTGAGAGGAAAAGCTCTGGAGGCGTTTGCTACCCTCCCTCAAGAACAAGATGGTGACTATGAGGCCATCAAGCAGGCTCTGATAGCCAAGTACCAGCTTACACCCGAGGTGTACCGTAAAAAGTTTCGGACCCTCCAACGTGGCCCACACGACAGTTACAGTGATGTGGTGCATGGACTGGGGACCCACTTTGACCAGTGGACCCAAGGACTGTCAGTGACCACATTTGCACAGCTGCGAGACCTGATGATCAAAGACCAGTTCTTCCATCTTTGCCCAACTGAGGTGCGACAGTTCGTGATGGACAGAGAACCCAAAGACGTGACGAAAGCAGCGCAGATTGCCGATGCCTATGAGGCCAACCGTAGATCGGAAGTGTGGAAGCCAGTCACCACCAGCTGGAGAGGGGGGTAAGCCTGCATCCAACGCCAGTACCCCTGCCAGCCAACCTACCAGAGGTCCTGTCCCCGTGGCCAACAGCACCAGACCTACCACCGAACTTCGCCAGTGTTACCACTGCAGGCAGACTGGACACCTCAGTCACCAATGTCCAGCCAAGCAGAAGAACCCCTTATCCAAGGCCCCAGGGCCTAATGCAGCAGTTCTTTTGGTGGGTGGTGTGGCTGGGAGGGGGTGTGATAATGTACAGCATGTCATTGTGGGAGGTCATGTTGCTACAGGCCTCAAGGACACCGGGGCTGAACGAACCCTCATCCGACCCGAACTGGCGGCCCCTGAAGAAATCATTCCAGGGAAAACCCTAACTGTCACTGGGATTGGGGGCATCAGCTGTCCCTTACCGATGGCCCGGGTTTATATTGATTGGGGTGCCGGGAGCGGGGTGAAGGAAGTGGGGCTGTCTGATAATTTGCCCACTGATGTTTTGTTGGGGACTGATTTGGGGAGGTTGTTTGCATACTACGTCCCTGACACCCCTCCCCAATCTGCTAATAAGGGTAACGTTAACCCTGATGATGATGATGATGATGGGAAATCGCATGTGTTACCTGACCATGCTTTATCTTGTAATGATGCATCTGTTAACCCTTTTTTCCCTAGGATTGATGGTGAAAATGTTGTACCTGTGCAAACTGTACCTGATAATGATGTTTCTATGAAAGTTGATGTGTCCGTAGGTACAGGAGTGCTCAGCCACGTCGCTCTGCGGAGTGAGACGGCTGAGGAACCCCTAGCAGGGGCAAGTGTCGGTGCTACCGGAAATGGGGAGATACATGGGAGCCGTGAGGAAGGTGATGCCATGCAATTGACCAGTGCCACCGAGGAAGGTAACTGGCCCATAAGTAGCAATGCTCCTGAGGTAATGGGGGTGGATGGGGAGGTAGAGCCCATAGCAGCGTCAGCTGATGGGTCTGTAGAAACCCCCGGGGAGACAGCCTACGTAGCTGCTGTCACCCGCAGTCAGAGTGCCCGGAACGCAGATAACTGTCAGCCTCCCGGACCCTCCTCAGTCATCAGTATGACTGAACCAGAGGTGGACCCAGAGCAGGTCCCAGAGGGCTCCCGTGGGAAAGGGACCCTGACGTCACTTCTGGCTTCCCCTAGCCAGGAGTTTCAGGCCGCTCTGCACACAGATGCGAGCCCAGAGAGTTTGAGACAACTCGCCGGGACGTCATTCTCCGAGACTGATAAGGAGAAGGTGTTCTGGGAAGGAGGAAGGTTGTACCGGGAGACAGTACCCGGAGAATCACAAAAGGAGTGGTTGAGGGAAAGACAGCTGGTCGTCCCACAGCAATTCCGGGGTGAGTTGTTGCGGATTGCCCATGAGATCCCGCTAGCTGGACACTTGGGGATCAGCAAAACTAAGGCCCGGCTGTCTCAACACTTCTATTGGCCTAAGATGGGGACAGATGTGTCAAACTACTGCCGCTCCTGTGTCACCTGTCAAAGAGTGGGGAAGGCGGGGCCTGCTCTTAAGGCTCCCCTGATCCCTTTGCCAGTGATAGAGGAGCCTTTCCAGAGGATTGCGGTGGACATTGTGGGCCCGCTGGCCGTCCCCAGCAGCTCTGGAAAGCGATATATTCTTACTGTGGTAGACTACGCTACCCGGTACCCAGAGGCAGTAGCTCTGTCGTCAACTAGGGCAGATAAGGTGGCGGATGCCCTGTTGGCCATCTTTTCACGTGTAGGATTTCCCAGGGAAATGCTTACTGATCAAGGGACCCAATTTATGTCTCACCTAATGGAGGCTCTCTGTAAGAAAATGCAGGTGAAGCACCTGGTATCGAGTGCGTATGACCCACAGACCAATGGCTTGTGTGAACGCTTCAATGGTACCCTCAAACAGATGCTACGCATGCTGGTTGAGACACAAGGGCGTGACTGGGAGCGGTACCTCCCACACCTGCTATTCGCTTACCGAGAGGTTCCGCAGGCCTCGACGGGGTTCTCCCCCTTCGAGCTCCTGTACGGCAGGCGAGTCCGGGGACCCCTTGGGTTGGTAAGAGAATCCTGGGAAGAGGAGCCGAACCCTTCTGAAGTGTCCATAGTGGAGTATGTCATGCGCTTCCGTGACAAGATGCAGACCTTGACGCAGTTGGTGCATGACAACATGACGCAGGCTTAGGCTGATCAGAAGCACTGGTACGACCAGAACGCCCGGGAGCGGACCTACCACGTGGGTCAAAAGGTGTGGGTGCTGGTTCCTGTACCAACGGATAAGCTTCAGGCAGCCTGGGAGGGCCCGTACGGCGTCCACCAACAGCTCAACCCGGTCACCTACGTGGTCACGCTTGGCCACACTCAGGGTAGGCGAAAGGCCTTTCACGTCAACATGATGAAGGCTCATCACGAACGTGAACCTTTCGTCCTACCGGTCTGCAGCGCACCCGAAGACGGGGAGGAAGACGCCCTCCTGGACATGCTGGCCCAAGCCAAGGCCTGTGGGTCCATTGAGGACGTGGAGGTAAGCGCCTCGCTAGATGAACCACAGCGGTTGCAGTTGCAAACCACACTGGAACCCTTCCGGGTCGTGTTCTCCAACCGGCCTGGAAGGACTGAGTTAGCGGTCCACGAGGTGGACACCGGGAATCACGCCCCACTACGGCGAACACCCTATCGAATCTCTGACCAGGTGCAGCAGATTATGCGCCAGGAGATCGATGAGATGTTACAGCTGGGGGTGATTCGACGGTCAAAGAGCGCGTGGGCCTCACCTGTAGTTCTCGTGCCAAAGAAGGACCGGACCACCCGGTTCTGCGTGGACTACAGGGGGCTCAACGCCATTACAGCCTCTGACGCGCACCCAATGCCGCGCATCGAGGAGCTGCTTGAGAAGTTAGCTGGCGCAAAATACCTGACAATAATGGATCTGAGTCGCGGATACTGGCAGATTCCCCTGAGCCCCGAGGCGCAGGAGAAGTCCGCCTTTATCACACCCTTTGGACTGTACGAGTCCACGGTCATGCCCTTCGGCATGAAGAATGCCCCTGCCACTTTCCAGCGGATGGTCAATCTCCTGCTTCAGGGACTGGAGAAGTACGCTGTGGCGTACTTAGATGACATTGCCATCTTCAGTCCCTCCTGGGATGAACACCTGCAGCATCTCGAGGAGGTGCTCGGGCGAATTCACTGAGCAGGACTGACTATCAAGCCGGGAAAGTGCCAGATGGGCATGAGGGAGGTCCACTACCTGGGGCACCGGGTAGGTGGAGGCACCCTGAAACCGGAGCCTGAGAAAGTGGGCGCGATCGTGAACTGGCCCACTCCTGGGACCAAGAAACAGGTGATGTCCTTCCTGGGCACTGCAGGGTACTATAGGCGCTTTGTGCAGCACTATAGTAGCCTGGCAAAACCTTTGACGGACCTCACCAGGAAGAAGCTACTCCACATCGTCAACTGGACAGATGGCTGTGAGGGGGCCTTCCAGGCGTTGAAAACAGCACTGTGCAACGCCCCTGTGTTGAAAGCAGTCGACAGCAGTCGACCGTTCTTGGTACAGACCGACGCCAGCGAGTTTGGCCTTGGTGCTGTGCTCAGCCAGGTTGACTCGGAGGACCAAGGGCACCCCGTGTTGTACCTGAGCCGGAAACTTTTGCCGAGGGAAGTGGCCTACTCCACCATTGAGAAGGAGTGCCTGGCCATAGTCTGGGCCCTGCAGCGCTTGCAGCCCTACTTGTACAGTCGCACCTTCACTGTGGTGACTGACCACGACCCTCTGCGCTGGCTAAGCACCATGTGTGGAACCAATGGCAGGTTGCTACGCTGGAGCCTTGCCCTTCAGCAATTTGACTTCACCATTAAACACAAAGCGGGCAAAGAGCATGGGAATGCAGATGGACTCTCCCGCCAGGGTGAACCCACGGAGGTGCGCATGGAGGCATACCGAGAGGTTCTGCCGCCGTAGCGCACGCTAAAAGGGGGAGGTGTCACGATATGGTATGAAATATCATATAAGTTTAGTTTCTCTTGTCAGCCCAGGATGTGGGCTAAGAAACCCCCCTTCTCTTTTACTTCAGAGTTGAGCTTGCCTTGCCAATGTACATGGGGGAAGAGCGTTTTATTGCCTAAAGGAATGTTTACGACCAGGTAGAAGCTTCCTCCAGCAAGAACTGGATTCTAAGTCTCTAGAACCATGCGGTCCTTTGTTCCATTTTGTAAGATATTAGGCAAACGATTTAAAATACGAACACAAAAATATATCGTCATAATCACACTCGGAGGATCTACCCATCACTCTAAGTATCAGCGTCTAACTCCATCGGGTGTCTAAAAGGGTTAAAAATACACACGCACATTAAGATTAAAGTCTTTTAAAGGGAATCTGTCACCCCATTTTAGGCCGAAGTAACCTGAAAGAGAAGAAAAGCAAGTTATATTATACGGTGCGGACCGGTCCGATGGGCGTCGTGGTCTGGGTCCGGCGCCCCCCATCTTCATACGATGGAGGTTCCCTGAATTCTTTTACTCTTTTAGCCTACCAGGTATAAAAGAATTCAGGAAACCTCCACTGTTTTCTTACCGTAGGGGTAGGAACATCAGAGACTATGTAGTCAAATCAGACATTGGCCCCTTCAAAAATACTTGCCAGACCACAATAACCGGGGTGAGTCAAAAAGGTTGTTATCCATGCCTATCTTGTGTGAACTGTACGTATATATGATAAAAGGGTCCTCCTTTAAACACCCGGATACAAATAAGGAGTATACAATTAAACAATATCTAACGTGCAACTCTGACCATGTGATGTACCTATAGGAATGTCCCTGTAAACTATGGTACGTTGGCGAAACAACTTGTGAGTTAAAAATACGTATGAACAACCATCGACATTCAATTAGGAAAAAAAGATTAGACCTCCCGGTCTCAAAACACTTTGTGGAATTGAAACTTGCAGAGAAGGATCTCAAATTTAGGTTAATAGATAGAATCCCTACACAAAGGAGAGGTGGAGATAGAATATGCCTCCTGAAAAAACAAGAGCTCAGATGGATTTATGAGCTAAATACTCTGAAGCCGAAAGGCTTAAATGTGGATTTTAAGATTCATCCCAATATGTATTAGCCCTATAAGGACGTACTTATGATTCAGGTGTATATGGACTCCAGTCTAAATCTTGGGGCATGGTGTATAAATTAATTTTGTCATAGTGCTCTGATTTTAATACTGTTTTATTTTCTGATTATTTTAGTGATATCTTCACTACTAGCAACTTATATACAAATGTTGGCCTGTCGGAGGATGGGGTGTAACCATATGGAGGATGGAAGAATTATTTATCAAAGATTTTTTCTGAGTTTTCTACATAATTTAGTTTTTTATTAGAATCCATTCAATATGCCAAATGTGGGACTGTCGGCCAGTGACAATAATTAATAAAATATGTGCATGGTAAAAAGACAGCTGTGTATGAAACAATTCTTATAGTAAAAAAATCCTTATAGTAAAAATTGTTATTGTGAAAATTGGATACTAGGCAACAGATATACCCGCTTATATGGATCCTTCAATAGGGATGTTGTGGCCTGGGAGGGCTATACATCAATGTGGAGGTCCATTGACAACTGGAGACAGCCTGAGTAAGGTGCCGTCCGGTTTGTCAGAGTGAATGAAATATCTGTGGTAGCCTATTAGTATCTATGATTTAAGTAACATATAGCTGACCTATGGTACTAACATATATGTAAGAGTATTCTATACCGTTATGCAGCCCAAGAGAAAAAACAAACTATAAGCGCCTATATATAAGCGTTGCGCATAAGAAGGTGTCCTTGCCACATCCAAGATGGGGTCATAACGCTGATGGAATAATAGTGCGCGTGCGCAAGGAGAAGAGAGCAGCACATGTATTGTAATTGGCTGACAGCCCATGACGGGGCAGAATGATATTGTGACATGCGCAGTATGAGTTATAGAATGCCAGAAACGGCAGACACAGTGTCTTCCATGTGGTTTAACCTAGTCCTGGCAGGGTAAGAGATATAAATTATAATATACACTATAGCACATGATATTTTATAGAAGGAAGTTTAATAGAGTGTCACCAATGAAAGAATTGTATATATATATATATACATACATACAGTGCCTTGCGAAAGTATTCGGCCCCCTGGAACTTTTCAACCTTTTCCCACATATCATGCTACAAACATAAGGATACCAAGTGTAAATTTTTGGTGAACAATCAACAACAAGTGGAACACAATTGTGAAGTTGAATGAAATTAATTGGTTATTTTACATTTTTGTGGAAATTTAAAAACTGAAAAGTGGGGTGTGCAATATTATTCGGCCCCTTTACTTTCAGTGCAGCAAACTCACTCCAGAAGTTCATTGTGGATCTCTGAATTATCCAATGTTGTCCTAAATGCCTAATGATGATAAATATAATCCACCTGTGTGTAATCAAGTCTCCGTATAAATGCACCTGCTCTGTGATAGTCTCAGGGCGCTGTTTGAAGCACAGAGAGCATCATGAAGACCAAGGAACACAACAGGCAGGTCCGTGATACTGTTGTGGAGAAGTTTAAAGCCGGATTTGGATACAAAATGATTTCCAAAACTTTAAACATCCCAAGGAGCACTGTACAAGCGAACATATTGAAATGGAAGGAGTATCATACCACTGCAAATCTACCAAGACCCAGCAGTCCCTCTAAACTTCCATCTCAAACAAGGAGAAGAATGATCAGAGATGCAGCCAAGAGGCCCATGATCACTCTGGATGAACTGCAGAGATCTACAGCTGAGGTGGGACAGTCTGTCCACAGGACAACAATCAGTCGTACACTGCATAAATCTGGCCTTTATGGAAGAGTGGCAAGAAGAAAGCCATTTCTCAAAGATATCCATAAAAAGTGTTTAAAGCTTGCAACAAGCCACCTGGGAGACACACCAAACATGTGGAAGAAGGTGCTCTGCTCAGATGAAACCAAAATCGAACTTTTTGGCTACAATGCCAAATGATATGTTTGGCGTAAAGGCAACACAGCTCATCACCCTGAACCCACCATCCCCACTGTCAAACATGGTGGTGGCAGCATCATGGTTTGGGCCTGCTTTTCTTCAGCAGGGACTGGGAAGATGTTAGGGCTAGCGGAACGCATTAAGTAACAGAGCTTGATACGAGGCGCGTTCGCAGCCCGGGGTCCACCATGCAGAGATACCTGCTGCAAAGTAATGGCGGATGGACACTGAGCTCACACGTGGGTTAAACTTCACCCCGTGTGAAATGTAAGCAACCTCTGTACCTTCTGTGCGCTGTACACAGAAACTAATACCCTAACTATGGTTGTGCTTGCTCTGGAACTCTTCTGTGCTAACCGCACACATGAAGGAACCAGATGCTAAGCCAAGGCTAATTGCCCCCATTGACGCTAGCTGCCTGCCTGAGTGTACAGCCCCAAAGCTAAACAGGCTCACACCACATATATACTGAGTGGTAGAACATCCACTAGCAACAGCCAAACACAAGTGATACTAGCGCATGGCCGTGCAGCCATGCGAACCTTTTATAGTTGTAGCTCTCCAGGACCTTCCTATTGGACCAATAGGAGCTGCTACAGGACCTGAGCGTGTGACCCCCGACCTCCAATGAGAGGTTTTCCCTTGGGCATGCTCAGAAGGAGAAAAGCAGGACTTAGTCCCAGGAGCGCCTGCTCGCCGCCGAACAGCACTGGTTATAATGGCTGAACCTGGAAGGGCAGCAGTAACCAAATGTGCAGTATCTGTCCGAGCCAGGCACTAGGACCGACTTCTCCGCTGAGCTGTTTCCACTGCGGCTGGAGAAGAATGGGAGACAGCAGCGGACATGGTTCGAGATTCCCCCTGTGCAGCGGCAGGAACTCGACACCTAACATTACCCCCCTCCTTGGGCCTCGCTACTTTTTAAGGCTGCAATGAGCAGCGGAGCCCGAATGTGTTCCCCAGGTTCTGTCCTCTGGGCCGTGGCCCTTCCAGTCCACTAGATAGGATTTTTTGCCACGTACCACCTTGCACCCCAAGATAGAGTTCACCTCGTACTCATCCGTGGACGAACCCGATGTCACGGCAGATGACTCGGAAAACCGGGACATATAGACGGTCTTTAAGAGGGATACATGAAAAGTGTCGGTGATACCTAGGCGCGGAGGAATAGCAAAACGGTAGACCACAGGGTTAACCTGTTCCAGAACCTTGAAAGGGCCTATGTAGCGAGGCGCAAACTTACTGGACTCAACTCGCAGCCTGATGTTACAGGCGGAGAGCCAGACTAAGTCGCCAGGAGCAAAGGTCGGAGCGGGGCGCCGGTGTGCATCGGCAGAAACCCTCATTCTCTCCTTGGAGGCCGGATGGCATCCTGTGTGCGGTCCCAAATGTCACGTGCCTCCACCACCCAGTCTGCCACCCTAGAATCGGTGGATGACACGGGCATGGGCACAGGGACACACGGATGCTGGCCGTAATTAAGGAAAAATGGAGTCTGCCCGTTTGAGTCGGCTACGGCGTTGTTGAAAGCAAATTCCACCCATGGTAACAAAGATGCCCAGTCATCCTGCTTGCGGAGACAAAATGTCGCAGGTATGTGACCAGAGTCTGGTTGGCCCTCTCTACCAACCCATTCGTCTCAGGATGGTACGCAGAAGAGAGATTCAGCTCAATGCTGAGTAAACGACTGGGGACCCCGGTCACTGAAAATTTTGTCAGGCATGCCTTGTAGACGGAAAACATGTTTAACCCCTTAAGCCCCGAGGGTGGTTTGCACGTTAATGACCGGGCCAATTTTTACAATGCTAACCACTGTCCTTTTATGAGGTTATAACTCTGGAATGCTTCAACAGGTCTTAGCGATTCTGACACTGTTTTCTCGTGACATATTGTACTTCATGATAGTGGTAAAACTTCTTTGATATAACTTGCATATATTTGTGAAAAAAAAATTCGCAATTTTCCAACTTTGAATTTTTATGCCCTTAAATCACAGAGATATGTCACGCAAAATACTTAATAAGTAACATTTCCCACATGTCTACTTTACATCAGCACAATTTTGAAACCAAATTTTTTTTTTGTTAGGGAGTTATAAGGGTTAAAATTTGACCAGAAATTTCTCATTTTTACAACACCATTTTTTTTTAGGGACCACATCTCATTTGAAGTCATTTTGAGGGGTCTATATGATACAAAATACCCAAGTGTGACACCATTCTAAAAACTGCACCCCTCAAGGTGCTCAAAATCACATTCAAGAAGTTCATTAACCCTTCAGGTGTTTCACAGGAATTTTTGGAATGTTTAAATAAAAATGAACATTTAACTTTTTTTCACACAAAATTTATTTCAGCTCCAATTTGTTTTATTTTACCAAGGGTAACAGGAGAAAATGGACCCCAAAAGTTGTTGCACAATTTGTCCTGAGTACGCTGATACCCCATATGTGGGGGTAAACCACTGTTTGGGCACATGGCAGAGCTCGGAAGGAAAGGAGCGCCATTTTACTTTTCAATGCAAAATTGACTGGAATTGAGATGGGATGCCATGTTGCGTTTGGAGAGCCCCTGATGTGCCTAAACATTAAAACCCCCCACAAGTGACATCATTTTGGAAAGTAGACCCCCTAAGGAACTTATCTAGATGTGTGGTGAGCACTTTGACCCAACAAGTGCTTCACAGAAGTTTATAATGCAGAGCCGTAAAAATAAACAATCATATTTTTTCACAAAAATGATCTTTTTGCCCCCAATCTTTTATTTTTCCAAGGATAAGAGAAGAAATTGGACCCCAAAAATTGTTGTGCAATTTGTCCTGAGTATGCTGATACCTCATATGTGGGGGTAAACCACTGTTTGGGCGCATGGCAGAGCTCGGAAGGGAAGGAGCGCCATTTGACTTTTCAATGCAAAATTAACTGGAATTGAGATGGGACACCATGTTGCGTTTGGAGAGCCCCTGATGTGCCTAAACATTAAAACCCCCACAAGAGACACCATTTTGGAAAGTAGACCCCCTAAGGAACTTAACTAGATGTGTTTTGAGAGCTTTGAACCCCCAAGTGTTTCACTACAGTTTATAACG
The DNA here is from genome assembly GCF_051348905.1 of Ranitomeya variabilis. Classification (NCBI taxonomy): domain Eukaryota; kingdom Metazoa; phylum Chordata; class Amphibia; order Anura; family Dendrobatidae; genus Ranitomeya; species Ranitomeya variabilis. The sequence goes on along the minus strand of NC_135235.1, from coordinate 442,757,770 downwards.
CAGAGCCGTGAAAATAAAAAATATTTTTTTTTTCACAAAAATGATTTTTTAGCCCAAAGTTTTGTATTTTCCCAAGGGTAACAGGAGAAATTGGACCCAAAAAGTTGTTGTCCAAATTGTCCTGAGTACGCTAATACCCCGTATGTGGGGGGGAACCACTGTTTGGGTGCATGGCAGAGCTCGGAAGGGAAGGAGCGCCATTTGGAATGCAGACTTAGATGGATTTGTCTGCAGGCGTCACGTTGCATTTGCAGAGACCTTGATGTACTCAAACAGTACAAACCCCCCACAATTGACCCCATATTGGAAACTAGACCTCCCAAGGAACTTATCTAGATGTGTTGTGAGAACTTTTAACCTCCAAGTGTTTCACTACAGTTTATAACGCAGAGCCGTGAAAATAAAAATTCTTTTTTTTTCACAAAAATGATTTTTTAGCCCCCAGTTTTGTATTTTCACAAGGGTAACAGGATAAATTGGATCCCAAAAGTTGTTGTCCAATTTGTCCTGAGTTCGCAGATGCCCCATATGTGGGGGGAACCACTGTTTAAGCGCATGGCAGAGCTCGGAAGGGAAGGAGCATAATTTGGAATGCAGGATTAGATGGATTGGTCTGCAGGCGTCACGTTGCATTTGCAGAGCCCCTGATGTACCCAAGCAGTAGAAACCCCCACAAGTGACCCAATATTGGAAACTAGACCTCCCAAGGAACTTATCTAGATGTGTTGTGAGAACTTTGAACCCGCAAGTGTTTCACCACAGTTTACAATGCAGAGCCGTGAAAATAAAAAAATCCTTTTTTTCCCACAAAAATGATCTTTAGCCCCCCAAATTTTTATTTTCCCATGGATAACAAGAGAACTTGGACCCGAAAAGTTGTTGTCCAATTTGTCCCGAGTACGCTGATACCCCATATGTTGGGGTAAACCCCTGTTTGGGCACACGGGAGAGCTCGGAAGGGAAGGAGCACTGTTTTTACTTTTTCAACGCAGAATTGGCTGGAATTGAGATCGGACGCCATGTCGCGTTTGGAGAGCCCCTAATGTGCCTGAACAGTGGAAACTCCCCAATTCTACCTGAAACCATAATCCAAACACACCCCTAACCCTAATCCCAATGGTAGCCCTAACCACACCCCTAACCCTGACACACCCCTAACTCTAATACCAACCCTAATCCCAACTGTAAATGTAATCCAAACCCTAACCCTAACTTTAGCCCCAACCCTAACCCTAACTTTAGCCCCAACCCTAACTTTAGCCCTAACCCTAACTTTAGCCCTAACCCTAACCTTAACTTTAGCACCAACCCTAGCCCCAACCCTAACCCTAGCCCTAACTGGAGCGCCCCCAGACGCAGGGCTGCGGGGTACTCGGTACCGGGCCTCTCGGTCTCGGTCCTTTGGTTGTCAGGGTGGCTAGACCCAGTCCGTGACCCTGCTAAGGGGCGTCCAATGAAAGATGTGATGATGGTGCATGGTGCAAGGTGCGATGAATAATGAGGACACAGGGTTGCAGTCTCTTTACCTCTTTACTGAAGGCTTCAGGGTCCGCAATCCAGAGCACTGCTAACAGGGCTGGCTGAGACTGGCCGGTCCGAAGGCACATCCAGAGTTTCCTTTGCAGGTGGAAATCAGTGCCTACCTTCTAGCACCTGTGTGTTGTAGTACCTCCCTGCTGAGCACCACGGGATAGTCCTCTCAACTGTTGTGTCTGTTTCTGATGTTCTTCCTCACAACTATCGTATCTGTTCTGATGTTCTTCTCCGTCCCCCAGATGATTTGGCTAGGATGCACCCGTATGACGGGTAGGCCTGGAGTTATTCTGGGACCCTAGAGACGCCCCTCTCCCACAATTGCCTCCTACGTCTTCTTAGGTGATTTAGATGAGACAGCCAACCTATAATTAACTGTCCTGCCGCTGTTTGAAGTAATGCTTGGAGTCCAATACTTCCTCGGCGTTCCGGCCACCGGCTACGCGCCTCAGTAGGATGTTGCCACTATCTTAAGGCATGACTCCTACTGGTTCTATTCTCCTTTGTGCGGTGATCTCGTTTCTCACTTCTCCACAATAAACCTTGCTTCTTGTCCTTTCTTAAGATGCCGCCGCAATGTAGTGCAGGCGCGGCTCCGTAGCAATCTGTCCTGTTCGCTAGGCCACTGTCAGGATCCCACCCCTGACAGGGACCCCCCTGAATCTTCCCCGCAACACCCTCTGCCACAGGATGTTGCCTGGGCAAAACCCTGTCAGCTTCTCTCTAACTTCCTATACAGCCCCCAGTTTTAACAGATTGTGAGGAGTGGCCTAATCATAGAACCCTTTGCTCCCCCTGGTGGCCAGAGTGTGAAGTGTAATGTGTGACTGTGATACCTGGTCAGGTGAACTCCTTAAGTGCCATCAGATGTACCATCACTCCCCTTAGTAGCAGAGCGACGTTACTACAACGACCAGGTCTCTGGGGCACTGCATAACCCTAGCCCTAACCCTAACCCTAACCCTAGCCCTAACCCTAACCCTAACCCTAGCCCTAACCATAACCCTAGCCCTAACCCAAATGGGAAAATGGAAATAAATACATTTTTTTAATTTTATTATTTTTCCCTTACTAAGGGGATGATGAAGGGGGGTTTGATTTACTTTTATAGTGTTTTTTATAGCGGATTTTTATGATTGGCAGCTGTCACACACTAAAAGACGCTTTTTATAGCAAAAAAGTTTTTGCGTCTCCACATTTTGAGACCTATAATTTTTCCATATTTTGGTCCACAGAGTCATGTGAGGTCTTGTTTTTTGCGGGACGAGTTGTCGTTTTTATTGGTAACATTTTCGGACACGTGAAATTTTTTTATCTCTTTTTATTCCGATTTTTGTGAGGCAGAATGACCAAAAACCAGCTATTCATGAATTTCTTTTGGGGGAGGCGTTTATACCATTCCACGTTTGGTAAAATTGATAAAGCAGTTTTATTCTTCGGGTCAGTACGATTACAGCGATATCTCATTTATATCATTTCCTTATGTTTTGGCGCTTTTATACGATAAAAGCTATTTTATAGAAAAAATAATTATTTTGGCATCGCTTTATTCTGAGGACTATAACTTTTTTTTTTTTTACTTATGATGCTGTGTCGCAGCTCGTTTTTTGCGGGACAAGATGACGTTTTCAGCGGTACCATGTTTACTTATATCTGTCTTTTTGATCGCGTGTTATTCCACCTTTTGTTCGGCGGTATGATAATAAAGCATTGTTTTTTGCCTCGTTTTTTTTTTTTTCTTACGGTGTTCACTGAAGGGGTTAACTAGTGGGACAGTTTTATAGGTTGGGTCATTATGGACGCGGCAATACTAAATATGTGTACTTTTATTGTTTTTTTTTAATTTAGATAAAGAAATTTATTTATGGGAATAATATTTTTTTTTCTTTATTTAGGATTTTTTTTTTTCTACACATGTGGAATTTTTTTTTTTTTACTTTTTTACTTTGTCCCAGGGGGGACATCACAGATCGCTGATCTGACAGTTTGCACAGCACTGTCTCAGATCAGCGATCTGACTTACAGCGCTGCAGGCTTACCAGCGCCTGCTCCGGACCCGGAAGTAGTCCCTGCAGGACCCGGATGCAGCCCCGCGGCCATTTTGGATCCGGGGCCTGCAGGGATAGGAGGTAAGAGACGCTCGGACCAACGCGATCACATCGCGTTGCTCCGAGGGTCTCAGGGAAGCACGCAGGGAGCCCCCTCCCTGAGCGATGCTTCCCTATACCTCCGGAACACTGCGATCATGTTTGATCGCAGTGTGCCGGGGGTTAATGTGCCAGGGGCGGTCCGTGACTGCTCCTGGCACATAGTGCCGGATGGTTGCAAATTTTATGGCACAAAAGTCTTGCCCAGAGGGACAGACTCTAGACACCGGAGCCACAGTTCTCAGACTCTCAGAGGAAACAATTAGCCAAGGCTCCTCCTCCTCTGACGATACCACAGAGCGGGAGAGAGCATCGGCGTGAATGTTCTTCTCCCCAGATAGGAAATGAAGGGTGAACTGGAACTGGGAGAAGAACAGGGACCATCTGGCCTGGCGAGAATTCAGCCACTGGGCTGTCTGCAAATATACCAAATTCTTGTGGTCAGTGTAGACTTGGAAGGGAAAGCGAGCCCCTTCCAAAAGGTGTCTCCATTCTGAAAAAGCCAACTTCATAGCTAGCAACTCCCTGTCCCCAATGGAGTAATTCCTCTCGGCGGGTGTAAAAGTCTTGGAGAAAAAGAAGCAAGGATGCTTCCAACCTTGAGCATCCTTATACTGAGTGGTAGAGTATCCACTGGCAACAGCCAAACACAAATGATACTAGCGTATGGCCGTGCGGCCATGCGAACCTTTTATAGTTGTAGCTCTCCAGGACCTTCCTAGTGGACCAATAGGAGCTGCTACAGAACCTGAGCATGTGACCCCCGACCTCCAATTAGAGGTCTTCCCTTGGGCATGCTCAGAAGGAGAAAAACAGGACTTAGTCCCAGGAGCGCCTGCTCGCCGCCGAACAGTAGTGGTTATAATGGCTGAACCTGGAAGGGCAGCAGTAACCAAATGTGCAGTATCTGTCCGAGCCAGGCGCTGGGACTGACGTCTCCACTGAGCAGGTTCCACTGCGGCTGGAGTAGAATGGGAGACCGCAGCGGACATGGTTCGAGAATCCCCCCTGTGCAGCGGCAGGAATTTGACACCTAACAGAAGATTGTTAAAATTGATGGGAAGGTGGATGGAGCCAAATACAGGACGATTCTTGAAGAAAACCTGTTTGAGTCTGCAAAAGACCTGAGACTGGGACGGAGATTTGTCTTCCAACAAGACAATGATTTGTCTTCCAACAAGACATAAAGCAAAATCTACAATGGAATGGTTCACAAATAAACGTATCCAGGTGTTAGAATATTTACACCTGGATATATATATACACCCAGAAAAGCACTTAGTGAGTGGGCACCACCTGCATATAGAATAAATACTAGGGGATCACCACTTGCATACCAAACATAGTAAAATCAAAAAGGAGCAAGTGTATGCAAACAAATTGGGATCACCACAAAATAAGAATTTATACAAAATCCAGCTTTATTCAAGAAACTCCACACAAAGACATAAAAACATATTAAAACAACCCCCTAAAAGTATGACCTGGGGTAATGGGTCCATATAGATCATAGATAGAAATTGTAACATAGCAAATAGCCACTATACAGCCGATATATACATGGAACACAGAACCAAAAATATGCAACACACGGGCATTAAGTGGTGCGATGTAATAACACAGATGAAGTAATACACCCTTTACTATTCTATGTCCCACAACAAAAAATCTACAGATAGAAAAACCTAAAATACACTTAGGGGCATAGTGAGCACCGTGTGGCTGCCTAGACCCTAGTATTCAGGTCCCATATTAACTCACCCTACCTAACACCTAGGCGGTAATAGGGCTCCTAGCAGCGTTGGTTCAGTGGATATCTGGCAGGCCAGAGCTACGCTACAGCCTGCCAGATATCCACTGAACCAACGCTGCTAGGAGCCCTATTACCGCCTAGGTGTTAGGTAGGGTGAGTTAATATGGGACCTGAATACTAGGGTCTAGGCAGCCACACGGTGCTCACTATGCCCCTAAGTGTATTTTAGGTTTTTCTATCTGTAGATTTTTTGTTGTGGGACATAGAATAGTAAAGGGTGTATTACTTCATCTGTGTTATTACATCGCACCACTTAATGCCCGTGTGTTGCATATTTTTGGTTCTGTGTTCCATGTATATATCGGCTGTATAGTGGCTATTTGCTATGTTACAATTTCTATCTATGATCTATATGGACCCATTACCCCAGGTCATACTTTTAGGGGGTTGTTTTAATATGTTTTTATGTCTTTGTGTGGAGTTTCTTGAATAAAGCTGGATTTTGTATAAATTCTTATTTTGTGGTGATCCCAATTTGTTTGCATACACTTGCTCCTTTTTGATTTTGATATATATATACACAGTACAGACTAAAAGTTTGGACACACCTTCTCATTTAAAGATTTTTCTGTATTTTCATGACAATGAAAATTGTAAATTCACACTAAAGGCATTAAAACTATGAATTAACACATGTGGAATTATATACTTAACAGAAAAGTGTGAAACAACTGAAAATATGTCTTATTATTCTAGGTTCCTCAAAGTAGCCACCTTTTGCTTTGATGACTGCTTTGGTCACTCTTGGCATTCTCTTGATGAGCTTCAAGAAGTAGTCACCGGAAATGGTCTTCCAACAATCTGGAAGGAGCTCCCAGAGATGCTTAGCACTTGTTGGCCCTTTTGCCTTTACTCTGCGGTCCAGCTCACACCAAACCATCTCGATTGGGTTCAGGTCTGGTGAATGTTGAGGTCAGGTCATCTGGCGTAGCACTCCATCACTCTCCTTCTTGGTCAAATAGCCCTTACACAGCCTGAAGGTGTGTTTGGGGTCATTGTCCTGATGAAAAATAAATGATGGTCCAACTAAATGCAAACTGGATGGAATAGCATGCCGCTGCAAGATGCTGTGGTAGCCATGCTGGTTCAGTATGCCTTCAATTTTGAATACATTTCCAACAGTGTCACCAGCAAAGCACCCCCACACCATCACACGTCCTCCTCCATGCTTCATGGTGGGAACCAGGCATGTAGAGTCCATCCATTCACCTTTTCTGCGTCGCACAAAAACACAGTGGTTGGAACCAAAGATCTCAAATTTGGACTCATCAGACCAAAGCACAGATTTCCACTGGTCTAATGTCCATTCCTTGTGTTCTTTATCCCAAAAAAGTCTCTTCTGCTTGTTGCCTGTCCTTAGCAGTGGTTTCCTAGCAGCTATTTTACCATGAAGGCCTGGTGCACAAAGTCTCCTCTTAACAGTTGTTGTAGAGATATGTCTGCTGACAGAACTCTGTGTGGAATTGACCTGGTCTCTAATCTGAGCTGCTGTTAACCTGCGATTTCTGAGGCTGGTCACTCGGATAAACTTATCCTCAGAAGCAGAGGTGACTCTTGGTCTTCCTTTCCTGGGGCGGTCCTCATGTGAGACAGTTTCTTTGTAGCGCTTGATGGTTTTTGCAACTGCACTTCGGGACACTTTCAAAGTTTTCCCAATTTTTCGGGCCGACTGGCCTTCATTTCTTAAAGTAATGATGGCCACTCGTTTTTCTTTACTTAGCTGCCATTTTCTTGCCATAATACAAATTCTAACAGTCTATTCAGTAGGACTATCAGCTGTGTATCTGCTCAACACAACTGATGGTCCCAACCCCATTTATAAGGCAAGAAATCCCACTTAGTAAACCTGACAGGGCACACCTGTGAAGTGAAAACCATTTCAGGTGACTATCTCTTGAAGCTCATCAAGAGAATGCCAAGCGTGTGCAAAGCAGTCATCAAAGCAAAAGGTGGCTACTTTGAAGAACCTAGAATATAAGACATATTTTCAGTTGTTTCACTTTTTTTGTTAAGTATATAATACCACATGTGTTAATTCATAGATTTGATGCCTTCAGTGTGAATTTACAATTTTCATAGTCATGAAAATACAGAAAAATCTTTAAATGAGAAGGTGTGCCCAAACTTTTGGTCTGTACTGTATATATATATATATAATATATATATATATATATACTGTATATATATATATATATATATATATATATATATATATACTGTATATATGTTTTGACGAATATTTGAGCCCATGGATCCATTATATGTCCATTTTGCAAGCCGGCGAGAAAATCTTGGCATATGGATGTCATATGGATGACACACGGATACTTTTTTGAGAAAAAATCGCATCCTCGCATTGCACACGGATGACATACGGATCACCATATGGAGAACATTTGTGCGATTCTCGGCAGACAAAATCAGACAGTTTTTTTATACGTTGTGTGTGACTCCAGCCTACTGACCCTCTAGCAACTTCATCTTTTTTTCAGCACCGCTGCGGTCCCGCAATGCCATCTTGTGTCCACAACTTCTGACTGGCCGGAAATCAGAAGTTATGTCACAAGTTCTCAATGCAAGTCTATGAGAGGCAGAATAAGGCTCACATATACTTGTATTGAGTTATTGTGGCGCCCCAGGGTCACACATTCACACTCCAGGCCACCAGGGGGAGATTTTGATCCTACTTGCTAGGTGACTCCCCATATATATATAACTGGTAGTCTGTAGGGAAAGTTAATGAGTTCCAGGAAGGTCCAGTCAGGAGATGGACTGGATCAGTCTGAGGCAGCAGAAGGTTTTACGGAGCTGTGCCGCTGCAGTGCAGCAGCTCCTGGAAAGAGTCATTGAGAAAGCCGAATACATTGCAGAGAGCGTGCAGGAGAGCAAAGCACAGGAGAGAATACCAGGGGAAGACCAGCCCCGAGCAGGCTGCCTCCTTCTGAGGCGCAGAGACCGGGAGCCAGAACACCGAGGGTGTAAGGACCTCTGTGGCTTACATCAGAGACCGGCAAGACAGCTGAACTCCAAGTTACCTGTCCGACCTAACACCCAGGAGGCACGGTGGCACCCCTCGGAGGCCAGGGCATACTAGAGTCCCTATAAACAGCCTCAAGCCACCAGTCATACGGGTTATATCCTATTCTACCCGAGGGACAGAGAGAAAGATAACATCTGTGAGGACCTTATGTGGAGCTTTAAGCTGTAAGGGACACCTCGGCGCCAGAGGAAGGCTTTTGATTTCCACCTGGGTAAGGGGACTCCTAGCTTGCCTTCAAGCTGGCCGGACCCTGCCTGCCCTGTGATCTGGTGCTCTGGACTGCAGATGCTGAAGTCTTTAGTAAACCAAGGTAAAGAGACTGCAATCTTGTGTCCTCATTCTTTACTGCACTCCTCACCATCTTCCATCTACACACCGGGAGCCCTGGGAAAATACTTCACCTGTGGGAATTTATACCATCTAGCTGCCATAACATCACCCCAGAGGACTCCTTAAAGCAGCGTTGGTCCCCACTGACCAAATACCACAGGTGGCGTCACGATCACAAACTTTATTCCCTTTAAAGACCTTTCCCTATAACGTTGATGCCCAGGGCCATGGACTGGGTCACCACCGTGACATCCCCCTGTGAACCGCATGTCATTATGACCTCCGGCTTCCTCCATGAAACACTGAAGCGATCCGGCAGGAGACCGACAGGAGCGGTGGCAATAGAAGGGGAAGACTGCGGCAGGTAAGTGTGAGAGTCAGGGACCTTAGGTTAAAATCACCACTCCAGCGATAACATACAAAAGCAATGGAGTAGTGTTTTAAATAACTCAAAGCTTTTAAAAAATGTTGCATTTCCACACAGTGTCCAATCACAAAACTCAAAAAGAGCATAGTGTTACAAAAAAAGCCAAAAAGAATGCTGTGCATACTTTATGTTACATCTTTTGTCACTTCTTTTAACCGCTGCAGGCTTAAAAAGCTGTTAAGCAACTCTTATGGCAACTTCCAAGATTATGGAAGCTGCTACTATATCATAAATATAAATGAAAAAAATGCAGTCAGCAAAACGTCCGCAAAACATGTCCAAAATGACACCAGAAAAGACCTTTCAGGGAAAACACCCCATTATTGTGAAGCACTTTCTGCTTAAAAAATGACATCTAGGGGGGTGTCCACACTGAGACCCTGATTTATCAAGGCTGGCATTTTTCACTCCAGTCTTGATGGTGTTGGGGTGGAGTGTGAGGAGCCTGACTGATTAAGAGGCAGATACCTTTTAATGAATCAGACGAGGCTCAAAGTGGCTGTGTGTGCCTTCAACTCAAATCGGATTCCAGTTGGAGAGTCAGATTGATGGCGCAAGGTATGAAATTGATCGTCATGAAGTTGACAAATGTGACAATGCCAAATTCGCAACATTTTTGCCCAGTCTTGAGTTGCACAAAAAAGCAATGGCTTTTGGAGTAGAACCTTGGTGAATCCGGGTTAAAGTCTATTTTTGGAGCGGAAAGGGGTTATGTACATATGAGTTCTGTTAGATATTAACACAGCTGCCAAATTTTTCGCTCACATAAATGCTTCAGGAAACAACAGCCGCTATTTCCTGAAGTGGATCGTGGATCCTCCAGCAGTTTTGCCAAAATTTTTGCAGCAGCTCCACATGCGTCAGCTTTTTAATATATGATATATTGAGAGTGGGAAGAAGTCGCCTAAAGGACGAACATTATACTTCTTTTAACTACTCCAGTATTTCTGAACCCTGAGGAGGTAAAAGTAATAACAAAAGACTGAACAGTTTCACTCAGGTTCTGCTCCAAAAACTCTAAATACCCAATGTGCACATGTAAGGTGCGCAGGGTGGTAGACGTAGGTGAGCTGCTGCTGCTTCTCCACACCCTGGCACCCCACAAATAAACAGTGTCCCAGTCCATATGTAGTGTGCTGTGAAGTCTGCTTTTCACTAATTTGTAGGCCGGAGGATCCATGTCCTCAGGTCCAGGATCAACCCCACACACATCAGGGGACACCTGATTCGTTATCACAAATTCAATTTAACTGGACAGTTCAGATGCAACAGTCTTTAACACATAGTTTTGGGCACAGCACCCTCCAGTTCGCGTTTCATCAATGCAGTACATTTCAAGTCTCTGCTTACATTCAGCTCGGACTACTCCTATGCTTTATCCTCTGTCTATTTCCCATCCGTCCCCACAGCACTCCCTAGATCAGCTACGTTTCCCTCGCGTGGTTCCCCATTCAGCTTCCTTTGTATGGAAGAAATTAAAGCACATTCCTTAGCACCTAGTTGGGGCCACAGGCCCCGGACGTTGCAGGAAGGTCCACAGGAAATTTGGTACTACTTTATGCTGTTAGAACAATATGTACTCCATGTGCCTCCAGACCACTACACACTGAACCTGAACCTGAACTTCACAGTAACCTCTCACTAACTCAAACTGACTTAACCAGGAAATGCTTCCCCTTTATGTTTGGTACCCCCTCCCAAGCTGGGCCGGTCCCAAACATTTAACTGTATTCTAACCTATTCCTATTGCTATACACTAATAAGGCCCGCCACTGCCTATCTATCACTTCCTAAGTACTAAACTATGTCCAATGCTTTCCCTAAACCTGAGCTGAGTGTACAGAGTTACCTTAGGCATTACAGTACCCAACACAGCAGCATCAGTACTTATAAGATTCTATGCATTTCACATTTTAAATTACACCATAAGCCGCAATAAAACCACATGTCACAGTACACACAATACAACTGTTATCTTAAGGGGCAGTTATATGACAGTCTCTGTCACACCCTTACACACATACCCTTGAAGAGTGGGTCCTCTTGAAAAACTGCTTCATAAACGATTGGAAAACTCTTCCACTTCTACTTCAAAATCCATTTCTATTGAAAATCTACTTTGCTGTTCGTTTGAGGAGTTTGTTGAACTTTATTTTTTCCTGAAGAAAAGAAAGTGCTCTGGAAATTCTCCAAATCCTCCTCAAAACTTGGATTTTCTGCTTAGTTTCCACTCCAAAAACTCAGCAATAAAACTTAGTGTGCACATAACCAAAAGGACTGCTAAGAAATTTTCAGGAAAAAAAAATCTTCCAAAAATCTTCAAAACTTCTTTGGGTAACGCTTTAGGAAAATAAAAACTTTTCAAACAATTGCCTTTTTGCTTAGTCTTCATAGCAGAAACTGAGCAGAACCTAGAAGTTTTTGAGTCGTTTTGCATTTATGAGGAGCATTTGCAGAGTTTCCTGTCAATGTCTGCTCCAAAAACACCTCAAAATACTCTGTGTGCACATATCCAACAGGAGTTTCCTGAAGTGGTTTCATTGAATTCCTCAGAAAACTCAGTATGAACATAGCCTAATTGTCTTAATAATGCTATCACATTGCACTCAATGGGAGATTCTAACTACAGACTTGGAGTCCAGTAATTTAAAACGTTCAATTGTATTTTTCCATCATGAGGTCTCCAAAAGAAGCTGTAAAATGAATGCTGTGTAAGCTGGTCATAATGATGGGAAATATCCAATACTTAAGTAGTTAATAGCCAGCAATATAGGTAATATTAACTAGGATGACTGAGGATGTGAGAATATGACTTGAGACTTACATGCTTTGACCTAATCAATTTAGGTGAACCAGGCCAAATTTTATAATTCTGTCGAGTCAATTTATGTGGTAATAACTCTGGAACACTTGAACGGTTCCCAATGATTCTGAGATCGTTTTCTCGTGACATGTACTTCATGATAGTGGTAAAAAAAAATTCAATACGATTTGTGTTTACTTGTGAAAAAATCAGAAATTTCATGAAAAGTTTGAAAATTTTGCAATTTTCAAACTTTTAATTTTTATGCTCTTAAACCAGAGAGTTATGTCACATATAATAGTAATATATAACATTTCCCGCATGTCTACTTTAGATCAGTACAATTTTTGAAACATCATTTTTTTTTGTTCAGAAGTTAGAAGGGTTAAAAGTTGACCAGCGATTTCTGACTTTTCCAACAAAATTTACAAAACCATCTTTTTAGGGACCACATCACATTTGAAGTGACTTTGAGGTGCCCATATGACAGAAAATACTCAAAATTGACACCATTCTTAAAATTTCACCTCTCATGGTGCTCAAAACCATATTCAAGAAGTTTATTAACCTTTCAGGTGCTTCACAGAAACTGAAGCAATGTGTAAGGAAAAAATTTACATTTAACTTTTTCTCACAGAAAATTATTTTTTTATTTTCACAAGGGTAACAGGCAAATTTCGCCTGAGTACATTGATAATCCATATGTGGGAAAAAACTACTGCTTGGATGCATGGCAGAGCTTGGAAAGGAAGGAGCACCATATGACTTTTTGAATGCAAAAATGGTTGGAGTCGTGAGCAGACGCCATGTCCAGTTTGGAGAGCCCCTGGTGTGCTTAAACAGTGGAAACCTCCCCACAAGTGACCCCAGTTTGGAAACTAGACCCTCAAAGAAAGTATCTATAAGTATGGTGAGCACCTTGAACCCCCAGGTGCTTCACAGACGTTTATAGCATTGAGCCATGAAAATAAAATGTCAAATTTTTCCCACAGGAATTTTCTGTTAGCCCAATATTTTGCATTTTCACAAGGGTGACAGGAGAAAATTCACTGTACAATTTCTCCTGAGTATGCTGATACCGCATATGTGGAAGAAAACCACTGTTTGGGTACATGACAGGGTTTGGAAGGGAATGAGCGCCATTTGACTATTTAAATGCAAAATTTGCTGGAATCGTTAGCGAATGCCATGCCGGGTTTGGAGAGCCCCTGATGTGCCTAAACAGTGAAAAACTCTCATAAGTGACACCTTTTTGGATATATGACCCCTCAAGGAATGTATCTAGATGTGTGGTGAGTACCTTGAACCACCAGGTGCTTCACAGAAGTTTATAACATTGAGCTGTGAAAATAAGAAATCACATTTTTCTCACAAAAATGTTTTATTAGCCCCCAATGTTTTTATTTTCACAAAGATAACAGGAGATATTACACCATACAATTTGTTATGCAATTTCTCCTGAGTATGCTGATACCCCATGTGTGAGGGAAAACATCTGTTTCGGTGCATGACCGGGCCCGGAAGGGAAGGAGCACGTTTGACTTTTTGAAGACAAAATTGGCTGGAATTTTTAGCGAAAGCTATGTTGGGCTTGAAGAGCCCCTGATGTCCCTAAACAGTGGAAACCCCACATATTATATTTTGAAAACAAGACCCTTCAAGGAAGGAAAAATGTTCTATTAGCCCAATTTTTTTTATTTTACCAGGCAAACAGGAGAAATTGCACCATACAATTTGTTGTGCAATTTCTACTGAGTACACTGATACCCCATATATGGTCGAAAAACACTTTTGAGGCACAGTGCAAAGCTCAGAAGGGAAGAAGCACCACATTGGAGTTCAGATTTTGCTGGGATGGTTTGAGGGTGCCATGTCACATTTGCAGAGCTCCTAAGGTGCCAGAACAGCAGAAACCACCCATAAGTGATTTAATTTTACAAACTGCATCTCTCTATGAATTCATCTAGGGGTGCAGTGAGCATGTTGACACCACAAGTGCCTCACAAAACTTTATACCATTGGTCGATGAAGAAAGAATAATTACATTTTTACCTCTAAAATGTTGTTTTAGCCTCAAATATTTAATTTATATAAGAGCTAACAGGAAAAATGGACCTCTCAGTTTGTTGTGCAATTTCTCCCGAGTATGCCAATGTAACAAGGTGGCACAAGGTGGTAGTCGTGAGCGAGTTCCTTAATCTGCCAGATTACCCTCAGCTGCTGCCATGCGGCTCCGCATTAATGAGCTCTGCATATCACTTCAGAGAGGAGGTCTTTTTTTAACAGCTTAACTTTACTAGACAGCAGCGTATTCATCACATAGGCAGCACAAGCCAAACACAGAGACATCTTCTTATCTGCATTTTTTACACAGGCAGCACAAGTTGAACACAGAGACATCTTATCTTTCCCTGTCATCCGGACAGATTTTACCTTCTGCATCAGCTTCCCTTTCCCAGCAAGCTCAACTATGTCCCTGGACAATCCATGTCCCACCTGTTTCCTTGGACAATCTCTGTCTTACTCGTGCTCCAGTGCCACCAGCTTCCTGCTGTTTCCCTGGTCTGGTTGCGAGTTATAGGGTAATGGGCTCGCCGACTCAGCTGCCTCCTAATCCCAGCCACTAGCTTTGGATCCTTCCTTAGAATGGTTCTGTATAAGCTGGTGACCACCTGCACGATTCTCAGCCTGGGGGCCCCTTACTGCCATCTGCAGACTTATCCCCCACGACCTGTAATACTCTCCTAACACGTCCTGCCCTTGGGCAAGGTGCCCAGGCATCTGACAGAACCAGAAATTATCTGTCCTATACCTCCCTGCTACCTCCCTGCTACTCTGCTGTGTGACTCCTCCCAAATACTTAGCCCCTATGCTGCCTATACCTTACTACTCTTACATCTATCCTATGCTCTATCTCTACTGTGCCCCCTTTATTCCAATCCCCCTATGGTCCTGCCCGACTTACGAATCCATCCCTAAGCTAAAGCACATTACATCACATTACAGTACATGACAAATACAATACAGTGCACCAATAGCAAAACATTAATAAAACATCAGGGTGCCGCATGTGACACAGGTGAACAGCATTAAGGAGAGAGAAAGTACATGAGGGTCCCTCCTTACACTCTTCCCTCCTAAAATATGGTAGTTCCCGACCATGGTGGCACCTGTAAACTTAATATTGATACCCTACATGTAATTATGAACTACTTTAGAAGCATAGTGCAAAGCTCAGAAAGGAAGGAGCTCCATATTATAGTGCAGATTTGACTGCTATGGTTTGCGGGTGCTATGACCCACTGGGAGAGCACCTGAGGTGCCAGAACAGCAGAACCCCCCATAATTGACCCCATTTTACAAACTATACTTCCTCTCAATTAATTCATATAAGGGTGCAGTGGTCATATTGACACCCCGAGCATGTTTCAGAATTTTATACCATTGAGAGGTGAAGGAAAAACATTTTTACCACAAACATTTAGTTTTAGCCTCAGATTTTACATTTTCACAAGGGAAAAATGAGTAAAAATGGCAAAAAAAATTCTCACACAATTTTTGATGAATGTGGAAATACCCCATATGTTGCTGTACAGTACTGCTTAGCCACAGGGTGAGACTCATGAGGGACAGAACGCTATTTGCATCTTGGAGCGCAGACTTTCCTAGAATAGTTTGTGAACTTCATACACAGAGCCCCTAATTGCTAGAAGAGCAGAATATCCTCCTCAAGTGACCCCATTTTGGAAATTACACTCCTTTGGTATTTTTCTACAAGTGTAGTTATGATTTTGACTGCATGGGAGCTTTCCAGAATAAAGCAGCAGCGGATGTTGCTGAGTGAAAATTGCCAATCTGCTATTGTATTGCCTGCACATTGTAGTGCCCAGTACATTGGAGTGCTCAGTACGTTATGCCCAGCTCGTGCTTCTGGAGACATGCACCCGTAAATTAAGAGGGCTCTCATTGCTACAGAAATGTCAAACATGAATTTGCTAAATGTGGTTTATGCACACTGTGGGGCTGAGAAAGGAGGGGAGCATTTGGATTTGGGAGTGCAGAATTCCCTGGATATCTTATGGGGGGCAAGGAGCCAAAGCGCTTTTCCAGAGCCTTTGCACTATCAGTAAGATGGAAGCCCCCTATATTTACATTAACATATGAGGGAACTGAGTGGGGACTTGTTTTTTTGTGGATAGAGTTGAAGCTTTTATTGTAAACATTTTACATAACATTTGGGATTACATTTATCCGGTGCTCTACGCTGACCACTTACTTTGGGGTTTCCATCTAAATCTTAGAGTGACGCGATGCAGATAAAACCCCAGAGGGATCCATTCACCATAATGAGGCAGTTACTCTGGCCTCTGTTCAGCGGTGTCCTTCTTTTCAGAGGTACACGAAACTGTAGCCAACGGCACTTTTATGCACACCTAAAAAGTCAGACACTGCCGGATCATAAGCCAGATGGTGTCCACAGTGTCTTCATCTACCTCATTATATGGAATCTTCCGTCGGGGTTTCCGTCTGAATCACATATTTCAGAGGTTTACACAGGAAGCCTTCTGTAATTGCTTAGCGCAAAGCATAGAATAAATGTGAGCCGAGTCATAATCCGATTTTTGGGAGGCAGAATGAACAAATCAACAACAGGTCAAGAATTGGTTTAATTTATTTTTTCTGCCATTTTTCATGTGGTATATACAATTAGACGACTTTATTCTTCGGGTCGGTGTGATTACAGCAATACCAGATTTATATATTTTTTTTATATTTGGCTGCTGTCACACACTAAAAGCTGCTGTTTCGTGCAAAGAGCTATAATTTTCCCATATTTCTATCGACAAAGTCATGTGAGGGCTTGTTTTTTTGCAAAACGAGTTGATGTTTTAATTGATACCATATCCGGGCACATGACATTGTTTGATCGTTTTCTATTCGGATTTTTACGAGTCAGAATGAACATAAAACAGCAATTCAGGAATTGTTTTCTTGTTTTTTAATCCTGTTCCACATGTTGTAAAATTGATAAGGCAGCTTTATTCTTCGGGTCAGTACGATTACGGTGATACCACATGTATGTCTTTTTTTATGTTTTGGCACTTTTACACAATAAAAACTATTGTATATAAAAAAAATTATTATTTTTGCATTGCTTTATTCTGATAGCTATAACTTTTTTATTTTTACGCTGATTGATGGAGCTGTGTAGGAGCTTGTTTTTTGCTGGACAAGATGCCTTTTTCAGCAATACTATTTTTATTTACATCCTTTTTTATCTAGTTTTATTCCACTTTTTGTTCAGTGATATGATGAAAAAGCATAGTTTTTGCCACATTTTTTATTTATTATTTTTACAATATTCACTGAAGAGTTAACTAGTGGGACAGTTTTATAGGTCAGGTCGTTTCCGATACGGTGATACCAAATATCTGTACTTTTTTTTGTTTCTTTTGGGGTTTTTTTCATAAAAATTCTTAATGGGTGCTCAAACTGTGTGCCCTGTCTTTCTGAATAACAATATAAGCATCTCGAGGTCATTTTAATTCTATTGTGATCACCTTTCTAGACAAAATAATTGTGATTTGCTAATTAAATGTACTTAGGCTATGTGCACACGTAGGAAATGTAGTGCAGAATTTTCTGCACAAAATCCGCATCTCCTGGCAGAATCCGCAGCTGCGGATTTTCCGCGGTTTTTATACGTATTTTGTGCGGATTTGCCGTGGAATTGATGCTGATTTTGTGCGGAGTTTATGCAGTTTTTGCCACTGCGGATTTCTATCATGGAGGGGTGCAGAAACGCTGCAGATCTGCACAAAAGAAGTGACATGCACTTCTTTTAAATCCGCAGCAATTCCACACTTATTTTTCCGCACCATCTGCACAACTTTTTTTTTTACCCATTGATTTACAGTGTACTGTAAATCACAGTGCGGATCTGCAGCGTTTCTGCACGGAAAAATCCGCTGTGGATCCACAGCAAATCAGAATCGTGTGCACATAGCCTAAGGAATTTATTTAGAATGATATATTCTTTAGTTATTTTTTTTCTATTCGCAGAGAACCCTCTTAAGAAAGAAAACCCCTTCCCGTTTCATGCTGTCAGCAACGGTACCACATAGAAGAGAAATGTCACGTGACCTGAGAAAAAGAATAATTTATTTACACAAGAAATGTGAAGCATACAAAAAGATCAGCAAAGCTTTACTTATCTTTCAGAATACTGTAATAAAACGTATGCAAATATTTAACAGAGATGGAACTGAAACCATTTACAGTAATGTCCAGGCCAACCACGGAGGTTAACACCTAAACAGGAGCATCTTCTGATGAGAAGGGTTGAAGAAAATCGATATGCATATTCTCTGCAGTAAGCTAAAGAAGTAGAAAGACAAAACTGTGCTAAGAACTTTCCTCTACCCCATCATTGTCCTCTCCCCCACCTCCATCATTGTCCTCTCCACCACCCACTTAATTCTTCTCCCCCACCTCCATCAT
The DNA here is from genome assembly GCF_051348905.1 of Ranitomeya variabilis. Lineage (NCBI taxonomy): Eukaryota > Metazoa > Chordata > Amphibia > Anura > Dendrobatidae > Ranitomeya > Ranitomeya variabilis. The sequence goes on along the minus strand of NC_135235.1, from coordinate 442,739,176 downwards.
TTTCCTCCCCCACCTGCATCATTGCCCTCCCTCTACCTCCATCATTGTCCTCTCCACCACCCCAATCATTGTTCTCCCCACCTCCATAATTGTTCTCCCCCACCTCCATCATTGCCTTCTCCCCATCTCCATTGTCCTCCGCCACCATTATCCTCTCCATCATCCACATCATTGTTCTCTTCTCCCCCACCGTCCCTGATTGTCCTGGACCTCTACATAGTGTATTGTTTAAGGGAAAAAAGAAACACCACCACTCACCTCTCCGTCTGTTCCCCCGCAGCATCGTCGTCCCTGGCAAATTTGTGGCGTCATCCAGCCACGTGCCTGTGTCAGATAGAAAGCGCTAGGCAGGAAGCAGAGAATAGATCCCTGCAGCTTCGCTCCACTGCCATTTACTCCAGTAGGCAGTGGAGATGCAAAGATCACTTCCTGCCCACCGCACATGAGGGCAATCTGGTCATGGGCCCCACAGAGCCTCGGGCTCAGAGAAACAGGCCAGATTGCCCTCAGTATTAGTAGCCCTGCATGGACCCTTTGAACCTCCGCACCCAGGTGCAGCAGCACTGACTGCACCTGCGGTATGTCCGCCCCTGGAGCACTATACTAAGCTTGGTGATGTATTCCTGTACTGACAGTGGTTTTGTCGCTGCTTTCGTGTACTGTACTGGTGATTCTTGAGCTCCATTCATGTTCTGATCAGGTAGCAATCCATACGGTGCTTCCTATTAAAGGGAACCTGTCAGCAGGATTGTGTCCAGTAACCTACAGACAGTGTCAGGTTGGCACCATTATACTGAATAAAATGATACCTGGTTGATGAAATCCATCTTGTGGTTGTTGTTTAATCTTTATTTTCAGTTTTGAGTTAATGATATGCTCGTGCTCCGGGGCGGTCTTCATGTGGAGCTCTAGTCATTTGTATGACTTTTGACAGGTCTCTGATCCCTCGGTGACCTGCCCTCTAGTTTAAATAATGAATATTATATATAACTTGTGAAAAAAACCTTCTGCAGGCAGGCACCGGCAGTGGCACCTGCGCTGCAGCATGATCGCATATGTAATGAATTATATACACATTTATTAATAGCTACTACTGCGCAGGCGCCAGAGGCGCCATCTTGGAGGAGGATTTTTTTTTTCTCAAGCAAAATGGCGCTGCCAGCACCTGCACAGTAGCAGCTATCGAATCACTGCTGCTACTGCATAGGCGCGGCCGGCGCCATTTTCAAATGGATTTTTTTTAGGAACTTCAGGATTACAGCAAACAAATGTGTATATAAGTATATAATTCATTACATATGCTGCAGCATAGGTGCCACCGCCGGTGCCTGAGTGCAGAAGGTTTTTTTTTCTTTTTCCAAGATATATATAATATTCATTATATAAACTAGGGGGCAGGTCAGTGAGGGATCAGTGACCTGTCATAAGCCATACTGATGAATACCTAATCAGAGCACCACCGATGATCCTGATCGGGTCACTACAGCTGAGGCAGAACTCAGACGGCTGAAACAGGGTTCTGGCGACGCTGAGAGATAATGTACCCAGTTCAGACGATGGTCTGCAGAGGTCAGCTGGTAACCTCTCCAAATCCTTCTCAAACACTTTGTTCTGATGATGTATTAATGTAAATACCCCTTTTAAAAAATTTACGGCCCTTCGGGATTATTTCAATATGACAATGTGGTCCTTGGATTATAATATGTTGTGCACCCCTGTGATAGGGAATAACTTCACGATCACTGGAGATCCAACATGAAGTTGTCATCATGCAAGATCTTAGCTTTAACCAAAATGCTTTAGAATATAGGTATGGTCATTTAATTAAAGAAAACTGAGAAAAATGTAGCATTTACTATTCATTCATTACAACATGCCATAACTTAGTATTTTGTAGCATAACCTCTTGCTTTAATTACTGGACCTCACCGACGGGGCATTGAAACCACTCGGGTATTGGAGACATCCTGAGGGATATTTCGCCATTCCATTTGCAAACCTGCAAACAATTCATGTTTATTGCTGTGGGTACAGGCCCCAATCAGTGTCACCATATGTGGTAATAACTCTAGAACCCGTCAACAGATCTCATTGATTTTGAGATTGTTTTTTCATGACATTGTACTTTATGTTTATTGTAAATTTATGTCGATATTTTCTGCATTTATTTATAAAAATATCAGAAATTTCTCAAAAAAAATCTAAAAACTAGCAATTTTCAAGCTTTGAATGGTTATCCCTTTAATCCAGGCAGTTATATCACATTAAATAGTCATTAAATAACATTTCCATCATGTCTGCTTTACATCAGCACCAATTTCAATATGTACTTCTATTTTGTTAGGATTAGTGTTGAGCGATACCTTCCGATATTGGAAAGTATCGGTATCGGATTGGATCGGCCGATACCGGCAAAATATCGGATCTCGCCGATACCGATACCCGATACCAATGCAAGTCAATGGGACGAAAATATCGGAATTAAAATAAACCCTTTCTTTCCTTGTAGGTTCATTCTATATGAAGGAAAACAAATAAGAATAATGTAGGATGTATTGGGGGAGGTGGCGGAGACATTAAAGGCATAGAGGTTTAGCTCAATCAAATAGAATAGCAGGAATTTTAATTTTTTTTTAATACGTTCGGAGTTACAAAGATATTGACTATGTTAAGATTTTTTTATTTTGTCAGATATTGATGTTTCACTACTTCCATGCCCTTCACCCTTTTTTTTACTTCTCCCACACTTTCTTCTTCATCATCATCAGCATCTTTGACATCAACTTCTTCTTCACCTTATTGATCTTCTTCTTCATCTTCTACCTATTATTTTTTTTAGTTACATTGTTCATATTCTTTTTATTTAACTATTATTCTTCTTCATATTCAACTTCTTCATTATATTCTTATTTGTGACAGGCATTCCCGTAGTTGTTATCTATAAAAGTTTGAAGATTACACCTTCCGTTCTGCCTGTCACAAAAGAGTTACATTTGTCCGCGTTCAGTTTGGCCTGCAGCATCAGGCTTTATCCAGGGGCACCACGAAGAGGAACGGACTCACCCCCATACACTGCTTAGTCTTCTTCTGCTTATAATTTAGATAATATCTTTTGCTCTGATATTTAGTGTTATGCTTAATGTTCTTCTGCTCTTTGTTCTGCAGCCTCTTGTTCTTCTGCTTCTCGGTCTCCCATGTCGTCGTCGTCTCCAGTGTCGTCGTCTCCGGGGTCGTCGTCATTGGGGTGGTCTTCAGGGTCATTGTCTGCAGGGTCGTCGTCATCTCAGTGGTTGTCGTCTCTGGTGTCGTCGTCATCTTAGGGGTGGTCTTCCGGGTCATCGTCTTTAGGGTCTTGAACTTGCAAATGTAGCAGAAGGTACAAGAAGGCTGAGAAAATGCCGAGAAACAGCTGATGGAACTGGAACTCGGATGGCTACCCGAAGGTCCAAGAGCCAATGGAACTACCGAGGACCAGCTGACATTACTGGAACCCGGTTACTAAGCAGGAGGTACCCGTGCCTGAAAGCACAACCAAGGACCACCTGATGTTGGTGGAACTCGGATACCCAGAAGGAGGCACCTAAGCCAAAGGCTCTGCACAGAACCAGCTGACGGTACTGGAACCAGGATGGGGGGCAGAAGGTACAAGAGCAAAAGACACTGCCGAGAACCAGCTGACGGTACTGGAACCCGGATGGGTAGCCGAAGGTCCAAGAGCCAATGGAACTACTGAGGACCAGCTGACGTTACTGGAACCCGGTTACTAAGCAGGAGGTACTTGTGTCTGAAAGCACTACCAAGGACCACCTGATGTTGGTCGAACTCAGATACCCAGAAGGAGGCACCTAAGCCAAGGGCTCTACCCGGAACCAGCTGACGGTACTGGAACCAGGATGGGGACCTATTCAAGCTTGTCTTCCTAGAGCCCCAACTAGTGGTGTTGGAGCAAAGGGTCAGCAGGGGGAGCAGAGTGTAGGCCGAAGCCTGCACTGGAGGCATTTGGAGGTCTGTTGTGTCTGCGTGGCGTTTGCAGGACACGATGCCGGCTACACAGCAGGGGAACAGCTGGCGTTGCTGAACCCCACTGACACATTGGCGGGTGTTTTTCTCTGTGCAGCCAGCACTTCCGGGCGCCAACTGGCGTTGTTAGAGCCCAGGGTCAGCAGGAGGAGCAGAGGGAGCAGAGTGTAGGCCGAAGCCTGCAATGGCGGCAGCTTTGTGTCTGCGTGGCGTTTGCAGGACACGTTGCCGGCTACACAGCAGGTTAACAGCTGGTGTTGCTGAACCCTACTGACACATTGGCGGGTGTTTTTCTCTGTGCAGCCAGCACTTCCGGGCACCAACTGGCAGTGTTAGAGCCCAGGGTCTGCAGGAGGAGCAGAGTGTAGGCCGAAGCCAAATTGAACCAATTTTAAAGGTAACCTTTAACCCCCCCTCAGGTGTTACAAACTAGAAGAGCCACACCTTGGGCAGCAGTATTGCTGCACAAGTCAAAGGTTGCTCTTTTAATTTTGTTCCTTGCACACGCTGAATGAAACACGAATAACATTTAGCCCCTTATACAGTCAAACTGTCTTGGAGGCGGGAGTTCCCTTCGTAATGAGATGCAGCACAGCTGTCAAAAATACCACCTTGGTGCTGGGCGCGGCCTCCTGAGCGTCGCATTTTGCTGTACAGGAGTCTGCGCTGTTGTGTTATCCCTTGGCCATGTGCTGTTAGCGCTGCCCGTCTTCTGACATAATTTCATGTCGGCCAGTGCTGTTCGCGATGCCCATGAATCCCAGCCGTGCAGTGTCTTTTCATTAATTCACACTGCGGGGCTGGGATTCATGGCCTTGCGCAGTCAATATGTTCGCCTCTCACTCGTGTCCTTACACCTGCTTCAGACTGTGCGGCGTCAGCTGATCCCTTATCGCATGCCACGGCCATGAAGCCGTACAGTCTGAAGAAGGCGGAAGGAGATGAGTGACAGGCGAAGATATGCACTGCTCATGCCCATCAATCACACCCTCGCAGTCAAAATAAATAAGACACCGAGGGGCGTTGTGTCGGCCAGGGCGGCCACAGAGGCGCAGCCAGCCAACCAATGATGTCAGAAGATGGGCAGCGCTACCAAGGGGGTTGCAGCGTGTCATTACAAAGGAAAGTCACACCTCAGGGATGGTTTAATGGTCTCAGGGGACTCATTTAATACGTGTTGAGTTCGACGTGTGCAAGGACAATAACTGAATGAGCCACCTTGTACAAATGCAGCATTACTGCTGTACAAGGTAGCTGTTATACATACAAACGCCTGGGGGGGACAGGTTCCCTTCAATTTCAGTTGTTGTGTCTGCGTGGCATTTGCAGGACACGATGCCGGCTACACAGCAGGGGAACAGCTGGCGTTGCTGAACCCCACTGACACATTGGCGGGTGTTTTTCTCTGTGCAGCTAGCACTTCCGGGCACCAACTGGCGGTGTTAGAGCCCAGGGTCAGCAGGAGGAGCAGAGGAGCAGAGTGTAGGCCGAAGCCTGCACTGGAGGCAGTTGTCGGGCTGTTGTGTCTGCGTGGCGTTTGCAGGACACGTTGCTGGCTACACAGCAGGGAAACAGCTGGCGTTGATGAACCCCTCTGACACATTGGCGGGTGTTTTTCTCTGTGCAGCTAGCACTTCCGGGCACCAACTGGCGGTGTTAGAGCCCAGGGTCTGCAGGAGGAGCAGAGTGTAGGCCGAAGCCTGCACTGAAGCAAGTTGAAAGTGAACCTTTAACCCCCACCCCAGGCGTTTGTTGCTGAAAGAGCCATCTTGTACAGCACTAATGCTGCAAAAGGAAAAGGTGGCTCTTTTAATTATGCTCCTTTCAAAGGCTGAACTAGACACTTATGAAATGTGTCCCCTCACACCATTAAACCGTCCCGGAGGTGGGACTTTCCTTTGTAATGTGACGCAGCACAGCCGTCATTCCTACCCCCCTGGCGCCGTGCGCCGCCTCCTCAGCGTTGTTTGATTCTGTCCCGGAGCCTGCGCTGTTATGTTATCCCTTGGCCAGGCGCACTTAGCGCTGCCCGTCTTCTGACAACATTTGGTGTCAGGCTGGCTGCGCCTGTGCGGCCTCGCTGGCCGAGATCCTGCCTCGCAGTGTCGTCTAATGTTATCCCACTGCGGGCCTGGGATCCGTGGCCATGCGCAGTGCATATCCTCGCCTCTCACTCCCCTCCCTCCGGCTTCTTCAGACTATGCGGCGTCACGGCCGTGGCATGCTATAAGCTGACGGTGCACAGTCTGAAGAAGGTGGAGGGAGATGAGTGAGAGGCAGAGGTGAAGATATGCACTGCGCATGCCCATGGATCCCAGGCCCGCAGTGTGATTAAATCAGAAGACACTGCGAGGCGGGATCTCAGCCAGCACGGCCGCACAGGCGTAGCTAGCCTGACACCAGGCCCGCAGTGTGATTAAATCAGAAGACACTGCGAGGCGGGATCTTGGCCAGCGCGACCGCACAGGCGCAGTCAGCCTGACACCAAATGATGTCAGAAGACGGGCAGCTGTTGTGAACTCTGTTTTCGGGCTCCCTCTTGTGGTCACGCGTGGTATTGTGTGAGTTTTGTTTTTGGGCTCCCCCTGGTGGCTTTGTTTGTTATCCTGCGGATCTGTGGCTGAATCAGCTGCCTCGTTATGCACTAGGGAGTTTCCTATTTAGCTCTGCTTCACCTCCAGTTGTTGCCGGCTGACTATGTATTCAGTGCTATTCTGATCTCCCCTGATTATCTTCGTTTTCGGTCTCTTCTGGAGAAGCTAAGTTTCTGTTTGATTATTTTTTGCTCATCAGTCAGCAATATGATTTCAGTGTATTATGAGTTTAGTCCAGCTTGCTAATATGTGAGTTCTTGCGGCTGGTAAGCTCTGGGGTACGGAGTTGCTTCCCCCGCACCGTTAGTTGGTGCGGGGGCTCGAGCAATCTCTGCGTGGATATTTTGCTTAGGGTTTTCTATTGACCGCACAGCTCCCTTCCTATTTTCTGCTATCTAGTGTTAGCGGGCCTCATTTGCTAAATCTATTTCATCTCTGCGTTTGTGCTTTCCCCTTAACTCACCGTTAATATTTGTGGGGGGCTTTTCTATATCTTTGGGGTAATTTCTCTGAGGTAAGTAAGGACTTTACTTTCCCTCTAGGAATAGGTAGTTTCTCAGGCCGTGAAGAGACGTCTAGGATTTTCAGGTAACGTTCCACGGCTGCCTATAGTTGTTTGCGGATAGGATCAGGTTGTGGTCAATCCAGATACCACTTCCCAGAGCTGGTCGTCGGTTTAGTTACTTAGCTAGTCAAACTTGCGATCCTTGCCACTAGGATCATAACAGTACAGCCGGCCATAAAGTGTTAATTGCATGGCAGAAGCAGGAGAAGAGAAGCCTTGAGGATTTTTTTTTTTTTTTGCTGCCGTGTGTCTAGCTGCTGTGTGTCTAGCTTCTCTCCTCCTCTTAATCTTGGTGTGGCTCTGAGTTCAGCTGCTGACATGGATATCCAGAGTTTGGCCTCCAGTGTAGATCATCTTGCTGCAAGGGTACAAAGTATTTTGTTGTTCACAGTCCTATGTCAGAGCCTAGAATACCTATTCCGGAGTTGTTATCTGGAGATAGATCTAGGTTCCTGAATATTAAGAACAATTGTAAATTGTTTCTTTCTTTGAAACCTCGTTCCTCTGGTGATTCCGTTCAGCAAGTTAAGATTATTATTTCTTTCTTGCGCGGTGATCCTCAAGATTGGGCCTTCGCATTGGCGCCAGGGGATCCTGCATTGCTCAGTGTGGATGCGTTTTTTCTGGCCCTTGGATTGCTCTATGAGGAACCTAATCTTGAGAATCAGGCTGAAAAAGCTTTGTTGGCCCTCTCTCAGGGGCAAGATGAAGCAGAGGTGTATTGCCAGAAATTTCGGAAATGGTCGGTGCTTACTCAGTGGAATGAGTGTGCCCTGGCTGCAAATTTCAGAAAGCGTCTTTCTGAAGCCATTAAGAATGTCATGGTGGGGTTCCCTACGCCTGCAGGTCTGAAGGAGTCAATGACTCTGGCCATTCAGATTGATCGGCGTTTGCGGGAGCGCAAACCTGCGCACCATTTGGCGGTGTCTTCTGAACAGACACCTGAGTCTATGCAATGTGATAGAATTCTGACCAGAAGTGAACGGCAAAATTATAGACGGCAAAATGGGTTGTGCTTTTATTGTGGTGACTCAGCTCATGTTATCTCAGCATGCTCTAAGCGCACAAAAAAGATTGATAAATCTGTCACCATCGGTACTTTACAGCCTAAGTTCATTTTGTCTGTTACCCTGATTTGTTCCCTGTCATCTTACCCGGTTATGGCTTTTGTAGATTCAGGTGCTGCCCTGAGCCTGATGGATTTGTCATTTGCCCGGCGCTGTGGTTTTGTTTTGGAGCCTTTAAAATTCCCTATTCCACTAAGGGGTATTGATGCTACACCATTGGCTATGAATAAACCTCAGTACTGGACGCAAGTGACCATGTGCATGACTCCTGTTCATCAGGAGGTGATTCGCTTTCTTGTTCTGCATAATTTGCATGATGTTGTCGTGTCGGGTCTGCCATGGTTGCAGACTCATAATCCAGTCCTGGATTGGAAAGCAATGTCTGTGTCAAGTTGGGGTTGCCAGGGAATTCATGGTGACGCTCCTGTGGTGTCAATTGCTTCATCCTCTCCTTCTGAAGTCCCTGCGTTTTTGTCGGACTACCAGGATGTATTTGATGAGCCCAAACTCAGTTCTCTACCTCCTCATAGGGATTGTGATTGTGCTATAAATTTGATTCCTGGTAGTAAGTTTTCTAAGGGCCGACTTTTCAATTTGTCAGTGCCGGAGCATGCTGCTATGCGGAGTTATATAAAGGAGTCTTTGGAGAAAGGACTTATTCGCCCCTTCTCCTCCCTTCTGGGTGCGGGATTCTTTTTTGTGGCTAAGAAGGATGGTTCCCTGAGACCTTGTATTGATTATCGCCTTCTAAATAAAATCACGGTCAAATTTCAGTATCCTTTGCCATTGTTATCTGATCTGTTTGCTCGCATTAGGGGGTCTAGTTGGTTCACCAAGATAGATCTTCGTGGTGCGTATAACCTTGTGCGTATTAAGCAGGGTGATGAATGGAAAACTGCATTTAATACGCCCGAAGGCCATTTCGAGTACTTGGTGATGCCTTTTGGACTTTCTAACGCTCCTTCTGTCTTTCAGTCCTTCATGCACGACATCTTCCGCGAGTATCTGGATAAATTTATGATTGTGTATCTGGATGATATTCTGTTTTTTTCTGATGATTGGGAGTCCCATGTTAAGCAGGTCAGGATGGTGATTCAGGTCCTGCGTGCCAATGCTTTATTTGTGAAGGGCTCAAAATGTCTTTTTGGAGTCCAGAAGGTTTCTTTTTTGGGTTTCATTTTTTCCCCTTCTACTATTGAGATGGACCCAGTCAAGGTTCAGGCTATTCATGACTGGACTCAGCCTACATCTGTTAAGAGTCTTCAGAAGTTCTTGGGTTTTGCTAATTTTTACCGTCGCTTCATCGCTAATTTTTCAGGTGTTGTTAAGCCTTTGACGGATTTGACCAAGAAGGGTTCTGATGTTACTAATTGGTCTCCTGCGGCTGTGGAGGCCTTTCGGGAGCTGAAGCGCCGGTTTTCCTCGGCTCCGGTCTTATGTCAGCCAGATGTCTCTCTTCCTTTCCAGGTCGAGGTTGATGCTTCTGAGATTGGAGCGGGGGCTGTTTTGTCACAGAGAAGCTCTGATGGCTCTGTGATGAAGCCATGTGCTTTCTTTTCAAGAAAGTTTTCGCCTGCCGAGCGGAATTATGATGTCGGTAATCGGGAGTTGTTGGCTATGAAGTGGGCATTTGAGGAGTGGCGACATTGGCTCAAGGGAGCTAAGCATCGTGTGGTGGTCTTGACTGATCACAAAAATCTGATTTATCTCGAGTCGGCCAAGCGGCTGAATCCTAGACAGGCTCGTTGGTCGTTGTTTTTCTCTCGTTTTGATTTCGTGGTCTCGTACCTGCCTGGTTCGAAGAATGTGAAGGCTGATGCTCTTTCTAGGAGTTTTGTGCCTGACTCTCCTGGAGATTCTGAGCCGGCTGGTATCCTCAGAGAAGGGGTGATTTTGTCTGCCATCTCCCCAGATTTGCGACGAGTGCTGCAGGAGTTTCAGGCGGATAGACCTGACCGTTGTCCACCGGAGAGACTGTTTGTCCCAGATAGATGGACCAACAGAGTTATTTCCGAGGTTCATTCTTCGGTGTTGGCAGGCCATCCTGGAATATTTGGTACCAGAGATTTGGTGGCCAGGTCCTTTTGGTGGCCTTCCTTGTCGCAGGATGTGCAGTCTTGTGGAATTTGTGCTCGGGCTAAGCCTTGCTGTTCTCGTGCCAGTGGTTTGCTGTTACCTTTGCCTGTCCCGAAGAGGCCTTGGACGCACATTTCCATGGATTTTATTTCAGATCTCCCTGTCTCTCAGAGAATGTCTGTCATCTGGGTGGTGTGTGATCGTTTTTCTAAGATGGTCCATTTGGTGCCCTTGCCTAAGTTGCCTTCCTCCTCCGAGTTGGTTCCGCTGTTTTTTCAAAATGTGGTTCGTTTGCACGGGATCCCTGAGAATATTGTTTCCGACAGAGGATCCCAGTTTGTGTCTAGATTTTGGCGGACCTTTTGTGCTAAGATGGGCATTGATTTGTCTTTTTCGTCGGCCTTCCATCCTCAGACGAATGGCCAGACCGAGCGAACTAATCAGACCTTGGAAACCTATTTAAGATGTTTTGTTTCTGCTGATCAGGACGACTGGGTGGCTTTTTTGCCATTGGCCGAATTTGCCCTTAATAATCGGGCTAGTTCTGCTACTTTGGTTTCGCCTTTTTTTTGTAATTCGGGGTTTCATCCTCATTTTTCCTCGGGTCAGGTGGAGCCTTTTGACTGTCCTGGAGTGGATCTTGTGGTGGATAGGTTGCATCAGATTTGGGATCATGTGGTGGACAATTTGAAGCTGTCACAAGAGAAGGCTCAGCGCCTTGCGAACCGCCGTCGCTGTGTGGGTCCCCGACTTCGCGTTGGGGACTTGGTGTGGTTGTCTTCTCGCTTTGTTCCTATGAAGGTCTCCTCTCCCAAGTTCAAGCCTCGGTTTATCGGTCCTTATAAGATTTTGGAAGTCCTTAACCCTGTGTCATTTCGTTTGGACCTCCCAGCATCGTTTGCTATTCATAATGTGTTCCATTGGTCGTTGTTGCGGAGGTATGTGGTGCCTGTGGTTCCTTCGGTTGAGCCTCCTGCCCCTGTGCTGGTTGAGGGAGAATTGGAATACGTGGTGGAGAAGATCTTGGATTCTCGTATTTCTAGATGGAGGCTTCAGTATTTGGTTAAGTGGAGGGGCTATGGTCAGGAGGATAATTCCTGGGTTGTCGCCTCTGGGTTTTTGATGAGGGTTCGGTGACCCCTCCTCAAGGGGGGGGTACTGTTGTGAACTCTGTTTTCGGGCTCCCTCTTGTGGTCACGCATGGTATTGTGTGAGTTTTGTTTTTGGGCTCCCCCTGGTGGCTTTGTTTGTTATCCTGCGGATCTGTGGCTGAATCAGCTGCCTCGTTATGCACTAGGGAGTTTCCTATTTAGCTCTGCTTCACCTCCACTTGTTGCCGGCTGACTATGTATTCAGTGCTATTCTGATCTCCCCTGATTATCTTCGTTTTCGGTCTCTTCTGGAGAAGCTAAGTTTCTGTTTGATTATTTTTTGCTCATCAGTCAGCAATATGATTTCAGTGTATTATGAGTTTAGTCCAGCTTGCTAATATGTGAGTTCTTGCGGCTGGTAAGCTCTGGGGTACGGAGTTGCTTCCCCCGCACCGTTAGTTGGTGCGGGGGCTCGAGCAATCTCTGTGTGGATATTTTGCTTAGGGTTTTCTATTGACCGCACAGCTCCCTTCCTATTTTCTGCTATCTAGTGTTAGCGGGCCTCATTTGCTAAATCTATTTCATCTCTGCGTTTGTGCTTTCCCCTTAACTAACCGTTAATATTTGTGGGGGGCTTTTCTATATCTTTGGGGTAATTTCTCTGAGGCAAGTAAGGACTTTACTTTCCCTCTAGGAATAGGTAGTTTCTCAGGCCGTGAAGAGACGTCTAGGATTTTCAGGTAACGTTCCACGGCTGCCTATAGTTGTTTGCGGATAGGATCAGGTTGCGGTCAATCCAGATACCACTTCCCAGAGCTGGTCGTCGGTTTAGTTACTTAGCTAGTCAAACTTGCGATCCTTGCCACTAGGATCATAACAGGCAGCGCTAAGTGTGCCTGGCCAAGGGATAACATAACAGCGCAGGCTCCGGGACAGAATCAAACAACGCTGAGGAGGCGGCGCACGGCACCAAGGGGGTAGGAATCACGGCTGTGCTGCGTCACATTACGAAGGAAAGTCCCACCTCCGGGACGGTTTAACGGTATCAGTGGACAAATTTTATAAGTGTTAAGTTCTGCGTGTGCAAAGAGCTAAACAAATATAGCTACCTTTTCCTTGTGCAGCATTACTGCTGCACAAGGTGGCTCTTTCAGTAACAAACGCCTGGGGGGGGACAGGTTCCCTTAAATTTCAGTTGTTGTGTCAGCGTGGCAGTCGCAGGACACATTGCCGGCTACATAGCTGGGGATCAGCTGACATTACTGACACCCAATAACACTGGGTCGTATGTTTTGACTGTGCAGACGGCACTTCTGAGCCTCAACTGGCGGTGTTGAAGCCCAGGAATTACAGTTCAGGAGGTAGAAAGATGAACACAACAGGAGACCTGGATACTGTAGACAGTCACCCAATTATTTAATCAGGAAGAGGAGTGGCAAATTCCTGTGAGATCCAGGCCTGGTTCATTTTCAGGAAAGTAAGCCGGTCAACGTTATCGGAGGATAGTCGCATGCGACGGTCTGTTAGTACACCACCTGCAGCACTAAAGACGCGTTCCGATAATACACTAGCCGCAGGGCAAGCCAGCACCTCCAATGCATACTGGCTTAGCTCTGGCCATGTATCCAGCTTAGAGACCCAAAACTTGAAAGGGGAAGAGCCGTCTGGGAGTACAGTAAGAGGGCAAGACATGTAGTCTGTCACCATCTGACGGAACCGTTGCCTCCTGCTGACTGGAGCCGCCTGTGATGGTGTAGACATTTGGGGCGGGCACACAAAACTGTGCCACAGTTGGGCCATACTGGTCTTGCCTTGGGCAGAGGCACCGCTTCTGCTCCCTCTTTGTGCAGAGCCTCCTCCACTGCCTGGACGCACTGAGCTGCTTTGTAAAGCACTAGCAGCACTTCTCTCAGTTGGACTGGAGAAGATGATGGAATTCACCAGTGTGTCTTGGTACTCCCGCATTTTACGCTCCCGGTTCAACGGTGTGATGAGGCTTTGTACGTTGTCCCGGTAGCGAGGATCGAGGAGGGTGTACACCCAATAATCAGCCATGTTGAGAATGTGGGCGATGCGCCGGTCGTTTCTCAGGCACTGCAGCATGTAATCAACCATGTGCTGCAGACTGCCAACTGACCAAGAAACGCTGTCCCCTGCTTGAGGCGTGAGCTCTGCCCGCTCTTCATCACCCCACCCTCGCTGTACACACTGACTACTGGACAATTGTGTAACTCCCTCCTCTGGACGGATGTCTTCCTCCTCCATTGACTCCTCCTCATCCCCCTCACAAAGTGTCCCCTGCCTACGCGTTTGTGAGGAACCACGTGGAGCTGACTGTCCAGAAGCTGATGGAAATGGTGAGTCCTCATCCTCCACCTCTTCCACAACATCATCCCTTAGCACTTGCAGTGTTTGTTGAAGCACGCTGATAAGGGGGACAGTCATGCTGACTAGTGCATCATCTGCACTCGCCATCCGCGTGGAATAATCGAAGGGACGCAAAACCTGGCAGACGTCCTTCATAGTGGCCCACTCTGTGGTTGTGAAGTCTGAACGGCGCGGAGTGCGACTTCTTTGCGCCTGATGCAGCTGGTACTCCATTACTGCTTGCTGCTGCTCACACATCCGCTCCAACATATGTAACGTGGAATTCCACCATGTAGGTAGGTCACATATGATGCGATGTTCCGGAAGGCGGAATCGGCGCTGCAGAGCTGCAATGCGCGATCTTGCGGTGCTGGAACGCCGCAAGTGAGCACACTCTAGGCGGACCTTGTGCAGCAGTGCATCAAGATCCTGATAGTCCCTCAAAAAACTCTGCAAGACCAAGTTGAGCACATGTGCCAGACATGGGATGTGAGTGAGGTTGCCGAGGCCCAGAGCTGCCACCAGATTTCGGCCATTGTCACACACTACCATGCCTGGCTGGAGATTCGCTGCCACAAACCACACATCGCTCTCCTGCTTGATGGCATTCCAGAGCTCCTGCGCTGTGTGGCTTCGATTCCCCAAAGAAATTAATTTCAAGACGGCCTGTTGACGTTTGGCCACGGCTGTGCTCATGTCGGTCGTAACAGGTAAAACGTTCACGGGTCCATGTGGAGGTGGACTGTGACGGCTCCTGCAGCGATGTTTCTGAGGAACTTGTGTATGAGGAGGAGTCAATGCGTACAGACTGGATTCCTGCAATACTTGGAGTGGGCAGGACACGTCCTGCGCCACTCGCACGATCTGTACCCGGCTCAACAACATTAACCCAATGGGCAGTGAGGGAAAGGTATCGCCCCTGTCCATGGTGACTGGTCCACGCATCGGTGGTGAGGTGGACCTTGCTACTGACGGCGTTCAGTAGCGCATGTTTTATGTGTCCCTCCATATGCTTGTGCAGGGCAGGGACAGCTTGCCTGCTGAAATAAAAGCGGCTGGGCACATTGTACTGTGGGACTGCCAATGCCATCAAGTCACGGAAGCTGTCAGTCTCCACCAGCCTGAATTACAGCATTTCCAGTGACAGAAGTTTGGCAATGCCTGCATTCAGAGCCTGTGCTCGTGGGTGGTTTGACGAGAATGGCCGCCTTTTCTCCCATGCCTGTACTACCGATGGCTGTAGACTGGGCTGGGAGAGTGAGGATAACTGGGAACGTGGTGCTGCGCGTGGAATTACAGTGGGTCTCTGGACAACAGTGCCAGAGGTTCTCCCATGGCGATCCTGGGAGGAAGCCGAACCAGCTGTGTGTGAGCCGGAGGAAGAGGCAACACGAGCTGAAGACGTGGTAGCTGCCGCTGTTGGTTGGCCTAGCTCTTCAGTGTGTTTTTGTAACTCCGCCGCGTGCCTGGTCCGCACATGTTTCCACATATTTGAGGTATTGAGGCTGCTGACATTTCTCCCTCTTTTGATTTTCTGATGACACACCTTGCATTTGACAAAGCAAATGTCATCTGCAACTGTGTCAAAAAAGGCCCAGGCACTGCAAGTCTTGGGAGCACCCTTTTTGGCTGTTGGAAGAGGCATGCTCCTAACGGGTGCCGAAGTGGAGGCTACAGGCTCCGCAGTCTTCCCCCTCCCTCTCCCTCTTTGGCCCGTTCGGGGAATCTCTTCCTAAGAGCTGCTCCCACCACCTTCCTGTCCCTCACGCCACGATGGGTCAAGGACCTCATCATCTACACTACCCTCTGCCACCAACTGCTCCTCCTGGGTAGTCTCAGCAGCACAGCATGCACCAGAAAGTGGCACCTGAGTGTCATCTGCGAATGCGTACTGCGGTGTGGTGACCGGAGGCACTGGCCCACCCGCCTCTTCAGACTGAGAGAAAAAGCTGTTGGGCATCACTGCACACTGCCTCTTCTTCCATTTCTCCAATGCTGCTTGGCTGGCCCCCTGTTTCCAAGCCAAGAGATTCAGAGAACAGAAGTAGAGACGGCTCCTGTCCTGGGCTCTCTGACTGCCTGGGCAATTTGGCAGGTGGTGAAGAGACAGATGGGTGCTCTCCAGTGCTCTGTGCCTGAGAGGATGTGGCACTAATTGAAGTCGATGCGTTATCTGCCATCCATCCGACAACGGCTTCAATTTGGTCTTCACGCAGCAGCGGTGTACGGCGCTCTCCGACAAAACTGCGCATGAAGGACTGTTCCCTGCTGAAACTGGGTGATGATGAGTCACCGGTGCCCACAGCAGGCATAGAATCCCCACGTCCTCTCCCTGCTCTACGCCCACGCCCACGTGCCTTACTCCCTGCCTTCTTCATCTTGGTTGACTGATAAAGATAAGCAGAAAAGTACTAACGACTTAGTGTGCTTATTCCTGAACAGCTCCTAACAGGTATAAGAAACACTAATTTTCTAAAGTGTGGACTAGACTTTAATATGACCTAATGTGGTCTACACAACTGTAAAGTGGTGTGTTTGGTGAACTTTATTATTTATTTATTTTTTGGGGGCTGTACTGACTACAGGGCGAGCTGCACTCACACGGAGACCGTGCAGACAGCCGTTTACGGCGCTGCAAGGCCCAAAAAACCTCCTCTACCTTACCCTATGTAGTGTTTTTCCACAATTTAGCTGGATACGGGTGGAAAGCCACTAATAAGAATTATTTGAAAAAATGTGCAGCGGGCTGCACTATTTACAAAAAAGGACAATGTATTTTACGGTATGAGGCAGTGACGCACCCTGAGCTGGATACAACCGGCTGTGGCTGCACACAGACTACAGGGCGAGCTGCACTCACACAGAGACCGTGCAGACTGCTGTAAACGGCGCTGCAAGGCCCAAAAAACCTCCTCTACGTTATCCTATGTAGTGTTTTTCCACAATTTAGCTGGATACGGGTGGAAAGCCACTAATAGGAAGTATTTGAAAAAATGTGCAGCGGGCTGCACTATTTGCAAAAAAGGACAATGTATTTTACGGTATGAGGCAGTGACGCACCCTGAGCTGGATACAACCGGCTGTGGCTGCACACAGACTACAGGGCGAGCTGCACTCACACGGAGACCATGCAGACAGCCGTAAACGGCGCTGCAAGGCCCAAAAAACCTCCTCTACGTTATCCTATGTAGTGTTTTTCCACAATTTAGCTGGATACGGGTGGAAAGCCACTAATAGGAATTATTTGAAAAAATGTGCAGCGGGCTGCACTATTTGCAAAAAAGGACAATGTATTTTACGGTATGAGGCAGTGACGCACCCTGAGCTGGATACAACCGGCTGTGGCTGCACACAGACTACAGGGCGAGCTGCACTCACACGGAGACCGTGCAGACAGCCGTAAATGGCGCTGCAAGGCCCAAAAAACCTCCTCTACGTTATCCTATGTAGTGTTTTTCCACAATTTAGCTGGATACGGGTGGAAAGCCACTAATAGGAATTATTTGAAAAAATGTGCAGCGGGCTGCACTATTTGCAAAAAAGGACAATGTATTTTACGGTATGAGGCAGTGACGCACCCTGAGCTGGATACAACTGGCTGTGGCTGCACACAGACTACAGGGCGAGCTGCACTCACACGGAGACCGTGCAGACAGCCGTAAACGGCGCTGCAAGGCCCAAAAAACCTCCTCTACGTTATCCTATGTAGCGTTTTTCCACAATTTAGCTGGATACGGGTGGAAAGCCACTAATAGGAAGTATTTGAAAAAATGTGCAGCGGGCTGCACTATTTGCAAAAAAGGACAATGGAATGGATAGAACAGTATGAGACAGTGAACCACCCTGAGCTGAATACAACCGGCTATGGCTGCACACAGACTAGAGAGTGGGCTGCACTCACACACACACACACAGAGACCTTGCAGATCGCTGTGAAAACAGCGCTGCAAGGCAAAAGCAAGGTGAACACACAGCGGTTGCTAAATTAGCCTGGGAAAAGCACAAAGAAGCAAATCGCTATCTCAACTGGCCCTCAGTCAGAACACAGCATACTATGCCTAACTGAATTCACAGCAGAGTGAGCCAGAAATGGCGGCAGCGTTTTTTATAGTGCATCATGACATCATTTCAGCAGCCAGTCACAGCCTTGCCAGTAGTTACATGCCCACCATGCTGAACAGGATGTGCCCACACTTGTAATCATTCCTCATTGGCTGAATTTGTGCTGTTTGAATTCTGGGAACTTCCGATTCCGGTATCCGATATGCAGTAAGTATCGGATCTCGGTATCGGAATTCCGATACCGCAAATATCGGCCGATATCCGATACTTGCGGTATCGGAATGCTCAACACTAGTTAGGATGTTAGAAGGTTTTAAACTGCAGCAGCAATTTTTCAAGGAAATTTACAAAACTTACTTTTTTAGGGTCCTATTCAGTTTTTAAGCGACTTTGGGGGGTCCTATATCGCAAAATCCCCAAAACTCAGACCATTTTAAAAACAACACCCCTCAACATGTTCAAAATTGTTGTCAGGTAGTTTATTAACCATTCAGGTGCTTTTCGGGAATTAATACAAAGGGACATGACAAGAAGGAAACATTTTATTTTTACCATCTAAATGTTGCTAACGTCTGAACAGGCTACTATAGCCAGCAGACTCTAAGGCCGTTATTAGGCTGTGAATGGCCATCGCAAACATCAGGACCACACAATTATAATCTTAGGGTGCTGATCGGGTTAAGGAGGGAGCTCCCACACTTTGTTAACCATTTAGATACTGTAGTCACTATTGACAACTGCATCTAAGGGGTTAAAAAGCCCTGGTTGGTGCCAAAACCAATGAAGGCTAATGCAGCAAGGTGTCAGCTATAATTTACAGTTGACTGCTGTTGCATTTTTACCAGTCAGGGTATGCTATTGTCTGATATGTGAGATCAGTAAAAAGAAGTAATGGTGGTTACTAAGGGGTTAAATCAGGTGATTGGCTTGGTCATTGCAACAGCTGAACATTTCTCTTTGCTAACCAATTTTTGACTAAATTAGATGTGTGCGATTAGGATCATTGTCTTGCTGGAGTTTCCAGCCACTACCTTCTTTGGTTTTACCATGTGGCAGCATTACATTCTCCAGCTTACAGTACTCATATTTCCGTCAATTCTATGCAAAGAGCCAATGGCAGATGCAGAAAAGCAGCCCCAAACCATGACATTGCCACCACCATGCTTCACTGTAGGTGTTTGGTACCTTAGATCATTACATTTTCTAATTGGGCGGTATATATAGTGCTTGCAATCACTACCAAACAGATTGAACTTGGATTCATTCGACCACAACCTCTTAGACCAATCTGACTCTTTCCATTGTCTGTGTTCTTTGGCAAACTCAAGTCAGACTCTGGTTCTTTGCAGAGATGAAAGACTTCTTTACTGGAAGTCGTGCATTCAACCCTACTTCTCTTAGCCATCATACCACGGTTTGATAATTCACTTTTACCCCATATTCCTCTTTCATTTCGGGAAAATCTGTGCAGCACTTATATGGACATCAGATACTGAATTTTTCTTATTAATGAGCTCAACATTGGAGGAAGTTTTCCATGGTCATCCACTTTTAGGTTTGTCAGCTGTTCCATAACCTTTTTTTTCTTTCTTTATTATATAGGTGCTTCTCACAAAAATATCATCAAAAAGTTAATTTATTTCAGTTCTTCAATACAAAAAGTGAAACTCGTATATTATATAGAGTCATTACAACCAGAGTGATCTATTTCATGTGTTTATTTCTGTTTATGTTGATGATTATGGCTTACAGCCAATTAAAACCCAAAAGTCATTATCTCAGTAAATTAGAATACTTTATAACACCAGCTTGAAAAATTATTTTAAAATAGTGTGAAGTTTCTGCAATCAGTGATGGTTTGGGGAGCCATGTCATCTGCTGGTGTAGGTCCACTGTGTTTTAGCAAGACCAAAGTCAGCGCAGCCATCTACCAGGAAATTTTAGAGCACTTCATGTTTCCTCTCAAGATTTTTGGAGATGGCAATTTCATTCTCCAGCAGGACTTGGCACCTGTCCACACTGCCAAAAGTACCAATACATGGTTTAAAAACAACAGTATCACTGTGCTTGATTGGTCAGCAAACTCGCCTGACCTTAACCCCATAGATTTTCTATTGTCAAGAGGAAGGAAGATGGGAGACACCAGACCCAACAATGCAGATGAGCTGAAGGCTGCTATCAAAGCAAACTGGGCTTCCATAACACCTCAGCAGTGCCACAGACTGATCACCTCCATGCCACGCCACATTGATGCAGCAATTGATGCAAAAGGAGCCCTGACCAAGTATTGAGTGCATTAACTGAACATACATTTCAGTAGGCCAACAGTTCAGATTTTAAAATAATTTTTCAAGCTGGTGTTATAAAGTATTTAATTTACTGAGATAATGACTTTTGGGTTTTCATTGGCTGTAAGTCATAACCATCGACATTAACAGAAATAAACACATGAAATAGATCACTCTGTTTGTAATGACGCTATATAATATATGAGTTTCACTTTTTGTATTGAAGAACTGAAATAAGTTAACTTTTTGATGATATTCGAATTTTGTGAGAAGCACCTGTAAATAACACTCGACTCTGAGAGCAGTTTAATTCCATAGCTACAGTACCTCTTTTTGGCTTTTGCCTGACTTCACTCTCAGAATAATCAGCTTCCTGACATCTGGTGATAAATTTGGCTCTTTCTTTGCCATCTTTAACCAAAAAAAACACAGAAATAAACAAAAAAAGCTTTTAGACAAAATTCGAAAACTAAGACACCAAGGGATAAAACAATGTCTTGCACAGTTTTCATCCTTATAGCTGACAACCATTTGCTTCCAGATTACTAAAATCACCAGGAAAATGGCAGCACAACAATCAGACAACAGTAATCAGATTTTTTTTTTTTTAAATGCAAAACTTTTGGTCGCCACTGTAACGGGGTCTGCTGTGCTGGAGTGCCTCTTTAGTACCATCCCGTGTTTCAGGAGGTCCACTCTGCTTCAGCTGGATTCTGAATGAAGGACACTGACTGGAATGGCTTCATTACATGGGCGCATATAAAATATCACTGCGTCTCCACGTATTTCCAGTATGACATGATGTCAGAGCTCCCAGGGTCGCTACTCCATCTGTGGATGAACGCACAGAGAAGGGGTAACGACAAGCATAGGGAGATGACCTAGAACTGTCCATAGAGTCCATACAAGGTCCAAAGCCAGTTGACATGATGTCAGAGCTCCCTGGGTCGCTACTCCATCTGTGGATGAACGCACAGAGAAGAGGTAAAGACAAGCATAGGGAGATGACCAAAAACTGTCCATAGAGTCCATACAAGGTCCCAAGCCAGTTGACATGATGTCAGAGCTCCCAGGGTCGCTACTCCATCTGTGGATGAACGCACAGAGAAGGGGTAACGACAAGCATAGGGAGATGACCAAGAACTGTCCATAGAGTCCATACAAGGTCCCAAGCCAGTTGACATGATGTCAGAGCTCCCAGGGTCACTACTCCATCTGTGGATGAACGCACAGAGAAGGGGTAACGACAAGCATAGGGAGATGACCAAGAACTGTCCATAGAGTCCATACAAGGTCCAAAGCCAGTTGACACGAGAGTCTCCATGGAACCAGGCGACCAGCGGGTCCCAACCCTGGCTTTCTCCAAACATATCCATGGTTCAGAGATGGTCACTGGATCAGATCTGTGTCCTTCCAACCGGAGCCGAAAACCCCTAGGTTGTATCCTATAGAATCATAGATCAGTGTCCCTCGTGATCATGCCATGATGAATTGGCTGCAGTCCTTTCTCTTGTCTGTTGGGTGGTTTGCAGAATGTCTGGCTGGAAGCTCTGTTTTACTTCAGACTCTCAGGATGTGATCTCTGAGTCTTTTTATACCCAAGGCATGTAAGCTATTTTTAGAATTACCCAGGGTCTTTCAGTCCAACATCAAGATAAGGTAAACAATGGTGATGGGATTAAGTAGCACTATTAGCATATAAGCACACATCAATAAACAAAGCTTAACACACTCAATGTACAGTCACTATTACAGACTTACACAGTATGTTAGATAGTATATCAGTGGGCAAGTCTGTCTTCTTGACCCACCAGACATAAACACTTAAATTCACAAGCCAATATGCAGATAAAAAGCCAGTTCTTTTGGATTTGCAAAAACATGGTTGTCTGGGAAATTAAGATACAATCTGGTTTCTTCACATTCCTCCCCCATCTGAATTAACCAGACATGATAGGCTTCCGATCATCCAGTTTCCTTAGAGCATTTTCCATATGCTCCTTACGAAAATAAACTCCATACGTAATTGAAGAGTAACTACTGGTATCCATTGGGTCCACGCATGGCTTCCTCCACATTCCGTAGTTCCTGTATTAAATTCTATTAAATCTGTTGAAGCGGGAACATCTCCTGTAGTTTCCATTTCTTGTTGAGGTCATAAAGCCACTCTGGTCCTCTTCCCAATGCCGATTTGGTGGGGTTGGATATAGTGGCCTCCAAAACCTGCTGTGCATGCCTCATCAATGGTCTGCTGGGTCTGTCTGTATACCTCCCTTGTTGAGGAGCCCTGGATGGTGTGTGAGAACACCAGTCCCCTGCAGCTCCCCCGGTTCTTCCGGGCTGAGTAGTGTCCCACTGCTGCCACCAATTGTGGCTTACTGTTGAAGGTACCTGGTCGGAGGCCAGAGCTCCCCCTGCTCGCTGACTCTCCTCTCTCCGCTCTGCCATCTCTACCTTGGCCAGCTCCGCCATCTCCATCTTGGCTAGCTCTATCCTGGTCTGCTCTGCCATCTTTTCCTTCGAATCCGTACGCACATCAGCCATCACCTCTCGTATGAGCTCTACTGCAGGGTTTGGGCCATAGAACGCCAGTCTGTTCTTTACCTCCCTCTGGAATTCAGTCTCCTCCACGTTCACATTGGGGGCGCTGTAGTGTCGTGTTCCATGATGGCTGCTATCAAACCCGCTTTTGATTTGTTGATGGCGATTAACCCTCGAGCTTCCACCAGGTCTTTTAATGTAGTCCTCTTTAACTTCTGTCTAAAAATGAACCATACGGCGCTGCTTAGTTGCTCCAGGTGAATAAGCAGCAAATATATGGACGAGATCACTCCCAATCGTCCCAGGAGTGGTTAGTCAAAGAAAGCTATATGTAATATTTGCGCTAAGGACACCTATATGAAGCCATAAATAGTTAAAATGCTAGGACATGTCATAAGCAAGGTTCTTCGTTAAAGACTAGGATTAACAAGATGTGTTTACCTTAATATCAAGGAAAAGGAAAACTGTATCCAGTGCTGGCATGCGGAAAGGTCCTTCACTCATGCACTTAAAGGTTGGTATCTGAAGCCTTCTCTGAATCTCTGTTCCAAAAATATCCAATATGTTGCAGAGCAAATGGTGGTATAGGAGACGCTGTCCCGGCCGGTGACTAGCGTACTCCCCCAGAGCTTGGTGACTGCCGTGAACAGGCAGTGGCGGCCGCGTGTGTATAGGTAAAGCCGACAAGGTGCAGGACCTTGTGTGACGTCACAGTCACGTGATGTGTACACGTGACCAGCTACAGAGCTGCGGAACTAAGGAGCTACGAATAGCACACAGGACCAACTAATCCTACGCGTTTCAGAGTCACTGACTCCTTCATCAGGGATGGTGCTGTGTGCAGGATGTGTGCTTTATATAGCGTGCCGCTTTTTTTTTTTTTTTTTTTCCTTTTTAAATTATTGTTCATTGGATAAAAGCAAACAGTTCTATCTCCGTGTTTAGACCATGGGGTGCCAGAGTATTCAGTTCAAATATGTACCTCATTTCTTCTCTTGACATTTGGTGAATAAAGTTGCCACCCCTCCAGTCTTTTTTCACTATTTTCAGTCCAGTGACTGAAATGTCCTCAAGTGAACCTCCATGATATTTGGCAAAATGTTGAGATAAAGGGTGTTCCGAGAGTTTTTTACTAATATTGCACAAATGTTCCCTAATCCTTACATACATAGGGTGAATGGTGCGACCCATGTATAATTTCTTACAAGGGCACATAATGCTGTAGATAACTCCTTTAGTGGAACAGGTAATGAAATCTTTAATATTAATTACTGTTGACTGATTGGAGATGGAAATTTGTTTTCTTGTGCCTAATTTCTTACATGATAAGCATTTTTTGCATGGGAAGAAGCCATTGGGGCGTTTTGATAAGAAATGCTGATTTTTTTCCTCTTTCTCCAGAGGTCTACATATCTTTGGGGCAATCAGATTCCCCAAATTTTTTGCCCTTTCATAGACGAATTTTGGACGCACTGGTAGTGACTCCCCAATTACCTTATCCTTTTTGAGTATGTTCCAATGTTTATTTACAATCTTGTTCAGCAGTCCACTTTTAGAATTATATTGCGTTATAATTGGAATCTCGTAATCTCCCCATTTTTCTCCATTCATTTTTCCTGACTTCTTATCTATTTGCATCAGGAGCCTTTCCCTCGGGTGTTCTCCAACCTGTTCCTTACTTTCTAACAGGAATTTTTTTGTCATATCCTTTAATTACAAATTTCTCCACCAAAAGGTTTGCTTCCTTGTTATAGTCGTCCAGTCTAGAGCAATTTCTGTGTGCCCTGATGAATTGGCTCTTTGGAACATTGAGAAGCCAACTGGGGAGATGACAACTGTCCAAGGCTATATAGTTTCCAGAATCAGTGGGTTTATGATGTATTTGAGTGTGTATTTTGTTGCTATCAATAAAAATTCTTAAGTAATGTATTTCTTTATTATTTATAACTGAAGTGAATTTTAAAAAATAATCATTTATGTTTAAGTGTTGAATAAAATCATTTAGTAAAATGGGGCCCCCAGACCAAATAAAAATAATGTCATCAATGAACCTCTGCCATAGGACCAGGTTCGACCGCAGCTCGCCCCCGCTGAATATGGTTTCTTCTTCCCACCTCCCTACGTAAAGGTTGGCGTAACTAAGGGCGGACCTGGTACCCTTGGCAGTACCCCATTCCTGGGAGTAGTAGTACGCCCCGAATTTAAAATAATTGTGAGTGAGTATAAAATCGATACAGTCTAGAATAAAAAGATTCTGATCCCTGGGAGTCTGGCTATTTTTTGACATAAAATATTCGACTGCTTCACATCCCTTTTTGTGCTCAATCACAGTATAGAGGGAAGTTATATCTAAAGTCCCCATAATATAGTGTTCTTCCCATTGTATCTTCTGCAGAATATTTAAAATGTGTGCACTATCTTTCAAATAGGATGGAAGGAGGGGACACAGTCTCTGTAGGTAGCAATCCACAAATTTAGAAAGGTTAGATGTGAGGCCTCCTATGGCGAAGATAATCGGTCTGCCTAGTGGATGCAGCGGATCTTTGTGGACCTTAGGTAAATAGTAAAAATATGGAACCCGGGGATGCATGTTATTTACAAAATCAAGTTCATTCTTATTTAAAAATCCCTTTTGGAAACCTGTTTGTATCAAGCTTTGCATTTCTTTTAGATAGTTAGCGGATGGGTCCATGTTCAGTTTTTTATAGGTGCGATTGTCACTCAACAGCCGTAGGGATTCTTTATCATAATCGGGAATGTTAAGTATAACTATACCACCCCCTTTATTGGCTGGTCTGATGGTTATTTGTTTGTTGTCTTGAAGTTGTTGAATCGCCCTACGTTCTTGATTAGACAAGTTGTACTTTAACTGGGAACATTTTCTATCCGAAATTTTTCTAATATCCCGTATCACGTTATTCTGAAAGGCCTCGAATGCCTCAGAATATTCCTGGATCGGGTTAAAATTTGATTTCTTTTTGAGATGGCTGTGTTCATATGGATCAAAAGTATCCATTGATCCATCATTATTGGCCATGCTTAGCTTCTTTTTTAGATAGTGTTTCTTAATAGCCAGTTTCCTCATGAACAGTTTCACCCCTATGTAAGCCTGAAATTTATTGAACTTTGTGCTCGGTGCGTATTTAAGGCCCCTATTTAGTAAGCAAGCCTCATTGTTGCTCAATGTGTGATTGCTAAGATTGAAGATCTTCTGTTTTAATTGCGCTGAGATGATTTCCTGTTGTTGATGTACTGATCTCTCTTTTTTGGTTGATTTCCCGCCCCTACATTCCCTTTTTCGTTTTTTCTTTGTCCCTTTTGAAAAAAAGGAGGGAGATGGCTTTGTGTGGTCTTTGGTTTAATTTTATTTTGTTGTAATTTTTTATCTTTCTGTCCTGACATGAAAGATGGCGCCTGTTTCTGTCGTAGAGGTTGTGAATTACATTCTTCCCCGGAGATCCCAGGGGTATTGTCATTATTTTCAAATGCTGGGAATCTATTATGTGTTTCAATAGCTGGTATTGGGGTGGAGATATCCGGGGCAATATTTAATTGAATGAGATTATCTTCCATATTGGTGTCTTCTGTGCCATTATTTACATTCGTTTCGTTAATTGTTAAGTTTTCTACATCAGAAGTCAAGTGAATAGAATATCTTTCACTTGATGATAACAATGAACTGGCATCACCATTTATTTCATCAATTGTTACCATTGGGAAGTTATGTATTGGAGTATGGCACTGCTCCAAATGGTGTGTCTTCATTTTTTTCTTTCTACCTACCTCATGCAGATAGATAAGAAGTCAGGAAAAATGAATGGAGAAAAATGGGGAGATTACGAGATTCCAATTATAACGCAATATAATTCTAAAAGTGGACTGCTGAACAAGATTGTAAATAAACATTGGAACATACTCAAAGAGGATAAGGTAATTGGGGAGTCACTACCAGTGCGTCCAAAATTCGTCTATGAAAGGGCAAAAAATTTGGGGAATCTGATTGCCCCAACGATATGTAGACTTCTGGAGAAAGAGGAAAAAAATCAGCATTTCTTATCAAAACGCCCCAATGGCTTCTTCCCATGCAAAAAATGCTTATCATGTAAGAAATTAGGCACAAGAAAACAAATTTCCATCTCCAATCAGTCAACAGTGATTAATATTAAAGATTTCATTACCTGTTCCACTAAAGGAGTCATCTACAGCATTATGTGCCCTTGTAAGAAATTATACATGGGTCGCACCATTCGCCCTATGTATGTAAGGATTAGGGAACATTTGTGCAATATTAGTAAAAAAACTCTCGGAACACCCTTCATCTCAACATTTTGCCAAATATCATGGAGGTTCACTTGAGGACATTTCAGTCACTGGACTGAAAATAGTGAAAAAAGACTGGAGGGGTGGCAACTTTATTCACCAAATGTCAAGAGAAGAAATGAGGTACATATTTGAACTGAATACTCTGGCACCCCATGGTCTAAACACGGAGATAGAACTGTTTGCTTTTATCCAATGAGCAATAATTTAAAAAGGAAAAAAAAAAAAAAAAAAGCGGCACGCTATATAAAGCACACATCCTGCACACAGCACCATCCCTGATGAAGGAGTCAGTGACTCTGAAACGCGTAGGATTAGTTGGTCCTGTGTGCTATTCGTATCTCCTTAGCTCTACAGCTCTGTAGCTGGTCACGTGTACACATCACGTGACTGTGACGTCACACAAGGTCCTGCACCTTGTCGGCTTTAGCTATACACACGCGGCCGCCACTGCCTGTTCACGGCAGTCACCAAGCTCTGGGGGAGTACGCTAGTCACCGGCCGGGACAGCGTCTCCTATACCTCTTTAACTTCTAGTAGTTGTTTTCCATTCATTCCTTTTCTCCTGTAGATGGGGTATCACATCCTGCTGTCTTCCACCAGTGTAACGGGGTCTGCTGTGCTGGAGTACCTCTTTAGTACCACCCCGTGTTTCAGGAGGTCCACTCTGCTTTAGCTGGATTCTGAATGAAGGACACTGACTGGAATGGCTTTATTACATGGGCCATATAAAATATCACTGCGTCTCCACGTATTTCCAGTATGACATGATGTCAGAGCTCCCAGGGTCGCTACTCCATCTGTGGATGAATGCACAGAGAAGGGGTAACGACAAGTATAGGGAGATGACCAAGAACTGTCCATAGAGTCCATACAAGGTCCAAAGCCAGTTGACATGATGTCAGAGCTCCCAGGGTCGCTACTCCATCTGTGGATGAACGCACAGAGAAGCGGTAATGACAAGCATAGGGAGATGACCAAGAACTGTCCATAGAGTCCATACAAGGTCCAAAGCCAGTTGACACAAGAGTCACCACCTGGCTTATCTGACCATCTCCATGGAACCAGGCAACCAGCGGGTCCCAACCCTGGCTTTCTCCAAACATATCCATGGTTCAGAGATGGTCACTGGATCAGATCTGTGTCCTTCCAACCGGAGCCGAAAACCCCTAGGTTGTATCCTATAGAATCATAGATCAGTGTCCCTCGTGATGATGCCATGATGAATTGGCTGCAGTCCTTTCTCTTGTCTGTTGGGTGGTTTGCAGAATGTCTGGCTGGAAGCTCTGTTTTACTTCAGACTCTCAGGATGTGATCTCTGAGTCTTTTTATACCCAAGGCATGTAAGCTATTTTTAGAATTACCCAGGTCTTTCAGTCCAATATCAAGATAAGGTAAACAATGGTGATGGGATTAAGTAGCACTATTAGCATATAAGCACACATCAATAAACAAAGCTTAACACACTCAATGTACAGTCACTATTACAGACTTAAGGTACCTTCACACTTAGCGACGCTGCAGCGATACAGACAACGATGCCGATTGCTGCAGCATCGCTGTTTCGTCGTTGTGTGGTCGCTGGAGAGCTGTCACACAGACGGCTCTCCAGCGACCAACGATGCCGAAGTCCCCTGGTAACCAGGGTAAACATCGGGTTACTAAGCGCAGGGCCGCGCTTAGTAACCCGATGTTTACCCTGGTTACCAGCGTAAACGTAAAAAAAAAAAACACATACTCACATTCCGGTGCCCGGCGTCCGCTTCCCTGCACTCCTCCTGCATCCTGTGTCAGCTGTCATGAATCCCCAATGGCTAGGGATAGCACAGGATAAGCAAAGTATAATAAATATCGGACGAGCTCTAGGGTGATGGAACCTGGGCTGACCGCTGCCCTACGCCTGACAAACGCAACTAGAGATAGCCAGGGAGCGTGCCTACGTTGGTTCTAGACGCCACGCACCAGCCTAAGAGCTAACTAGTACTGCAGAGAAAACACAGACCTCACTTGCCTCCAGAGGAATTAACCCCAAAGATATAGTTGCCCCCCACATGTATTGACGGTGAAATGAGAGGAAGGCACACACATAGAGATGATGTATATAGCTTTAGCAAATAGAGGCCCGCTGAAAACTAGAAAGCAGAATGACACAAAAGGGGACTGAGCGGTCAGCAAAAAACCCTAATCAAAAAAACCATCCTGAGATTACAAGAACCCATGTGCCAACTCATGGCACATGGGGAGAACCTCAGTCCACTAGAGCAACCAGCTAACAAAGAGACATTCTAAGCAAGCTGGACAAAAAAACAAACAACTGAAAAGCAGCACTTAGCTTATCCTGAAAGATCTGGGAGCAGGTAGGCAGGAACCAAACAGAGCACATCTGAACACATTGAGGCCGGCAAGGGAAATGACAGAAAGGCCAGGTAAAATAGGAAACACCCAGCCTCTGATGGACAGATGGAAACCAAAAGCCGCAACCCACCAAAGTCACCCAGTACCAGCAGTAACCACCAGAGGGAGCCCGCAAACAGAATCCACAACAGTACCCCCCTCTTGAGGAGGGGTCACCGAACCCTCACGAGAACCCCCAGGGCGATCAGGGTGAGCTCTATGGAAGGCGCGGACCAAATCAGTCGCATGAACATCGGAGGCGACCACCCAGGAATTGTCCTCCTGACCATAACCCTTCCACTTAACCAAATACTGGAGTTTGCGTCTGGAAACACGAGAATCCAAGATCTTTTCAACAACATACTCCAATTCTCCCTCCACCAGCACCGGAGCAGGAGGCTCGACCGAAGGAACAACAGGCACCTCATACCTCCGCAACAACGACCGATGGAACACATTATGAATCGCGAACGATGCTGGGAGATCCAAACGGAAAGATACAGGGTTAAGAATCTCCGAGATCCTATAAGGACCGATGAACCGAGGCTTGAACTTAGGAGAAGAGACCTTCATAGGGACAAAACGAGAAGACAACCACACCAAGTCCCCAACAAGAAGTCGGGGACCCACGCGGCGACGGCGATTAGCAAACTGCTGAGTCTTCTCCTGAGATAACTTCAAATTGTCCACCACCTGATTCCAAATGTGATGTAGCCTGTCCACCACCACGTCCACTCCAGGACAATCCGAAGACTCCACCTGACCAGAGGAAAAACGAGGATGAAACCCCGAATTACAAAAAAAAGGAGAGACCAACGTGGCCGAACTAGCCCGATTATTAAGAGCAAATTCGGCCAGTGGCAAAAAAGCAACCCAGTCATCCTGATCAGCAGAAACAAAACACCTCAAATAAGTTTCCAAGGTCTGATTAGTTCGCTCCGTCTGGCCATTCGTCTGAGGATGGAATGCAGACGAGAGAGACAAATCAATGCCCATCTTGGCACAAAACGTCCGCCAAAATCTGGACACAAACTGGGATCCCCTGTCAGAAACGATATTCTCCGGAATCCCATGCAAACGAACCACGTTCTGAAAAAACAAAGGAACCAACTCAGAGGAGGAGGGCAACTTAGGCAAGGGCACCAAATGAACCATCTTAGAAAAGCGGTCACACACAACCCAGATAACGGACATTTTCTGTGAAATCGGGAGATCAGAAATAAAATCCATGGAAATGTGCGTCCAAGGCCTCTTCGGGATGGGCAAGGATAACAACAACCCACTAGCCCGTGAACAGCAAGGCTTAGCTCGAGCACACACTTCACAAGACTGCACAAAGGTACGCACAT
Organism: Ranitomeya variabilis; assembly: GCF_051348905.1. Classification (NCBI taxonomy): domain Eukaryota; kingdom Metazoa; phylum Chordata; class Amphibia; order Anura; family Dendrobatidae; genus Ranitomeya; species Ranitomeya variabilis. The sequence goes on along the minus strand of NC_135235.1, from coordinate 442,708,442 downwards.
CCCTAGACAAGGAAGGCCACCAAAAAGACCTGGCCACCAAGTCTCTTGTACCAAATATTCCAGGATGACCAGCCAACACAGAAGAATGGACCTCGGAGATGACTCTACTGGTCCAATCATCCGGAACAAACAGTCTTTCTGGTGGACATCGATCCGGTTTATCCACCTGAAACTCCTGCAATGCGCGTCGCAAGTCTGGGGATACGGCGGACAATATTACCCCATCCCTAAGGATACCAGCAGGCCCAGTGTCTCCAGGAGAGTCAGGCACAAAACTCCTGGAAAGAGCATCTGCCTTCACATTCTTTGAACCTGGCAGGTATGAAACCACGAAATTGAAACGAGAAAAAAATAACGACCAACGAGCCTGTCTAGGATTCAAACGCCTGGCAGACTCAAGGTAAATGAGATTCTTGTGATCAGTCAAGACCACCACGCGATGTTTAGCACCCTCAAGCCAATGACGCCACTCCTCAAATGCCCACTTCATGGCCAAAAGCTCCCGATTACCCACATCATAATTGCGCTCGGCGGGCGAGAATTTTCTAGAGAAGAAAGCACATGGCTTCATCACCGAGCCATTAGAACTTCTCTGTGACAAAACTGCCCCCGCTCCAATCTCGGAAGCATCAACCTCCACCTGGAAAGGAAGTGAAACATCTGGTTGACACAACACAGGAGCAGAAGAAAACCGGCGCTTAAGTTCCCGAAAGGCCTCCACGGCCGCAGGAGACCAATCAGCAACATCAGCACCCTTTTTAGTCAAATCAGTCAAAGGTTTAACAATACTGGAAAAATTAGCAATGAACCGACGATAAAAATTAGCAAACCCCAAGAACTTCTGAAGGCTCTTAACAGATGTAGGTTGTGTCCAGTCACAAATAGCCTGAACCTTAACGGGATCCATCTCAATAGTAGAAGGAGAAAAAATGTACCCCAAAAAAGAAATCTTCTGGACTCCGAAGAGACACTTTGAGCCCTTCACAAACAGAGAATTGGCCCGCAAAACCTGAAACACCTTCCTGACCTGTAGAACATGAGACTCCCAGTCATCAGAAAACACCAAAATATCATCCAAATACACAATCATAAACTTATCCAGATATTCACGGAAAATATTGTGCATAAAGGACTGAAAGACTGACGGAGCATTGGAGAGTCCAAAAGGCATTACCAAATACTCAAAATGGCCCTCAGGCGTATTAAATGCGGTTTTCCACTCATCACCCTGTTTTATCCGCACCAGATTATACGCACCACGAAGATCTATTTTAGTGAACCACCTAGCCCCCTTAATGCGAGCAAACAAATCAGTAAATAATGGCAATGGATACTGGTATTTGACTGTAATCTTATTCAGAAGGCGATAATCTATACAAGGCCTCAGGGAACCATCTTTTTTTGCCACGAAAAAAAAACCTGCTCCCAGAGGGGACGAAGATGGACGAATATGTCCCTTTTCCAAGGACTCCTTAATATAATTCCGCATAGCAGTATGCTCTAAGAAGGGTTGATTTGGTGTGCACTCAGCCTGAATACAGGTGAGGTGCTGGTGCAATGGACCAGTGGTCCCAATAGCAAAATGTTGAAATTCACCGCACACTCATATGGATTTAGTTAATGTAAGAATTCTATAAGTTTATTGGGAGCGTAACAGAATATTACAGTATATGCGATAAACAACAACGTTTCGGCTCAACCAGAGCCTTTTTCACGTGTTCGCTGTAGAAAACAAGAAAATACGCAAAACACCAATAAATTTAAATAACATGAAATAATACAACCAAAATAATCATGAGTCGTCCTAGAGGTAAAGGGAAGACGCGAAAATACGTGTCCACTAACAAACGACATACGAAGACGTCTGTGGAAGTGACGACCAGGGGCCGAGTGTAGGTGAAGGTGCAAAATAGTCCTGTGCATCCTGTGGATAGGAATAACAATGAGTGCCAATAGAGTATCTACAATGCAGAGGAAAAGAAATACTCCTAATAGTACTTTATTACTACATATATAATGTAATCCAAGAACCTGATTTCACATAACTGCAAATGACAACACAGCATGTCTCAGAATAAATGCCTCAGAATATAGGTAGTGAGTTGCACAGGTGATTACCTTATACGATAATAGATTGGTGCATAAGCAGGAAATAGTCCCAGCGGTGCAATATAGGCGTTCTGTGGAGATAGTGAGCAGAGGTTAGCTGCAGTAGTATATTTGGAAAAGGTGCCCATAGAATATGTTAGGTTACCTTGAATACTGTATTAGGTATACATATACCAATAGAAGTTCCCTTCTAATAGTGTGGACCTGTTTTAGGGCAAGAAATGCGCATATGGTACTCCCATAATATACCAGCCTGAATGTAGAGACCAAGGTGAAGCTAGTGGCTATTACCTGAGTAGTTCCTGTATGTGAGCGGCGCTCCCGCGCTGTGCTCAGTTGTAGCGTGTGCCTGGTCTATGGTGGAGACGGCGTGCGTGTCTTTAATGTCCGCCGCACCGGAAGTGGTTGGTGCGGACCGGAAGTGACACGCCGCTGTACTGTGGGGCCTGATTGCGCAAGCGCTGGTGCTGGTAATGGTGTCCTAGCAACCAAGCGCCGCCTGCAGCTGGGAGTAACGCTAAATAGAGAAGTTGTGCAGTACGCTGATGTGATATAAAGGCTGCGCACCGGTCTGGGAATGGCATAGCAGTGCTGTAGTGGTGCACTACCTGTAGTGTGAATGAGGTCCTGGGGCTATACGATGGCAATAGTGCCAGGGTGCATGGTGTCTGGCTAGGGATATAGGAGTAATAAAATCTACCACAGGGCAAAAAGAGCTACAACCAAACAAGATTATATTAAATAAAATTAAAAATAAAAATAAAAGTCAAAATAAAAGCTGCACAACCTAGATAGGTAAGATACAGTAATAGAGGCTAAAGGGCTCAGGGCAACTCACCCAATTTAGTGGAATGGGAGTGGTAAGATATTAACGAGTCTGAAAGAGAAATGTGGTTATGGATTAGATACAATAATTCAAATTATGCTTATACCTGCCAATCAATCTCTCTGTTGAGTCCCTTTGGAGTTAAGGTATCCAATTTATAAATCCAGTGTGTCTCGCGTGCCTTGAGAAGTTTAATATGATCTCCACCTCTCCTGGGGCGAGGTACGTGCTCAATGACTTGAAATTTGAGCTGGGCCACAGTATGTCTACATTTGGTAAAATGGTCAGGTAGAGGTAACCAATTTTTTCCGCATCTAATCGTGGACTTGTGGCTAGCAATTCTGTCCTTAATGTGCTGCGTGGTTTCCCCTACGTACAGGAGACCGCATGGGCATTTTATTAAATAGACCACAAAGTTGGAGTCGCACGTATGGAATCCGCGTACTGGATATGACTTCCCAGATCTTGGGTGGGTTATGGTGTCTGATTTAATTACGTTTGAACAGGCTGCACAATTTAGGCAGGGGAACGTGCCGTTTCGCCGAGTGCTCAATACCCTCTGCATGGTGGTAGGACGCTTGCTACCTATATCCGCCCTCACGAGCTTGTCCCTAATGTTGGGAGGTCTTTTATTGCACATCAAGGCTGGTTCACTAAAAGGAGAAATAGTGGGATAAGCTTTCGCTAGGAGTGGCCAATGCCGCCTTATGATGGAATGTACTTTGGGTACCAGCGGATGAAATACATGTACGAAAGGAATCCTTTCTCGTGTATTTCTCGGGGGCTGAGGTGATGGAGGTGAAAGGATGCGTGTTTTCTCTACAGCGAGCAATTTAGGAGGATAGCAACGTGTTTGGAATTTGGAGGTCATTGTGTCCAATCTGTCAGATAATGTCACTGGGTCAGAGACGATGCGTGCTACCCTTTGTAGCTGGGAACGCGGCAAACTGTTTTTTAGTGAACGTGGATGGCAGCTGGTGTAATGCAAAAGACTATTACAGTCAGTGGGTTTGCAATACATATCAGTGGAGAGACTACCATTGGTGTCCTTGAGGACCTTGGTATCGAGGAAGGGTACTGAGATGCTGTCGAAATGAATAGTGAATTGAAGCTCCGGGAGAACAGAGTTTAGGTGGGAGTGAAAGGATGTCAATGCGTCAGAAGTACCGGTCCAAATGAGGAAAATGTCATCAATATAGCGGTGATAACATAGAACGTGCTGTAAAAAAAGGTTATTGGTGAACACATGGGTTGTTTCAAAATGGTTCATAAACGCGTTGGCATACGCTGGCGCAACGTTCGAACCCATCGCGGTGCCGCACTTTTGTACGTAAAAGGTGTCCTCAAACAAAAAATAATTCTCATGGAGCACCAGGGTAAGTAGGTCCATGCAGAGTTGTTTGGCTTCTTCTGATATTGAAGACAGACTTAGTAAATGTTTAGTGGCCTCGATACCTTTAGTGTGTTGGATTGACGTGTAGAGGCTATTTACGTCAAGTGTAACTAAGGTACTGTCAGGTGGTACTCTGTCAAGCCGTTTAATGATATCCAGAAAATGTCCCGTGTCCAAGAGAAAGGATCGGGTGGTTCTGACTAGTGGTGTAAGTATTCTTTCCAAAAAGACAGATAGAGGAGACAGGACAGAATCTGTGGAGGCTACTATAGGTCGGCCTGGGGGATTAAGTAGCGATTTATGGATTTTGGGTAATATGTAAAAAACCGGTGTCACAGGATGGGGATTTATAAGGAAAGTGGCTGTTTTTTGATCGATGGTATGTTGGGTCAAGTAGGTGTCGATCATGGTTTTGATTTTGTGACTGATGGTTGCCACTGGATCTCTTGGTATGATACCATAGGTATTAGTATCAGCTAGTTGTCGGTTAATCTCCCCTATGTACTGTGTACGGTTCATAACGACGATAGCTCCCCCTTTGTCAGCTGGCTTCACTATAATAGATGTATTAGCGTGAAGAGAAGACAGAGCTTGTTTCTCAGTGGAGGAGAGATTGGAGTGAGGAGGAAATAGACCAAGACGCTGTTGGTGTATAAGTGAGTCGACCTCATGGTCCACCAAAGAAATAAAAGTTTCCGCCGCATGATAGGTTTTAGGAGGATAGAAATTGCTCCGATTACGGAGCCCAAGGGTGGTGATAGACAAGGCTGGTAACATATCAACTTCAGTTAGAAGTTCTGGAGCCCGAGTATGATCAGTATTCAAACCAAAATGAGTCTTAAGTCTAATTGTCCGATAGAAATTTTCCAAGTCCTTTTTGAGTTGCAAAGCGTTCCAATTAGGTGTCGGACAGAAGGACAAACCCTTCTGCAGTACTGAAAGTTCAGCTGGGGATAAAAGATAGTCCGATATATTAACCACTAGGTTCGTCGTCTCACCTGCGATCTTGTGGTCATTCTTTCGCTTTGCTCTCCTTGTGGGTCTCCTTCGCGATGTCCCCCTCTGCGTCCCTTGGATAAAAAATGGCGACGGTTGGAATGGGTCGAGGAGTCGCTTTCGGAGCTGTAGGAACCTTCTCTGCGTTGATATCTTGGTCTGCGCCAGGTGGAGGTAGAGGATTCGGTCCATTTGTAGACTTTATTAGTGGCGTAGTCCTCAGAGTCTCGTTGGAATTTGAGTCGTTTGCGCTCCTGTAGGACCTTCTGATGATCTGTTAAAGCCTTTTCAGTCTTGGTCTTGAGGGAAGACCACTCCGTAGAAGAAAGGGTAGTAGAAAGCTGTGTCTCTATATTCTGAATATTCTGTTTAGTCTCCGCTATTGCCCTCTGGAGGAATTCTATTGTTAATATGATAATATCAAGAGAACACTTATTAAGGATCCTCTTGTATTTCTCACAATATTCGGGGTTCTCTGCAAAAAGGGTGGGATGTAAATTGCACCTGAGTCCCCTTGGTATCTTATTTTGCCTGTGGTACTCTGCTAGGGTTGTGCAGTGAAGGTCGTAGGAGAGAAGCCTACGTTTTTCTTTTTCAAAATCCCTGGTCCTCAGTTCGTTCACTGGGGTCCTTAGGAATTCACTTGAACCTGTCACATGGGACAGTATGTCAGAACTTGTGGCCACATCATAGGCAAATGTGTCAGTAGACATGGGAATATTGCAATGACGTTATAAGGACTGGCCGGTGCAACTACCAATAATAGTAGTAGTAAGAAGGGTTGATTTGGTGTGCACTCAGCCTGAATACAGGTGAGGTGCTGGTGCAATGGACCAGTGGTCCCAATAGCAAAATGTTGAAATTCACCGCACACTCATATGGATTTAGTTAATGTAAGAATTCTATAAGTTTATTGGGAGCGTAACAGAATATTACAGTATATGCGATAAACAACAACGTTTCGGCTCAACCAGAGCCTTTTTCACGTGTTCGCTGTAGAAAACAAGAAAATACGCAAAACACAAATAAATTTAAATAACATGAAATAATACAACCAAAATAATCATGAGTCGTCCTAGAGGTAAAGGGAAGACGCGAAAATACGTGTCCACTAACAAACGACATACGAAGACGTCTGTGGAAGTGACGACCAGGGGCCGAGTGTAGGTGAAGGTGCAAAATAGTCCTGTGCATCCTGTGGATAGGAATAACAATGAGTGCCAATAGAGTATCTACAATGCAGAGGAAAAGAAATACTCCTAATAGTACTTTATTACTACATATATAATGTAATCCAAGAACCTGATTTCACATAACTGCAAATGACAACACAGCATGTCTCAGAATAAATGCCTCAGAATATAGGTAGTGAGTTGCACAGGTGATTACCTTATACGATAATAGATTGGTGCATAAGCAGGAAATAGTCCCAGCGGTGCAATATAGGCGTTCTGTGGAGATAGTGAGCAGAGGTTAGCTGCAGTAGTATATTTGGAAAAGGTGCCCATAGAATATGTTAGGTTACCTTGAATACTGTATTAGGTATACATATACCAATAGAAGTTCCCTTCTAATAGTGTGGACCTGTTTTAGGGCAAGAAATGCGCATATGGTACTCCCATAATATACCAGCCTGAATGTAGAGACCAAGGTGAAGCTAGTGGCTATTACCTGAGTAGTTCCTGTATGTGAGCGGCGCTCCCGCGCTGTGCTCAGTTGTAGCGTGTGCCTGGTCTATGGTGGAGACGGCGTGCGTGTCTTTAATGTCCGCCGCACCGGAAGTGGTTGGTGCGGACCGGAAGTGACACGCCGCTGTACTGTGGGGCCTGATTGCGCAAGCGCTGGTGCTGGTAATGGTGTCCTAGCAACCAAGCGCCGCCTGCAGCTGGGAGTAACGCTAAATAGAGAAGTTGTGCAGTACGCTGATGTGATATAAAGGCTGCGCACCGGTCTGGGAATGGCATAGCAGTGCTGTAGTGGTGCACTACCTGTAGTGTGAATGAGGTCCTGGGGCTATACGATGGCAATAGTGCCAGGGTGCATGGTGTCTGGCTAGGGATATAGGAGTAATAAAATCTACCACAGGGCAAAAAGAGCTACAACCAAACAAGATTATATTAAATAAAATTAAAAATAAAAATAAAAGTCAAAATAAAAGCTGCACAACCTAGATAGGTAAGATACAGTAATAGAGGCTAAAGGGCTCAGGGCAACTCACCCAATTTAGTGGAATGGGAGTGGTAAGATATTAACGAGTCTGAAAGAGAAATGTGGTTATGGATTAGATACAATAATTCAAATTATGCTTATACCTGCCAATCAATCTCTCTGTTGAGTCCCTTTGGAGTTAAGGTATCCAATTTATAAATCCAGTGTGTCTCGCGTGCCTTGAGAAGTTTAATATGATCTCCACCTCTCCTGGGGCGAGGTACGTGCTCAATGACTTGAAATTTGAGCTGGGCCACAGTATGTCTACATTTGGTAAAATGGTCAGGTAGAGGTAACCAATTTTTTCCGCATCTAATCGTGGACTTGTGGCTAGCAATTCTGTCCTTAATGTGCTGCGTGGTTTCCCCTACGTACAGGAGACCGCATGGGCATTTTATTAAATAGACCACAAAGTTGGAGTCGCACGTATGGAATCCGCGTACTGGATATGACTTCCCAGATCTTGGGTGGGTTATGGTGTCTGATTTAATTACGTTTGAACAGGCTGCACAATTTAGGCAGGGGAACGTGCCGTTTCGCCGAGTGCTCAATACCCTCTGCATGGTGGTAGGACGCTTGCTACCTATATCCGCCCTCACGAGCTTGTCCCTAATGTTGGGAGGTCTTTTATTGCACATCAAGGCTGGTTCACTAAAAGGAGAAATAGTGGGATAAGCTTTCGCTAGGAGTGGCCAATGCCGCCTTATGATGGAATGTACTTTGGGTACCAGCGGATGAAATACATGTACGAAAGGAATCCTTTCTCGTGTATTTCTCGGGGGCTGAGGTGATGGAGGTGAAAGGATGCGTGTTTTCTCTACAGCGAGCAATTTAGGAGGATAGCAACGTGTTTGGAATTTGGAGGTCATTGTGTCCAATCTGTCAGATAATGTCACTGGGTCAGAGACGATGCGTGCTACCCTTTGTAGCTGGGAACGCGGCAAACTGTTTTTTAGTGAACGTGGATGGCAGCTGGTGTAATGCAAAAGACTATTACAGTCAGTGGGTTTGCAATACATATCAGTGGAGAGACTACCATTGGTGTCCTTGAGGACCTTGGTATCGAGGAAGGGTACTGAGATGCTGTCGAAATGAATAGTGAATTGAAGCTCCGGGAGAACAGAGTTTAGGTGGGAGTGAAAGGATGTCAATGCGTCAGAAGTACCGGTCCAAATGAGGAAAATGTCATCAATATAGCGGTGATAACATAGAACGTGCTGTAAAAAAAGGTTATTGGTGAACACATGGGTTGTTTCAAAATGGTTCATAAACGCGTTGGCATACGCTGGCGCAACGTTCGAACCCATCGCGGTGCCGCACTTTTGTACGTAAAAGGTGTCCTCAAACAAAAAATAATTCTCATGGAGCACCAGGGTAAGTAGGTCCATGCAGAGTTGTTTGGCTTCTTCTGATATTGAAGACAGACTTAGTAAATGTTTAGTGGCCTCGATACCTTTAGTGTGTTGGATTGACGTGTAGAGGCTATTTACGTCAAGTGTAACTAAGGTACTGTCAGGTGGTACTCTGTCAAGCCGTTTAATGATATCCAGAAAATGTCCCGTGTCCAAGAGAAAGGATCGGGTGGTTCTGACTAGTGGTGTAAGTATTCTTTCCAAAAAGACAGATAGAGGAGACAGGACAGAATCTGTGGAGGCTACTATAGGTCGGCCTGGGGGATTAAGTAGCGATTTATGGATTTTGGGTAATATGTAAAAAACCGGTGTCACAGGATGGGGATTTATAAGGAAAGTGGCTGTTTTTTGATCGATGGTATGTTGGGTCAAGTAGGTGTCGATCATGGTTTTGATTTTGTGACTGATGGTTGCCACTGGATCTCTTGGTATGATACCATAGGTATTAGTATCAGCTAGTTGTCGGTTAATCTCCCCTATGTACTGTGTACGGTTCATAACGACGATAGCTCCCCCTTTGTCAGCTGGCTTCACTATAATAGATGTATTAGCGTGAAGAGAAGACAGAGCTTGTTTCTCAGTGGAGGAGAGATTGGAGTGAGGAGGAAATAGACCAAGACGCTGTTGGTGTATAAGTGTATTATAGTGAAGCCAGCTGACAAAGGGGGAGCTATCGTCGTTATGAACCGTACACAGTACATAGGGGAGATTAACCGACAACTAGCTGATACTAATACCTATGGTATCATACCAAGAGATCCAGTGGCAACCATCAGTCACAAAATCAAAACCATGATCGACACCTACTTGACCCAACATACCATCGATCAAAAAACAGCCACTTTCCTTATAAATCCCCATCCTGTGACACCGGTTTTTTACATATTACCCAAAATCCATAAATCGCTACTTAATCCCCCAGGCCGACCTATAGTAGCCTCCACAGATTCTGTCCTGTCTCCTCTATCTGTCTTTTTGGAAAGAATACTTACACCACTAGTCAGAACCACCCGATCCTTTCTCTTGGACACGGGACATTTTCTGGATATCATTAAACGGCTTGACAGAGTACCACCTGACAGTACCTTAGTTACACTTGACGTAAATAGCCTCTACACGTCAATCCAACACACTAAAGGTATCGAGGCCACTAAACATTTACTAAGTCTGTCTTCAATATCAGAAGAAGCCAAACAACTCTGCATGGACCTACTTACCCTGGTGCTCCATGAGAATTATTTTTTGTTTGAGGACACCTTTTACGTACAAAAGTGCGGCACCGCGATGGGTTCGAACGTTGCGCCAGCGTATGCCAACGCGTTTATGAACCATTTTGAAACAACCCATGTGTTCACCAATAACCTTTTTTTACAGCACGTTCTATGTTATCACCGCTATATTGATGACATTTTCCTCATTTGGACCGGTACTTCTGACGCATTGACATCCTTTCACTCCCACCTAAACTCTGTTCTCCCGGAGCTTCAATTCACTATTCATTTCGACAGCATCTCAGTACCCTTCCTCGATACCAAGGTCCTCAAGGACACCAATGGTAGTCTCTCCACTGATATGTATTGCAAACCCACTGACTGTAATAGTCTTTTGCATTACACCAGCTGCCATCCACGTTCACTAAAAAACAGTTTGCCGCGTTCCCAGCTACAAAGGGTAGCACGCATCGTCTCTGACCCAGTGACATTATCTGACAGATTGGACACAATGACCTCCAAATTCCAAACACGTTGCTATCCTCCTAAATTGCTCGCTGTAGAGAAAACACGCATCCTTTCACCTCCATCACCTCAGCCCCCGAGAAATACACGAGAAAGGATTCCTTTCGTACATGTATTTCATCCGCTGGTACCCAAAGTACATTCCATCATAAGGCGGCATTGGCCACTCCTAGCGAAAGCTTATCCCACTATTTCTCCTTTTAGTGAACCAGCCTTGATGTGCAATAAAAGACCTCCCAACATTAGGGACAAGCTCGTGAGGGCGGATATAGGTAGCAAGCGTCCTACCACCATGCAGAGGGTATTGAGCACTCGGCGAAACGGCACGTTCCCCTGCCTAAATTGTGCAGCCTGTTCAAACGTAATTAAATCAGACACCATAACCCACCCAAGATCTGGGAAGTCATATCCAGTACGCGGATTCCATACGTGCGACTCCAACTTTGTGGTCTATTTAATAAAATGCCCATGCGGTCTCCTGTACGTAGGGGAAACCACGCAGCACATTAAGGACAGAATTGCTAGCCACAAGTCCACGATTAGATGCGGAAAAAATTGGTTACCTCTACCTGACCATTTTACCAAATGTAGACATACTGTGGCCCAGCTCAAATTTCAAGTCATTGAGCACGTACCTCGCCCCAGGAGAGGTGGAGATCATATTAAACTTCTCAAGGCACGCGAGACACACTGGATTTATAAATTGGATACCTTAACTCCAAAGGGACTCAACAGAGAGATTGATTGGCAGGTATAAGCATAATTTGAATTATTGTATCTAATCCATAACCACATTTCTCTTTCAGACTCGTTAATATCTTACCACTCCCATTCCACTAAATTGGGTGAGTTGCCCTGAGCCCTTTAGCCTCTATTACTGTATCTTACCTATCTAGGTTGTGCAGCTTTTATTTTGACTTTTATTTTTATTTTTAATTTTATTTAATATAATCTTGTTTGGTTGTAGCTCTTTTTGCCCTGTGGTAGATTTTATTACTCCTATATCCCTAGCCAGACACCATGCACCCTGGCACTATTGCCATCGTATAGCCCCAGGACCTCATTCACACTACAGGTAGTGCACCACTACAGCACTGCTATGCCATTCCCAGACCGGTGCGCAGCCTTTATATCACATCAGCGTACTGCACAACTTCTCTATTTAGCGTTACTCCCAGCTGCAGGCGGCGCTTGGTTGCTAGGACACCATTACCAGCACCAGCGCTTGCGCAATCAGGCCCCACAGTACAGCGGCGTGTCACTTCCGGTCCGCACCAACCACTTCCGGTGCGGCGGACATTAAAGACACGCACGCCGTCTCCACCATAGACCAGGCACACGCTACAACTGAGCACAGCGCGGGAGCGCCGCTCACATACAGGAACTACTCAGGTAATAGCCACTAGCTTCACCTTGGTCTCTACATTCAGGCTGGTATATTATGGGAGTACCATATGCGCATTTCTTGCCCTAAAACAGGTCCACACTATTAGAAGGGAACTTCTATTGGTATATGTATACCTAATACAGTATTCAAGGTAACCTAACATATTCTATGGGCACCTTTTCCAAATATACTACTGCAGCTAACCTCTGCTCACTATCTCCACAGAACGCCTATATTGCACCGCTGGGACTATTTCCTGCTTATGCACCAATCTATTATCGTATAAGGTAATCACCTGTGCAACTCACTACCTATATTCTGAGGCATTTATTCTGAGACATGCTGTGTTGTCATTTGCAGTTATGTGAAATCAGGTTCTTGGATTACATTATATATGTAGTAATAAAGTACTATTAGGAGTATTTCTTTTCCTCTGCATTGTAGATACTCTATTGGCACTCATTGTTATTCCTATCCACAGGATGCACAGGACTATTTTGCACCTTCACCTACACTCGGCCCCTGGTCGTCACTTCCACAGACGTCTTCGTATGTCGTTTGTTAGTGGACACGTATTTTCGCGTCTTCCCTTTACCTCTAGGACGACTCATGATTATTTTGGTTGTATTATTTCATGTTATTTAAATTTATTTGTGTTTTGCGTATTTTCTTGTTTTCTACAGCGAACACGTGAAAAAGGCTCTGGTTGAGCCGAAACGTTGTTGTTTATCGCATATACTGTAATATTCTGTTACGCTCCCAATAAACTTATAGAATTCTTACATTAACTAAATCCATATGAGTGTGCGGTGAATTTCAACATTTTGCTATTGGGACCACTGGTCCATTGCACCAGCACCTCACCTGTATTCAGGCTGAGTGCACACCAAATCAACCCTTCTTACTACTACTATTATTGGTAGTTGCACCGGCCAGTCCTTATAACGTCATTGCAATATTCCCATGTCTACTGACACATTTGCCTATGATGTGGCCACAAGTTCTGACATACTGTCCCATGTGACAGGTTCAAGTGAATTCCTAAGGACCCCAGTGAACGAACTGAGGACCAGGGATTTTGAAAAAGAAAAACGTAGGCTTCTCTCCTACGACCTTCACTGCACAACCCTAGCAGAGTACCACAGGCAAAATAAGATACCAAGGGGACTCAGGTGCAATTTACATCCCACCCTTTTTGCAGAGAACCCCGAATATTGTGAGAAATACAAGAGGATCCTTAATAAGTGTTCTCTTGATATTATCATATTAACAATAGAATTCCTCCAGAGGGCAATAGCAGAGACTAAACAGAATATTCAGAATATAGAGACACAGCTTTCTACTACCCTTTCTTCTACGGAGTGGTCTTCCCTCAAGACCAAGACTGAAAAGGCTTTAACAGATCATCAGAAGGTCCTACAGGAGCGCAAACGACTCAAATTCCAACGAGACTCTGAGGACTACGCCACTAATAAAGTCTACAAATGGACCGAATCCTCTACCTCCACCTGGCGCAGACCAAGATATCAACGCAGAGAAGGTTCCTACAGCTCCGAAAGCGACTCCTCGACCCATTCCAACCGTCGCCATTTTTTATCCAAGGGACGCAGAGGGGGACATCGCGAAGGAGACCCACAAGGAGAGCAAAGCGAAAGAATGACCACAAGATCGCAGGTGAGACGACGAACCTAGTGGTTAATATATCGGACTATCTTTTATCCCCAGCTGAACTTTCAGTACTGCAGAAGGGTTTGTCCTTCTGTCCGACACCTAATTGGAACGCTTTGCAACTCAAAAAGGACTTGGAAAATTTCTATCGGACAATTAGACTTAAGACTCATTTTGGTTTGAATACTGATCATACTCGGGCTCCAGAACTTCTAACTGAAGTTGATATGTTACCAGCCTTGTCTATCACCACCCTTGGGCTCCGTAATCGGAGCAATTTCTATCCTCCTAAAACCTATCATGCGGCGGAAACTTTTATTTCTTTGGTGGACCATGAGGTCGACTCACTTATACACCAACAGCGTCTTGGTCTATTTCCTCCTCACTCCAATCTCTCCTCCACTGAGAAACAAGCTCTGTCTTCTCTTCACGCTAATACATCTATTATAGTGAAGCCAGCTGACAAAGGGGGAGCTATCGTCGTTATGAACCGTACACAGTACATAGGGGAGATTAACCGACAACTAGCTGATACTAATACCTATGGTATCATACCAAGAGATCCAGTGGCAACCATCAGTCACAAAATCAAAACCATGATCGACACCTACTTGACCCAACATACCATCGATCAAAAAACAGCCACTTTCCTTATAAATCCCCATCCTGTGACACCGGTTTTTTACATATTACCCAAAATCCATAAATCGCTACTTAATCCCCCAGGCCGACCTATAGTAGCCTCCACAGATTCTGTCCTGTCTCCTCTATCTGTCTTTTTGGAAAGAATACTTACACCACTAGTCAGAACCACCCGATCCTTTCTCTTGGACACGGGACATTTTCTGGATATCATTAAACGGCTTGACAGAGTACCACCTGACAGTACCTTAGTTACACTTGACGTAAATAGCCTCTACACGTCAATCCAACACACTAAAGGTATCGAGGCCACTAAACATTTACTAAGTCTGTCTTCAATATCAGAAGAAGCCAAACAACTCTGCATGGACCTACTTACCCTGGTGCTCCATGAGAATTATTTTTTGTTTGAGGACACCTTTTACGTACAAAAGTGCGGCACCGCGATGGGTTCGAACGTTGCGCCAGCGTATGCCAACGCGTTTATGAACCATTTTGAAACAACCCATGTGTTCACCAATAACCTTTTTTTACAGCACGTTCTATGTTATCACCGCTATATTGATGACATTTTCCTCATTTGGACCGGTACTTCTGACGCATTGACATCCTTTCACTCCCACCTAAACTCTGTTCTCCCGGAGCTTCAATTCACTATTCATTTCGACAGCATCTCAGTACCCTTCCTCGATACCAAGGTCCTCAAGGACACCAATGGTAGTCTCTCCACTGATATGTATTGCAAACCCACTGACTGTAATAGTCTTTTGCATTACACCAGCTGCCATCCACGTTCACTAAAAAACAGTTTGCCGCGTTCCCAGCTACAAAGGGTAGCACGCATCGTCTCTGACCCAGTGACATTATCTGACAGATTGGACACAATGACCTCCAAATTCCAAACACGTTGCTATCCTCCTAAATTGCTCGCTGTAGAGAAAACACGCATCCTTTCACCTCCATCACCTCAGCCCCCGAGAAATACACGAGAAAGGATTCCTTTCGTACATGTATTTCATCCGCTGGTACCCAAAGTACATTCCATCATAAGGCGGCATTGGCCACTCCTAGCGAAAGCTTATCCCACTATTTCTCCTTTTAGTGAACCAGCCTTGATGTGCAATAAAAGACCTCCCAACATTAGGGACAAGCTCGTGAGGGCGGATATAGGTAGCAAGCGTCCTACCACCATGCAGAGGGTATTGAGCACTCGGCGAAACGGCACGTTCCCCTGCCTAAATTGTGCAGCCTGTTCAAACGTAATTAAATCAGACACCATAACCCACCCAAGATCTGGGAAGTCATATCCAGTACGCGGATTCCATACGTGCGACTCCAACTTTGTGGTCTATTTAATAAAATGCCCATGCGGTCTCCTGTACGTAGGGGAAACCACGCAGCACATTAAGGACAGAATTGCTAGCCACAAGTCCACGATTAGATGCGGAAAAAATTGGTTACCTCTACCTGACCATTTTACCAAATGTAGACATACTGTGGCCCAGCTCAAATTTCAAGTCATTGAGCACGTACCTCGCCCCAGGAGAGGTGGAGATCATATTAAACTTCTCAAGGCACGCGAGACACACTGGATTTATAAATTGGATACCTTAACTCCAAAGGGACTCAACAGAGAGATTGATTGGCAGGTATAAGCATAATTTGAATTATTGTATCTAATCCATAACCACATTTCTCTTTCAGACTCGTTAATATCTTACCACTCCCATTCCACTAAATTGGGTGAGTTGCCCTGAGCCCTTTAGCCTCTATTACTGTATCTTACCTATCTAGGTTGTGCAGCTTTTATTTTGACTTTTATTTTTATTTTTAATTTTATTTAATATAATCTTGTTTGGTTGTAGCTCTTTTTGCCCTGTGGTAGATTTTATTACTCCTATATCCCTAGCCAGACACCATGCACCCTGGCACTATTGCCATCGTATAGCCCCAGGACCTCATTCACACTACAGGTAGTGCACCACTACAGCACTGCTATGCCATTCCCAGACCGGTGCGCAGCCTTTATATCACATCAGCGTACTGCACAACTTCTCTATTTAGCGTTACTCCCAGCTGCAGGCGGCGCTTGGTTGCTAGGACACCATTACCAGCACCAGCGCTTGCGCAATCAGGCCCCACAGTACAGCGGCGTGTCACTTCCGGTCCGCACCAACCACTTCCGGTGCGGCGGACATTAAAGACACGCACGCCGTCTCCACCATAGACCAGGCACACGCTACAACTGAGCACAGCGCGGGAGCGCCGCTCACATACAGGAACTACTCAGGTAATAGCCACTAGCTTCACCTTGGTCTCTACATTCAGGCTGGTATATTATGGGAGTACCATATGCGCATTTCTTGCCCTAAAACAGGTCCACACTATTAGAAGGGAACTTCTATTGGTATATGTATACCTAATACAGTATTCAAGGTAACCTAACATATTCTATGGGCACCTTTTCCAAATATACTACTGCAGCTAACCTCTGCTCACTATCTCCACAGAACGCCTATATTGCACCGCTGGGACTATTTCCTGCTTATGCACCAATCTATTATCGTATAAGGTAATCACCTGTGCAACTCACTACCTATATTCTGAGGCATTTATTCTGAGACATGCTGTGTTGTCATTTGCAGTTATGTGAAATCAGGTTCTTGGATTACATTATATATGTAGTAATAAAGTACTATTAGGAGTATTTCTTTTCCTCTGCATTGTAGATACTCTATTGGCACTCATTGTTATTCCTATCCACAGGATGCACAGGACTATTTTGCACCTTCACCTACACTCGGCCCCTGGTCGTCACTTCCACAGACGTCTTCGTATGTCGTTTGTTAGTGGACACGTATTTTCGCGTCTTCCCTTTACCTCTAGGACGACTCATGATTATTTTGGTTGTATTATTTCATGTTATTTAAATTTATTTGTGTTTTGCGTATTTTCTTGTTTTCTACAGCGAACACGTGAAAAAGGCTCTGGTTGAGCCGAAACGTTGTTGTTTATCGCATATACTGTAATATTCTGTTACGCTCCCAATAAACTTATAGAATTCTTACATTAACTAAATCCATATGAGTGTGCGGTGAATTTCAACATTTAGCAGTATGCTCTGGCAGTGACAGATTAAATAAACGACCCTTAGGGAACTTACTGCCAGGAATCAATTCTATAGCACAGTCACACTCTCTATGGGGAGGGAGCGAATTGAGCTTAGGCTCCTCAAAAACATCCCTATAATCCGACAAAAACGCAGGGATCTCCGAAGGAGTAGATGAAGCGATAGAAATCGGAGGTGCATCATCATGAACCCCCTGACATCCCCAGCTTAGCACAGACATTGTTTTCCAGTCCAGGACAGGATTATGAGTTTGTAACCATGGCAGACCAAGCACTAGTACATCATGTAAATTATACAGTACAAGGAAGCGAATCACCTCCTGATGAACGGGAGTCATGCGCATGGTCACTTGTGTCCAATACTGCGGTTTATTCAAAGCCAATGGTGTAGAATCAATTCCTTTCAGAGGAATAGGAACTTCCAGAGGCTCTAGACTAAAACCGCAGCGTTTAGCAAATGACCAATCCATAAGACTCAGGGCAGCGCCTGAATCCACATAGGCATCGACGGAAATGGAAGACAGTGAAAAAATCAGAGTCACTGACAAAATGAACTTAGACTGCAGAGTATCAATGGCAAAAGATTTATCAACCCTTTTTGTGCGTTTAGAGCATGCTGATATAACATGAGCTGAATCACCACAATAAAAACACAAACCATTTTTCCGCCTATAATTTTGCCGTTCACTTCTGGACTGAATTCTATCACATTGCATAGTCTCAGGTGCCTGTTCAGAAGACACCGCCAACTGGTGCACGGGTTTGCGCTCCCGTAAACGCCGATCAATCTGAATGGCCATAGCCATAGACTCATTCAGACCTGTAGGCGCAGGGAACCCCACCATAATATCCTTAATGACCTCAGAAAGACCATTTCTGAAGTTTGCAGCCAGGGCGCACTCATTCCACTGAGTAAGCACCGACCATTTCCGAAATTTCTGACAATATATTTCCGCTTCATCATGCCCCTGAGAGAGGGCTAATAAAGCCTTTTCAGCCTGAATCTCTAGGTTAGGTTCCTCATAGAGCAATCCCAATGCCAGAAAAAACGCATCCACACTGAGCAATGCAGGATCCCCTGGTGCCAATGCAAATGCCCAATTCTGAGGGTCGCCCCGTAGGAACGATATAACAATCTTGACCTGTTGAGCAGGGTCTCCAGAGGAGCGAGATTTCAAAGAGAGAAACAATTTACAATTGTTCCTGAAATTCAGGAAGGTAGATCTATCTCCAGAAAAAAACTCTGGAATAGGAATTCTAGGTTCAGACATGGGAGTGTGAACAACGAAATCCTGTATGTTTTGAACCTTTGCCGCGAGATTACTCAGGCTGGAAGCCAAACTCTGGACATCCATGATAAACAGCTAAGATCAGAGCCATTCAAGGGTTAAGAGGAGGTAAGAAGCAGCTAGACAGCAATTAAGGGCTAGGCAGCAAAACTCTGAAGGAAAAAAAAAAAAAAAAAAATTTTCCTTAAACACTTCTTTTTCTCCTGCTTCAGCCCAAACAATTAACACTTTGTTGGCCGGCTATACTGTCATGAATCCCCAATGGCTAGGGATAGCACAGGATAAGCAAAGTATAATAAATATCGGACGAGCTCTAGGGTGATGGAACCTGGGCTGACCGCTGCCCTACGCCTGACAAACGCAACTAGAGATAGCCAGGGAGCGTGCCTACGTTGGTTCTAGACGCCACGCACCAGCCTAAGAGCTAACTAGTACTGCAGAGAAAACAAAGACCTCACTTGCCTCCAGAGGAATTAACCCCAAAGATATAGTTGCCCCCCACATGTATTGACGGTGAAATGAGAGGAAGGCACACACATAGAGATGATGTATATAGCTTTAGCAAATAGAGGCCCGCTGAAAACTAGAAAGCAGAATGACACAAAAGGGGACTGAGCGGTCAGCAAAAAACCCTAATCAAAAAAACCATCCTGAGATTACAAGAACCCATGTGCCAACTCATGGCACATGGGGAGAACCTCAGTCCACTAGAGCAACCAGCTAACAAAGAGACATTCTAAGCAAGCTGGACAAAAAACCAAACAACTGAAAAGCAGCACTTAGCTTATCCTGAAAGATCTGGGAGCAGGTAGGCAGGAACCAAACAGAGCACATCTGAACACATTGAGGCCGGCAAGGGAAATGACAGAAAGGCCAGGTAAAATAGGAAACACCCAGCCTCTGATGGACAGATGGAAACCAAAAGCCGCAACCCACCAAAGTCACCCAGTACCAGCAGTAACCACCAGAGGGAGCCCGCAAACAGAATCCACAACAGTCAGCGCCGAACATCTCCGGCATCTCCCACAGAGCAGAGCGGTGACGTCACCGCTCTGCTTTACGGCCGGCACTTACACAGGATGCAGGAGGAGTGCAGGGAAGCGGACGCCGGGCACCGGAATGTGAGTAAGTGGTTTTTTTTTTTACTCAAGAAAAAACAGACTAGGTGTCCCATAGATGGGGATCACCACAAATAAGATAAGGCATAAATACGAACACAGCTTTTATTCAATAACACATAGAAGTGACAAACACAATTAAAAGCATTTAAAAACACACATAATGGTACAATAGCCCCTAATACGGCAATAACCCACCAAGGACTCAACAATATAACCTTATTTGTGCTATATACAAATATCAGCCAAACAGGCCCTGCTGAGATGTAACTGAACCCTAATACAAGGCACTCCCCTGGGCAAATATAAATAATACAAAATAATTGGTAACAGATGAACACATGAAAAATAATAATGTAACAATGTAATAACTGTGGGAATGACCCCAGCGTGTATTTCCCTGCCCACCTAGGTCCAAGTGAAGGGACCACACTACACTACTCTGCCTGATGATACAGAGCAAGTGAGCACATGAAAGGATGATATACAAGGTGGCAGGAACCATGGACAAGCAAAGCGGTCACAGATATAAAGCCCACAGGAAAAAAAAAAAAATGACCAGGAGAGTGGTGGAACAGAAGCAGTCACAATAAGAACTACCTGAAGGCATGTATTGCCTAACCTGTTCACCCCCCAATGAGAGTCCTAATATGGGCTATAAAAACATAAAGGCAACATGTGAAGCAGAGGCAGTCAGAGGTATACTACCTAGAGGCATGTAATGCCTGAACCAGTTCAGCCTCCAATGTGAGTCCTAATGTGGGTTACAGGGAGACCCAACGCGTGTCGCCACCACACAGGGCGGCTTCGTCAGGGGTAATCTCAAACCAGCGTGTGTGCCACTTATATACAAATAGATAAATTACGTTACCACCATCAGCTGTGTTGCTGCTTCCGGTCGCACAAAGTATTCAAAGCCACATAGTGCTCTATCCAAGTACCACCCACACCATCTGCGCATGCTCCAGCGTCAGACAGGCATAGGTGTGTCAGCAGGGTTACCAGGGAGACCAAAGCACTTCCTGTTTAGCGCTTCCAGTGATATGGATTCTCTGCTTAGCCCGCATTGATCTACTACAAGAAACAGTTAGATAACCGCACGCCCAGCATGCCCTTATACCTGAATCACCGCTAGTGTGCTTTATATAAAAGAACTCAGACGCTACGTGCAGATCGCACTGCGCATGCTCCCGCACAGAGCCGTGATGAGGGCTCCACAAACAGTTGCCAAAGCAACTGAAATGCCATCAAGTGGATGCTTGCTGAAGCGCACCCACGATGTAATGATAAACAATGTTAACGGTGCACTGCAGATATGCAGGCACACGTCATGGATGCGCTGTACAAAAAATGAGTAACTGTGCCCGATCGGTATGATAATGCCGATACGGTATATCATTAATGCACT
This sequence comes from Ranitomeya variabilis, assembly GCF_051348905.1. Classification (NCBI taxonomy): domain Eukaryota; kingdom Metazoa; phylum Chordata; class Amphibia; order Anura; family Dendrobatidae; genus Ranitomeya; species Ranitomeya variabilis. The sequence goes on along the minus strand of NC_135235.1, from coordinate 442,687,121 downwards.
GCAAGGAGTCGACGAAAATACAGGAGCAGGGCGCAGAGTATTGAGACGCAGTTGCACCAACCCACTGATACCTGCAAACAACCCCAGCCACAAAACGTGATGAACAAGCCCTATTGGTTACTCAGAGTCGCACCACAAATGGAGCAAGAGTGCAATCTTACTGAACCAAAGAAAATGTTGTAAACACATGACGCATAAGAAATAGACGCAAAGTGTATATATATGTGGGGAGCGGCGATCGAATTGGCAGGCCCCTAAAATGCACCACCCCTGCCCCCCATTTAGACCTAGTTAGAGAGCCGTATACCAAAAGGCCATAATGTACCAACCTAATGTATCATAATACTCTCTTCCCTATAACCAGTACATACATTGGCTAAAATGCACCTATCTGATAACCTGCCAAAGAAATATGGCCTGATGGGGCCAGAAGTCTCATATAAAACCCCATTTCAACAATTAAATATACCTATGTGTACATGGTAACCGGCGCATTTAGCCCTCGGTATAGATTACAAAAAGTAGCCAAGGCTGTAATAATGCAGGCATGAGTGACACAACACTGGGTGGTGCAGGTGGTCAAATTCAGCAGAGGACATAAAGGACGGGGTAAGCAATCCCCGTACTTGACAACGAATGTACCAGGGCCCAACAAAGGTTGCCAAAACATATTTATTGTAATTAATCCCTAGGGGAGCATGTCAGGCCTGCTAAATACACCAAGGCGAAAAATACACAGAACCCATCTAGAGTACCTCAGACAGTAAATAAGGAAACATAACTACCTACAGCCGGCTGTAAACCATCACATAACGGTATGATGTAGTGTAGAAGCAGGCCACTCACAAGGAATACCTCAGAAGGCCTACGTTTTTTTTTTTACGTTTACGCTGGTAACCAGGGTAAACATCGGGTTACTAAGCGTGACCCTGCGCTTAGTAACCCGATGTTTACCCTGGTTACAAGTGAAGACATCGCTGGATCGGTGTCACACACACCGATCCAGCGATGTCTACGGGAGATCCAGCGACGAAATAAAGTTCTGGACTTTCTTCTCCGACCAACGATGTCACAGCAGGATCCTGATCGCTGCTGCCTGTCAAACACAACGATATCGCTAGCCAGGACGCTGCAACGTCACAAATCGCTAGCGATATCGTTTAGTGTGAAGGTACCTTTACACAGTATGTTAGATAGTATATCAGTGGGCAAGTCTGTCTTCTTGACCCACCAGACATAAACACTTAAATTCACAAGCCAATATACAGATAAAAAGCCAGTTCTTCTGGATTTTCAAAAACATGGTTGTCTGGGAAATTAAGATACAATCGTTGGGTGAAGCCATTTATTGTCAAACTACTGTGTTTTTTCAGCTATATTATAATTTTCCTTATTTTCTTTTTAATAATTAAGCTCTAGTAAAATTATTACTAGTGGTAGAAGTCAAAATATATGTCCGTGCTAAAGGTTGTCTTAATTTCACACTAAGACGTTATAGTTTAAAGGCCAATAACATAGAAAGCATAATCCTGCAGAACTAATTATGTTAGCTTTGCAATCAGTTTTCCATGGTGCCGCTGAGTCTTTGGTACACATGGTTTGTTCTGCTTTAATTGAACGGTTGAACTTTGATCCAGAAAAAGAGAAATGTCCTGCACAAACATCTGACTGCTACAAACAGAATCATTCATTCAAATTCTTTATCCAGAGGTCTATACAGACCTGCGACGGGAGCTTTCTATCTAGTTGAGGCATATGTTTGATACATTTTAGCCAGTAAGACCTCATTCAGGCTCCAATGATTTTTCTTGTACTCAAAAAAAAATGTTTTGTGTTCATAGCTCTCATCTGTTCCAGATTGAGTAGGACAGTCTTGAATTGGGGGAGCTATCCCAGATGGTCAGGGAAATGTCCTGACTTCCATTCAATTCTGTGTGATATCTTCCCTCCTGCCATCTTTATTGGGACTCCGAAAGAGAATAGGAGGGATCCAATGGCTGGATATCCTTAAGGACAAAAATGTCCAGGAAGGTTGGGAAATCTTGAAAAATTAGATTCTCAAAGCACAATCGTTAACAATTCCAAAAAGAGGGAAGAATGCAAAGCATTTAAAGGGAACCTGTCACCACGTTTTTGGAAGATGGGATAAAAATAGCGTTAAATAGGGGCAGAGGTGGGCGTTACATTAGTGTGTGTGTTATGCGTTTATTACCCACCTAAGTTGCCGAAATAACTTTGCAAAGTCTCCGTTTTCGCCTGTCAATCAGGCTGGTCAGGTCACATGGGCGTGGTGTCTTCACCCAGATTTGGCGTAGTTTTCCGTTGGTGGCGTAGTGGTGTGCGCATGCCCAAAGTCCGGAATCCTCTTCCAGGGGGATTTAAAATAGCGCGGTGTTCGTTATTGCATTGGTGATCGGTGGGCGCGGCCATCTTCCTTTGGCCGCGCGTGCGCAGAAGCGGCGCTCTGCTGGCCGCGGCTTCAGGAAAATGGCCGCGGGATGCCGCACGTGCGCAGATGGATATCGCGGCGGCCATTTTCCTGAAGCCGCGGCCAGCAGAGCGCCGCTTCTGCGCACGCGCGGCCAAAGGAAGATGGCCGCGCCCACCGATCACCAATGCAATAACGAACACCGCGCTATTTTAAATCCCCTGGAAGAGGATTCCGGACTTTGGGCATGCGCACACCACTACGCCACCAACGGAAAACTACGCCAAATCTGGGGGAAGACAACGCCCATGCGACCTGACCAGCTTGATTGACAGGCGAAAACGGAGACTTTGCAAAGTTATTTCGGCAACTTAGGTGGGTAATAAACGCATAACACACACACTAATGTAACGCCCACCTCTGCCCCTATTTAACGCTATTTTTATCCCATCTTCCAAAAACGTGGTGACAGGTTCCCTTTAAGGAAACCAGGATGAATGAACACAGAACTTAAACACATGATAAAATGGAAGAAAGAAATGTTTATCAAATGGAAAGAGGGAGGCATATCTAAAGAAGAATAAAATGCTGTCTGCAGAACCTGCAGGGCACGAATCAGATTAACTAAAGATAACAATGAATTAAGGCTTGCAAGAGACGTCAAAAGCAATAAAAAAGGATTTTGGGGATATGTCAAAAGTAAAAGAAAAGTCAAAGATGCTATAGGATTTTTACAGGATGAAAATGATGAAATGGTAAGAAAGGATGTTGAGAAGGCCGACCTTTTAAATTCCTATTTTGCATTTGTTTTCTCTCAGAAAGGAAATGTAACATCCACTGATTTTCACTGTCCTATTAAGGGAATAGAATAATCCAGGATATCTGTAAACAGAAAGATAGTGAGGAAACACTTAGATAACATAAATGAATTCAAGTCTCCAGGTCCAGATGAATTACACCCCAGAGTACTGAGGGAGATAGCAGAAGACATTTTTGAACCACTCTCCATAATCTTTGAAAATTCTTGGAGAACAGGAGAAGTCCCAGAAGACTGGAGAAGAGCAAATGTTGTTCCTATCTTCAAAAAGGGGAAGAAGGTGGACCCAGGAAACTATAGACCGGTGAGTCTGACGTCTATACCAGGAAAGATCTTTAAACAAATTATTAAACAACATGTATGTAAATACCTGGATAAGAATGAAGTGATTAACCAGAGTCAGCATGGGTTTGTAACTAATAAGTCATGTCAGACTAACTTAATTTCCTTCTATGACAGAATCACTGACTGGGTGGATCAGGGAAATGCTGTAGATATAGTATATCTTGACTTCAGCAAAACTTTTGACAAAGTATCTCACACAATCCTATTGAAAAAATGACTAAGCATGGAATGGACAAAGCAACTGTTAGGTGGATTCATAACTGGCTTATTGATCGGACCCAAAGAGTGGTTGTAAATGGCTGCACATCCAGTTGGAAGAATGTCTCAAGTGGGGTACCACAGGGCTCTGTCCTGGGCCATGTATTGTTCAACATCTTTATCAATGATTTAGATGAAGGAATTGAGGGTAAACTGATTACATTTGCTGATGACACAAAGCTAGGAGAGATAGCTAATACTAGAGAAGAGAGGATTCAAAAAGATATAAATATGCTGGAGCAGTGGGCAGCAACTAACAAAATGGTTTTTAACAGGGAAAAATGCAAAGTACTACATCTGGGCAATGAAAATGAAAAAGCATATACAGAATGGGAGGAATAGGGCTAAGCAACAGCACATGTGAAAAAGACTTGGGTATAGTAATATATCATAAACTGAACATGAGTCAACAGTGTGATGCAGCAGCAAAAAAGGCAAATGCAATTCTGGGATGTATTAACAGCAGCATACAGTCTAGATCACGCAAAGTCATTATTGCCCTCTACTCCTCTTTGGTCAGACCTCATCTGGAATACTGTGTCCAGTTTTGGGCACCACATTTTAAAAACGACATCAACAAACTGGAGCAAATCCAGAGAAGAACGACCAGAATGGTGACCAGTCTGCAAACCATGTCCTATCAGGAACGTTTACAGGATTTGGGAATGTTTAGCTTGCATAAAAGAAGACTGAGAGGAGACTTAATAGCTGTCTACAACTATCTCAAGGGCTGTCACATTGTAGAAGGACCATCTTTATTCTCATTTGCACAAGGAAAGACTGGAAGCAATGGGATGAAACTGAATGGGAGGAGACACAGATTAGATATTAGAAAAAACTTTTTGACAGTGAGGGTGATCAATGAGTGGAACAGGCTGCCACGAGAGGTGGTGAGTTCTCATTCCATGGAAGTGGAGCGCCCCCAGATGCAGGGCCGCGGGGTACTCGGTACTGGGCCTCTCTGTCTCGGTCTTGGGGTTGTCACGGCGCCTAGACCCGGTCCGTGACCCTGCTAAGGGGCGTCCAATGAAAGATGAGATGATGGTGCGTGGTGTAGGTCGCGATGAATAACGAGGACACAGGGTTGCAGTCTCTTTACCTATTTACTGAAGGCTTCAGGATCCTCAATCCAGAGTACTGCTAACAGGGCTGGCTGAGACCGGCCGGTCCGAAGGCACATCCAGAGTTCCCTTTGCAGGTGGAAATCAGTGCCTACCTTCTAGCGCCTGTGTGTTGTAGTACTTCCCTGCTGAGCACCACGGGATAGTCCTCACAACTGTTGTGTTTGTTTCTGATGTTCTTTCTCACAACTTGTATCTGTTCTGATGTTCTTCTCCGTCCCCCAGATCATATGGCTAGGACGCACCCGTATGACGGGTAGGCCTGGAGTTCTTCCGGGACCCTAGTGTCGCCCCTCTCCCACAGTTGCCTCCTATGTCTGCTTAGGTGATTTAGGTGAGACAGCCAACCTATAATTAACTGTCCTGCCGTTGGTTTGAAGTAATGCTTGGAGCCTAATACTTCCTCGGCGTTCCGGCCACCGGCTATGCGCCTCAGTAGGATGTTGCCTCGATCTTACGGCACGACTCCTACTGGTATTATCTCCTTTTTGCTGTGATCTCGTTTCTCACTTCTCCACAATAAACCTCGCTTCTTGTCCTTTCTTGAGATACCGCCGCAATGTAGTGCAGGCGCGGTTCCTTAACGCTCTGTCTTGTTCGCTAGGCCTCTGTCAGGATCCCACCCCTGACAGGGTCCCCCCTGAATCTTTCCCCGCAACACCCTCTGCCACAGGATGTTGCCTGGTTCCAACCCAGTCAGCTTCTGACTAACTTCCTATCCAACCCCCAGTTTTACCAGATTGTGAGGAGTGGCCTAATACATAGAACCCTTTGGTCCCCCTGGTGGCCAGAGTGTGAAGTGTAATGTGTGACTGTGATACCTGGTCAGGTGAACTCCTTTAGTGCCATCAGACGTACCATCACTCCCCTTAGTGGCGGAGCCTCAGTACTGCAACGACCAGGACTTTGGGGCGCTGCAAATATTAAGGGTTTTTTTTTGGGGGGGAGAGGCCCAATTAGAAGTTCTACTATGGGGCCCCATGATTTCTATGTACATCCTTCCCGCGAGGAAATACCCAATGCTTCGGTAATGTGCTCTGACTCTTAAGCTCTATTAATTAAAATGTACCTTGTTCGTCGGACAACCCCTTTAAGTTTGTTTCCATATTAAAAGTTTCATAGTTTTATTTGAAACTTCCTCAGTTGTAGACTTTTTTTTTTTTTTATAAATATCACGGTTAGCCCGCGACTTTGTCCACATTTTTCATTTTGACCCTCTATGTATTAGAGTTTGACATCCCTGTCAGCACTCGTACAAGGAAAACTGATGTCTGAATGAGCCTTTCTTTACTTTACTTTCTTTAGATTTGCCGATTTTTTTTTTTTTTGACAAATGCAAATACTCCAGCCTGGAAATATACAGACATTGCAATATGTCACAGTTCTATGAATAAGAAAGTTATGGGCGTAAAAGGAGCATATAAATTGCATGCAAAACCAAGCCACAGCCACTAATGAAGTTGTCCTGTATTGTGTAGTGGTAAAACTGTGGCACATAATCTCCATGGGGAGCCTCAGGCTGAAAAAAAAATCTAATAATACATTGGAATGTAGGGTTCCCCAGAACTAACAAAGAACAAATCTGTCTAGGTAACCTGCAGAGAGGATAAGATATTATTCTGTGAAAAGGAATGTAGCCGCAGGTGACATTTTACAATGTAAATTATTAAGCTGCCTCAGGAACATTTAGTAGAAACTAGTATGAAATCTTCATCTCTGACCAAGTGAAAAGTAACATAATAACCAGGGACAGCTAGCCACTTTGAAGTGCAAAATTTTACTGGGGCTCCCAAAATAGAAGTCACACTGAGAAAAAAAGAATTACAAAAAGTACCTTTAATTATACAATACATTGTATGGGTCAGTCTCTCAGGTAGCTACTTGGTGCACACAGCCTGGGCAATACTGCTTGTCTCTCTCCAGCTCCAAAACAACTCACTTTGCTCTGCTTCTCCAGCTGATCGACCAGTGAACACATGGCCTGGTTCTAGTCATAGCTATCCACGTGCCAGGTGCACCTAAACGGAACCTGTAGTGCTAGGATTTAAACCTCGCCTACCTGGCTTTCCTATAAGATGTAAAAATGGGGTAAAAACCTCACCAAAAAAAGAGGAATTTTCTTCCATCATTTTTAGGATCATGAAATATAGCTGAGATTTGCAAGTACCATCATGAGAAAAACAAGGTAAACCCTCTGTAAAACTGGCATCGAATGCTTCAAAAAGTCACAAAATATTTTCTTTCGGCATTGTTACATCAGTTTCAGCCAGCAACACCAGAATGGGCGAAGTTGGGGAAAGATGGACCGGGTGTTTCAATGCCTGATACTTTAATTCATAATGAGAAGTGGTACACCACAAATTTTACACAAGTTCCTGAATGGAGGGAGATTTTTGGCAAGGTGCATGGCGGAGCCTGTCGCTTAATGAATCAGGACATGTGTCTCTTAAAGAATCAGAGCAATCTAACTCCATAACACTGGTCTTGATGAATCAGGGCCTATGATTTTACATATTAGGACATTGTGAAGAATATTGGAGACATAACTCCATGTCAATCATCTGTATACTATTGGGCATGCAAGTATAAAAAATCCTTCAGCACAGTCATGTTACCACTTACTCTGGTAACATGACACCTGGCCAGCTCAAACAAAGGAATCACCCCTCCAGCTAGCTGGTATTCTACCTTATACAGGATGACCCTTTGTGGATCCAAGTCATGCGGCTTGAGTCCTTTGTTCAGCCAGCTAGGATTTCATAAAGGAGTTATGGAAATACTATACCTCCTAGTGGCACATCGTATATATTTCTGAGATACAGATATTTACACGGCAAGACAATCATTTTTAAAAATGCTAATTTCTCAATTATCTTGCTCTGTAAACAGGCTGCCAATCACTTGATGAACAAGCAAAACACTCATTCATTGGGTGAAATTATGTTTTGTGCAGCACCAAAGATCATCGACCTCAATGGTGGATCATTCTCTGTAAACAGGACTCGCACTGCCGAGAACAATGGCAGCCTGTTGTGAATTCTGCTCTTGGGTTCCCTCCGGTGGTTGTTGGTAGTAATGCAGTTGTCCCTGGGTTGCAATCCTGGGCAGGTGTCCCTGCTGATTGCAGCTCTGACTGGGATATTTAGGTGTGCAGGATTCATTAGCCCGCGCCAGTTGTCCATTGTTCTTGGAGGTTTTGCATCTCTGTCTGGTTCCTCCTGCCCTGCTGCCAAATCAGCAAAGATAAGTGTCTGGTTTTGTTTCTACAGCACACATGCTGTGTGCTTTACAATTCAGTACTATTCAATGTTTTTTTCTTGTCCAGCTTAGACTGTGTTTGGATATTTCAGTCAAGTTGGATTCTCAGGAGATGCAGATATACATTCCATGTCTTTAGTTAGATGGTGGAATTTTTGTATTATCTGCTGTGGATATTTTTAGGGTTTTAATACTGACCGCTTAGTATTCTGTCCTATCCTTTCCTATTTAGCTAGTGTGGCCTCTTTTGCTAAATCCTGATTTCTGCCTGCGTGTGTCTTTCCTCTAATACTCACAGTCAATATTTGTGGGGGGCTGCCTATCCTTTGGGGTTCTGCTCTGAGGCAAGATAGAATTCCCATTTCCATCTATAGGGGTATTTAGTCCTCCGGCTGTGTCGAGGTGTCTAGGATGTGTTAGGTACACCCCACGGCTACTTCTATTTGCGGTGACAGTTTAGGGTTTGTGGTCAGTACAGGTTCCACCTATTCCTGAGAAAGTCTCATGCGGCTCCAAGGTCACCGGATCATAACAGTACAACTGGCCAACAATGAGTTAAATGCATCTCAGAAGAAGGGAAGAAAGAGCCATTTTTTTTTCTGTAGCCTGCTTTATCTTTTCTTCCCTATTTTTCTCTGGGTGGCTGAGGAGTCTTGTGCTAGCATGGATGTTCAGGGATTAGCTTCTTGTGTAGACCAGCTTGCTGCTAGGGTACAGGGTATTTCTGATTATATTGTTCAGACTCCAGTTTTAGAGCCTAAGATTCCTACTCCTGATTTGTTTTTTGGGGACAGGTCCAAATTTTTGAGTTTTAAAAACAACTGTAAACTGCTTTTGCTCTGAGACCTCGATCCTCTGGTGATTCCATTCAGCAGGTTAAAATTGTCATCTCCCTGCTGCGTGGTGATCCTCAGGATTGGGCATTTTCCCTGGAATCTGGGATCCGGCCTTGCTTAATGTAGACGCCTTTTTTCAGGCTTTAGGATTATTATATGATGAACCAAATTCTGTGGATCAAGCGGAGAAGACCTTGTTGGTCCTGTCTCAGGGTCAAGAAGCGGCAGAATTGTATTGTCAGAAATTTAGAAAATGGTCTGTGTTGACTAAATGGAATGATGATGCTTTGGCGGCAATTTTCAGAAAGGGTCTTTCTGAATCCGTTAAAGATGTTATGGTGGGGTTTCCCACGCCTTTCGGTCTGAGTGATTCTATGTATCTGGCCATTCAGATTGATCGGCGTTTGCGGGAGCGCAGAACTGTGCGCGCTGTGGCGTTGTCCTCAGAGCAGATGCCTGAGTCAATGCAGTGTGATAGGATTCTGTCTAGAACGGAACAACAGGGATTCAGAAGTCAGAATAGGTTGTGTTTTTATTGTGGCGATGCTTCTCATGTCATTTCAGTCTGTCCTAGGCGTACAAAGAGGATCGCTAGTTCAATTACCATCAGTACTGTACAACCTAAATTTTTATTATCTGTGTCCTTGATCTGCTCATTATCATCATTTTCTGTCATGGCGTTTGTGGATTCAGGCGCCGCCTTGAACTTAATGGACTTTGAGTTTGCCAGGCGTTGTGGTTCGTTTGCATGGTATTCCGGAGAATATTGTGTCCGACAGAGGGTCCCAGTTTGTTTCTCGGTTTTGGCGGGCCTTTTGTGCTAAGCTGGGCATTGATTTGTCTTTTTCTTCCACATTTCATCCTCAGACAAATGGCCAGACCGAGCGAACTAATCAGACTTTAGAATCTTATCTGAGATGCTTTGTGTCTGCTGATCAGGATGATTGGGTGGCTTTCTTGCCATTGGCCGAGTTTGCCCTTAATAATCGGGCTAGTTCGGCTACCTTGGTTTCGCCCTTCTTTTGTAATTTTGGTTTTCATCCTCGTTTTTCTTCGGGGCAGGTTGAGCCTTCTGACTGTCCTGGTGTGGATTCTGTGGTTGACAGGTTGCAGCAGATTTGGGCTCATGTGGTGGACAATTTGGTATTGTCTCAGGAGGAGGCTCAACGTTTTGCTAACCGTCGTCGGTGTGTTGGTTCCCGGCTTCGGGTTGGGGATCTGGTCTGGTTGTCTTCCCGTCATGTTCCTATGAAGGTTTCTTCCCCTAAGTTTAAGCCTCGCTTTATTGGTCCTTATAGGATTTCTGAGATTATTAATCCAGTGTCTTTTCGATTGGCCCTTCCGGCTTCTTTTGCTATCCATAATGTCTTCCATAGATCTTTATTGCGGAAATATGTGGTGCCCGTTGTTCCCTCTGTTGATCCTCCGGCCCCTGTGTTGGTTGATGGGGAGTTGGAGTATGTGGTTGAGAAGATTTTGGATTCTCGCTTTTCGAGGCGGAGGCTTCAGTACCTTGTTAAATGGAAGGGTTATGGCCAGGAGGATAATTCTTGGGTTTTTGCCTCTGATGTCCATGCTGCTGATTTGGTCCGTGCTTTTCATCTGGCTCGTCCTGATCGGCCTGGGGGCTCTGGTGAGGGTTCGGTGACCCCTCTTCAAGGGGGGGTACTGTTGTGAATTCTGCTCTTGGGTTCCCTCCGGTGGTTGTTGTTAGTAATGCAGTTGTCCCTGGGTTGCAATCCTGGGCAGGTGTCCCTGCTGATTGCAGCTCTGACTGGGATATTTAGGTGTGCAGGATTAATTAGCCCGTGCCAGTTGTCCATTGTTCTTGGAGGTTTTGCATCTCTGTCTGGTTCCTCCTGCCCTGCTGCCAAATCAGCAAAGATAAGTGTCTGGTTTTGTTTCTACAGCACACATGCTGTGTGCTTTACAATTCAGTACTATTCAATGTTTTTTCTTGTCCAGCTTAGACTGTGTTTGGATATTTCAGTCAAGTTGGATTCTCAGGAGATGCAGATATACATTCCATGTCTTTAGTTAGATGGTGGAATTTTTGTATTATCTGCTGTGGATATTTTTAGGGTTTTAATACTGACCGCTTAGTATTCTGTCCTATCCTTTCCTATTTAGCTAGTGTGGCCTCTTTTGCTAAATCCTGATTTCTGCCTGCGTGTGTCTTTCCTCTAATACTCACAGTCAATATTTGTGGGGGGCTGCCTATCCTTTGGGGTTCTGCTCTGAGGCAAGATAGAATTCCCATTTCCATCTATAGGGGTATTTAGTCCTCCGGCTGTGTCGAGGTGTCTAGGATGTGTTAGGTACACCCCACGGCTACTTCTAGTTGCGGTGACAGTTTAGGGTTTGCGGTCAGTACAGGTTCCACCTATTCCTGAGAAAGTCTCATGCGGCTCCAAGGTCACCGGATCATAACAGCAGCCCATGCACACTTAGTGATCTAATATATAAAATATAGATGCACTCAGTGCACATCATTTGCTTTGGTCTACCTGTATAAACAAGCAATGAAACGATTGCCAATCTGTATGTGACGCTAGTCACTTCTCACGGCCAAGCCATGAGTCAGAGTAATCAAGGAGTCCAAGGTCAGAAGCCAGGAGAGTACGTCATAAACAGAAGGAAGAGACAAAAGAGTAGTCAGGCAATGTGCCGAGGTCAGAGTACCGGGAGGATAACGGATCAGAGCTGAAGGGGTTAAACAGGCGGGTAGTCAGAACAAAGTATAAGGTCAGGCAACAGATGAAACATATAGAACTCAAGGCACAGAGAGCACAGCACTTACCTCACAAGATGAATGTACGTCTGGCAGTGTTCTGGGAAACTCAGCTCAGTTAAGAACCATGGCCATTAAGTGGAATAATGAACACATGAGACAGCCGACTCCTCACTGTCATGAACCGGGGGTGTTTGGTTGCCCCAGTTCTTTCTTCAGGGATTTATTTATATCTCACTTCCCAGTTCCTGATTGGAACTTGCAGCTGTCTGGTGCCCCCCTTACTCTCAGGTCAGTCAGGGAACTGCACCTAGGATAATTAGTTGCCAGGAAGGCTGCCTGCTATGTACTGGCTATTGGGCACACACTGCAGTGATGGTGATATAACTATTCCCAGCCGCAGCCAGGCAATACACTTATAAACTTCTTTTCGTCACTGCCAGTTTCCCCAAAAGCGCAGGGCACTCTGCTGCTACCAGCTCCTATTACTATGACTAATAGTGGGTTAGGAGCCAACCCAATCAGTAGCGTGATTTACTTCAGAGGACGTTGGGGGTACGTTTTAGAGCAAGGAAAATGAAGCTAGAAAATATTATAACTTTTACTCCAAAAAAATTAGGTAGTGTTTCCAAAAGTCTAAAAAGATATTACCAAAATGAGACAATTATAGTATACACAGATGATTACAAAATAAAAGGGATTAAAGATGAAAATAAACTTACATTTCTCTTATGTCATTCCATGGTAAGCCATGCGGCAGGGAGGAGGAGGAGCATGTGTCCCAATGCATTAGGCACAGTATCTGCTAGGTGACTTACCAGGCCAAGAGAGAGAGAGACAGAGCGAGCGCTCTAGTCCAACCTCCGTGTCTTATACCTGTGCTCAATCTTAACGCACTCCCACTGTGCTGACCTTACTGGGTGGTTGGAGAACTCCCCTTTCTCAACAATGATGAAATACTCTATTACCCATATCTCTTAGAGTGAACCTCGTAGAAGAAAGACAAAATTATCATTATGCTCAGCATGACATCGGGGTTCATTTAAGTATAAACACGAAGTGGATGCATTACCTGCTTATGGAGAAATCCAATCCTTGGATTTCATTGGGCCTGAATCCTAGAGATTTCACTGGGTTATAGATCTCTCGGTGGACATTCGGAATATGTAACTTTTATATCTCTATCACTAATTGGGGTCAGGTTATTTTATCTTGAATATCTCTAGGATAGAACAAAGAGAGCACATGGCTAGTAGAAATGCTTTCAGTCAGTTTCACAGCTGCCCGTAGGGAGGGGGAATGAGTGGTTTAGAATTACACAGACAGAGTGTGTAGTGAGGAGGAGCTGGGAGGGGGGTCAAAAAGCCCACAGCATGTGTCTTACACAGACCTAATGAATGCAGCAAAGCTCAGTGTGCATGATAATATAGAATCAAATACATCATATTTCCTGACACTCACAGTCTCAGGCTGGATAGTCAAGCTGTCAATCAACACACTGACAGCTCAGCACGCCCCTGTACCAGATTGAATGGCCAAGTTGTCAAGCACAGTACTGACAGCTTCAGCACACACCAGAAACCCTGAGGGTGGAACCGTGACACTGTGAAAGTTAACTGATCAGCGGTGTATCGTAGGAATGTTTGTAACACATTACTGAGCCCAAAATCAAGTTATCCTGCATGTGGGTAACTCAACCTTAACCCCTTAGTGACCAAGCCAATTTTGACCTTAATGACCAAGACAAATTTTGGAATTCTGACTGGTGTCACTTTATGTGGTGTGGTAGATAGGCTCACTTGGTTGCATATGGAGGTAGATATGGGTACACCGTGGCTTTAAGAACTTCCTTTGGTTTATTATAGGCAGCATAAGCCAAGGTGTAGTAAAGCAAATACAGACTTCTGGGCAAAAACAGTAAAACAAAACAAAATGGTGTCAGAAAACATAGTTCTTCTGTAAGTGGGGTTCCTCCAACTCACCGCTAATAGAACACACACAGTTCAGGTTTTAGCATACAACACATACATGAGCAATTTCCTGGAGTGCTTCCTCTCCAGGCACACTTAACACTGATGCCTTTGGAAACCAAGTACTTAAGCTGGGGCTTAAGAATATGTGACTCCTCCATCATGTGACTGATCACTTGATTATGATATCACGCAGGTTCTGTAAGAACATGATGGTGCCGGCTCTGCAGGTGGAGATAAGGTAGACTTTCTTTCACCTACTCTATAAATGCTCACATAAAATCAGACCATTTATGCAACTTTAGTTTAACCCCTTAAGCCCCGAGGGTGGTTTGCACGTTAATGACCGGGCCAATTTTTACAATTCTGACCACTGTCCCTTTATGAGGTTATAACTCTGGAACGCTTTGACGGATCTTGGCGATTCTGACACTCCTTTCTCGTGACATATTGTACTTCATGATAGTGGTAAAATTTATTCGATATAACTTGCGTTTATTTGTGAAAAAAAACGGAAATTTGGCGAAAATTTTGAAAATTTCGCAATTTTCCAACTTTGAATTTTTATGCCCTTAAATCACAGACATATGTCACGCAAAATACTTAATAAGTAACATTTCCCACATGTCTACTTTACATCAGCACAATTTTGGAACCAAATTTTTTTTTTGTGACGGAGTTATAAGGGTTAAAAGTTGACCAGCAATTTCTCATTTTTACAACACCATTTTTTTTTAGGGACCACATCTCATTTGAAGTCATTTTGAGGGGTCTATATGATAGAAAATACCCAAGTGTGACACCATTCTAAAAACTGCACCTCTCAAGGTGCTCAAAACCACATTCAAGAAGTTTATTAACCCTTCAGGTGTTTCACAGGAATTTTTGGAATGTTTAAATAAAAATGAACATTTAACTTTGTTTCACACAAAATTTATTTCAGCTCCAATTTGTTTTATTTTACCAAGGGTAACAGGAGAAAATGGACCCCCAAAGTTGTTGTACAATTTGTCCTGAGTACGCTGATACCCCATATGTGGGTGTAAACCATTGTTTGGGCGCATAGCAGAGCTTGGAAGGGAAGGAGCGCCGTTTGACTTTTCAATGCAAAATTGACTGGAATTGAGATGAGACGCCATGTTGCGTTTGGAGAGCCCCTGATGTGCCTAAACACTGAAACCCCCTACAAGTGACACCATTTTGGAAAGTAGACCCCCTAAGGAACTTATCTAGATGTGTGGTGAGCACTTTGACCCACCAAGTGCTTCACAGAAGTTTATAATGCAGAGCCGTAAAAATAAAAAATCATATTTTTTCACAAAAATTATCTTTTCGCCCCCAATTTTTTATTTTCCCAAGGTTAAGAGAAGAAATTGGATGCCAAAAAATGTTGTGCAATTTGTCCTGAGTACGCTGATACCCCATATGTGGGTGTAAACCATTGTTTGGGCGCATGGCAGAGCTTGGAAGGGAAGGAGCGCCATTTGACTTTTCAATGCAAAATTGACTGGAATTGAGATGGGACGCCATGTTGCGTTTGGAGAGCCCCTGATGTGCCTAAACATTGAAACCCCCCACAAGTGACACTATTTTGGAAAGTAGACTCCCTAAGGAACTTATCTAGATGTGTTTTGAGAGCTTTGAACCCCAAAGTGTTTCACTACAGATTATAATGCAGAGCCGTGAAAATATATATATTTTTTTTTTCACAAAAATGATTTTTTAGCCCCCAGCTTTGTATTTTTACAAGGGTAACAGAATAAATTGGACCCCAAAATTTGTTGTCCAATTTGTCCTGAGTACGCTGATACCCCATATGTGGGGGGGAACCACTGTTTGGGTGCATGACAGAGCTCGGAAGGGAAGGAGCGCCATTTGGAATGCAGACTTAAATGGATTGGTCTGCAGCCGTCACTTTGCATTTGCAGAGCCCCTGATGTACCCAAACAGTACAAACCCCCCACAAGTGACCCCATATTGGAAACTAGTCCTCCCAAGGAACTTATCTAGATGTGTTGTGAGAACTTTGAACCCCCAAGTGTTTCACTACACTTTATAACGCAAAGCCGTGAAAATAAAAAAAAATTTTTTTTCACAAAAATGATTTTTTAGCCCCCAGTTTTGTATTTTCACAAGGGTATCAGGATAAATTAGACCCAAAAGTTGTTGTCCAATTTGTCCTGAGTACGCTGATACCCCATATGTGGGGGGGAACCACTGTTTGGGCGCATGACAGAGCTCGGAAGGGAAGGAGCGCCATTTGGAATGCAGACTTAAATGGATTGGTCTGCAGGCTTCACGTTGCATTTGCAGAGCCCCTGATGTACCCAAACAGTACAAACCCCCCACAAGTGACCCCATATTGGAAACTAGACCTCCCAAGGAACTTATCTAGATGTGTTGTGAGAACTTTGAACCCCCAAGTGTTTCACTACAGTTTATAACGCAGAGCCGTGGAAATAAAACATCTTTTTTTTCTCACAAAAATTATTTTTTGCCCCCCAAATTTTTAATTTTCCCAAGGATAACAAGAGAACTTGGACCCCAGAAGTTGTTGTTCAATTTGTCCCGAGTACGCTGATAACCCAAATGTTGGGGTAAACCCCTTTTTGGGCGCACGGGAGAGCTCGGAAGGGAAGGAGCACTGTTTTACTTTTTCAACGCAGAATTGGCTGGAATTGAGATTGGACGCCATGTCGCGTTTGGAGAGCCCCTGATGTGCCTGGACAGTGGAAACTCCCCAATTCTACCTGAAACCCTAACCCAAACACACCCCTAACCCTAATCCCAACGGTAACCCTAACCACACCCCTAGCCCTGACACACCCATAATTCTAATCCCAACCCTAATCCAAACCGTAAATGTAATTCAAACCCTAACCCTAACTTTAGCCCCAACCCTAACCCTAACTTTAGCCCCAACCCTAACCCTAACTTTACCTCCAACCCTAGCCCTAACCCTAGCCCTAACCCTAACTTTAGCCCCAACCCGAACCCTAGCCCTAACCCTAACTCTAGCCCTAACCCTAACCCTAACCCTAGCCCTAATGGGAAAATGGAAATAAATACATTTTTAAAATTTTATTATTTTTCCCTAACTAAGCGGGTGATGAAGGAGGGTTTGATTTACTTTTATAGCATTTTTATATCGGATTTTTATGATTGGCAGCTGTCACACACTAAAAGACGCTTTTTATAGCAAAAAAGTTTTTGCATCTCCACATTTTGAGACCTATAATTTTTCCACATTTTGCTCCACAGAGTCATGTGAGGTCTTGTTTTTTGCGGGACGAGTTGACGTTTTTATTGGTAACATTTTCGGACACGTGACCATTTTTGATCACTTTTTATTCCGATTTTTGTGAGGCAGAATGACCAAAAACCTGCTATTCATGAATTTCTTTTGGGAGAGGCGTTTATACCGTTCCACGTTTGGTAAAATTGATAAAGCAGTTTTATTCTTCGGGTCAGTACGATTACAGTGATACCTCATTTATATCATTTTTTTATGTTTTGGCGCTTTTATACGATAAAAGCTATTTTATAGAAAAAATAATTATTTTGAAATCGCTTTATTCTCAGGACTATAACTTTTTTATTTTTTTGCTGATGATGCTGTTTGGCAGCTTGTTTTTTGCGGGACAAGATGACGTTTTCAGCGGTACCATGATTATTTATATCAGTCTTTTTGATCGCGTGTTATTCCACTTTTTGTTCGGCGGTATGGTAATAAAGCGTTGTTTTTTGCCTAGTTTTTTTTTTTTCTTACGGTGTTTACTGAAGGGGTTAACTAGTGGGGCAGTTTTATAGGTTGGGTCGTTACGGACGCGGCGATACTAAATATGTGTACTTTTATTGTTTGTTTTTTTTATTTAGATAAAGAAATGTATTTATGGGAATAATATATATATATTTTTTTATTATTTATTTAGGATTTTTTTTTTTATTTTTTTTTTTACACATGTGGAAAAAATTTTTTTTTACTTTCTTACTTTGTCCCAGGGGGGGACATTACAGATCGATGATCTGATAGTGTGCACAGCACTCTATCAGATCACCGATCTCACTGACAGGGCTGCAGGCTTACCAGCGTCTGCACTGAGCAGGCACTCGGTAAGCCACCTCCTTCCCTGCAGGACCCGGATGCCGCGGCCATCTTGGATCCAGGACCTGCAGGGAGGAAGGAGGTAGGAGACCCTCGCAGCAACGCGATCACATCACGTTGCTCCGGGGGTCTCAGGGAAGCCCGCAGGGAGCCCCCTCCCTGCGCGATGCTTCCCTATACCGCCGGTACACTGCGATCATGTTTGATCGCGGTGTGCCGGGGGTTAATGTGCCAGGGGCGGTCCGTGACCGCTCCTGGCACATAGTGCCGGATGTCAGCTGCGATAGGCAGCTGACACCCGGCCGCGATCGGCCGCGCTCCCCCCGTGAGCGCGGCCGATCGCGTATGACGTACTATCCCGTCCCCGGGAATTAAGTCCCAGGTCACCTTGACGGGATAGTACGTCATACGGGATTAAGGGGTTAAGCCTCACAACACTTTTTTGTGCTGGAGGAAAATACTCTGGCTTTATATCACTGACGCCATTAAGCATAGTGACACATATCTCCCCTCCAGTACTCTACCAGTGACTTTGTCATAGTGGTTATAACTCTGGAACACTTAAATGGATCCCATTGATTCTGAGAATGTTTTTTTCATGACTTACTGTACTTCATGACGGTAGTAAAATTTCTTCAATATGACTTGCGTTTATTTGTGAAAATATCAGAAACTTGGCAAAGCTCCAAATTTGTTATTTTCATACGGGTAACAGGAGAAATGGACCCTAAGATTTGTTGTGCAATTTCCCCTGAGTATGTCGATACCACATATGTGGGGGAAATCCACTGTTTGGGCGCACGGCAGGGCTTGGAAGGTAAGGACCGCCATTTGACTTTTTGAATGCAAACACAGCTGGAATTGAGAGAGGACGCCATGTCGCGTTTGGAGAGCCTCTGATGTGCCTAAATAGTGGAAACCCCTCATAAGTGACCCCATTTTGGAAACTAGACCCCTTAGGGAACTTATCTAGATGTGTCATGAGCACCTGGAGTTCCCAGGTGCTTTACAAAAGTTTATAACTTAGAGCTGTGAAAATTAAAAAAAATCACATTCTACCACCAAATATGTACTTTTAGCCCCATTTTTTATTTCCACAAGGGTAATAGGAGAAAATGGACCCCAAAATTTGTTGTATATTTTCTACTGAGTATGCCGCTGCCCCATATGTGGGATAATATTACTATTTTGGCTCATGGCAGGGTTCAAAAGGAAAGGAACACCATTTGACTTTTTGAACGCAAAAACAGCTGGAATTGAGAGAGGACGCCATGTCGCGTTTGGAGAGCCTCTGATGTGCCTAAATAGTGGAAACCCCTCATAAGTGACCCCATTTTGGAAACTAGACCCCTTCGGGAACTTATCTAGATGTGTCATGACCACCCCCAGGTGCTTCACACAAGTTTATAACGTAGAGCTGTGAAAACAAAAAAAAAAAAAACACATTTTTTACATTTTATAAAAGTGTACTTTTAGCCCCAAATTTTTTATTTTCACAAGGATAACAGGAGAAAATGGACCTAAAAATTTGTTGTGCATTTTCTCCTGAGTATGCCGATACCCTATATGTGGAGGAAAACCACTGTTTGGCGCACAGCAGGACTCAGAAGGAAGGAGTGATGTTTTGGAACTCAGACTTTGATGGAATGGTCTGCGGGCGTCATGTCGCATTTGGAGAATCCCTGCTGGATATAGACTCCCTGACATAAACGGACGGGCACTGTTTCCAGGCAGTCTTTCTGATGACTTCTTCTAAGATAAGTTCTCCCTTCTAAAGGGATGTATACCAGTATGTTCTCCTGAAGAGCCAACTTATGGGGAATCGCATTGAGAAATGTGCATATTAGCTCTTTCTGTTTATGATATACTGTATATGGTGCTATAGAATTCCTTAAACAATTGTGTTTGGGGTATTTGCAAAAAATATGTATGCAACTTGACTATCAAATCTCTCTCTCTGTGGAGTGCATAAAAGGCATCTACAGTTGTGCTCAAAAGTTTACATACCCCAGCAGAATTTTTGCTTTCTTCGCCTTTGTTTCAGAGAATATGAATGCTAACACTAAAACTGTTTCTTCACTCATGGTTAGTGGTTGGGTGAAGCCATTTATTGCCAAACTACTGTGTTTTATCTTTTTAAATCATAATGACAACCCAAAATATCCAAATGACCCTGATCAAAAGTTCACATATTCTGGTATTTTGGCCTGATAACATGCACAGAAGGTGATACAAATGGGATTGAATGGCTACTAAAGGTGACTTCTTCACCTGTGACCTGTTTGCTTGTAATCAGTGTGTGTGCATAAAAGCTGAGTGAGTTTCTGGGATCCAGACAGACTCTTGCATCTTTCATCCAGCCACTGACGTTTCTGGATTGTGAGTCATGAGGAAAGCAAAAGAATTGTCAACGGATCTACAGGAAAAGGTAGTTCAACTGCATAAAACAGGAAAGGAATGCAAAAACATATCCAAGGAATTGATAATGCCAGTCAGCAGCATTCAAACTGTGATTAACAAATGGAATATCAGGGGCTCTGTAAAAACAAAACCACGGTCAGGCAGACCAACCAAAATGTCATCCACAACTGCCAGGAAAATTGTTCGGGATGCAAAGAAAAACCCACAAATAACATCAGCTAAAATAGAGGACTCTGTGAAACTTAGTGGCGTGGCTGTTTCAAAATGCACAATAAGGAGGCACTTGAAGAAAAATGGGCTGCATGGTCGAGTGTTGTGAATTTGGATTCTGGGCTCCCCCGGTGGCTACTGGTGGAATTGAACTGGTGTCCTCATCTTCTCTGTTCACCTGTTCCCATCAAGATGTGGGAGTCGCTATATAACCTTGCTGCTCTGTTAGTTGCTTGCCGGTCAACAATGTTATCAGAAGCCTCTCTGTGCTTGTTCCTGCTCCTAGACAACTACTAGATAAGTTGGACTCTTGTCCATGTTTGTTTTTGCATTTTTGTTCCAGTTCACAGCTGTAGTTTCGTTACTGTGTCTGGAAAGCTCTTGCGAACAGGAATTGCCACTCTGGTGTTATGAGTTAATGCCAGAGTTTTAAAGTAATTTCTGGATGGTGTTTTGATAGGGTTTTCAGCTGACCATGAAAGTGTCCTTTCTGTCTTCTGCTATGTAGTAAGTGGACCTCAAATTTGCTAAACCTATTTTCATACTACGTTTGTTGTTTCATCTTAACTCACCGCCAATACATGTGGGGGGCCTCTGTCTCCTTTCGGGGTATTTCTCTAGAGGTGAGCTAGGACTAATATTTTCCTCTGCTAGCTTTATTTAGTCCTCCGGCTGGTGCTGGGCATCTAGAATCAACGTAGGCATGCTACCCGGCCACTGCTAGTTGTGCGGTAGGTTTAGTTCATGGTCAGCTCAGTTCCCATCTTCCAAGAGCTAGTTCCTGTATATGCTGATGCTATGTTCTCTTGCCATTGAGATCATGACAGTTTGACCGGCCCACTAAAGGGTTAAAATCCTTGGCTGAGAAAGGAGAGAAATAAGAAGTCTGCTGAGATTTTTTTTTTTTTTTTCCTCTTGAGTGTGCTCTTAATTGGACCTCTTGCCAGTCTGTCTATACTGCAGCCTTTTTTTTTCTTTCTCTCCTTCTTTGAATGGCTCTGTGTCCACCTGTTTGTAATGGATCTTCAGAGTGTAACTGCAGGTTTGAATAATCTCGCCACGAAAGTACAAAATTTGCAGGATTTTGTTTGTCATGCACCTGTATCTGAGCCGAGAATTCCCTTGCCGGAATTTTTCTCGGGGAATAGATCCGGGTTTCAGAATTTTCGAAATAATTGCAAATTATTTTTGTCCCTTAAATCTCGCTCTGCCGGAGACCCTGCACAGCAGGTTAGGATTGTGATTTCCTTGCTCCGGGGCGACCCTCAAGATTGGGCTTTTGCATTGGCACCAGGGGATCCTGCGTTGCTCAATGTGGATGCGTTTTTTCTGGCCTTGGGGTTGCTTTATGACGAACCTCATTTGGAGCTTCAGGCAGAAAAAACTTTGATGTCCCTATCTCAGGGGCAAGATGAAGCGGAAATTTACTGCCAAAGATTCCGTAAATGGTCTGTGCTTACTCAGTGGAATGAGTGCGCCCTGGCGGCGACTTTCAGAGAGGGTCTCTCTGATGCCATTAAGGATGTTATGGTGGGGTTCCCTGTGCCTGCGGGTCTGAATGAGTCCATGACAATGGCTATTCAGATCGATAGGCGTTTGCGGGAGCGCAAACCAGTGCACCATCTGGCGGTGTCCACTGAGAAGTCGCCAGAGAGTATGCAGTGTGATAGAATTCTGTCCCGAAGCGAGCGGCAGAATTTTAGACGGAAAAATGGGTTGTGTTTCTATTGTGGTGATTCTACTCATGTTATATCAGCATGCTCTAAGCGCACTAAAAAGCTTGGTAAATCTGTTTCCAATTGCACCTTACCGTCTAAGTTTATTCTATCTGTGACCCTGATTTGCTCCTTGTCATCTATTACCACGGACGCCTATGTCGACTCTGGCGCCGCTTTGAGTCTTATGGATTGGTCCTTTGCCAAACGCTGTGGGTATGATTTAGAGCCTTTGGAGACTCCTATTCCTCTGAAGGGGATTGACTCCACCCCATTGGCTAATAATAAACCACAATACTGGACACAAGTAACTATGCGTATTAATCCGGATCACCAGGAGATTATTCGCTTTCTGGTGCTGTATAATCTACATGATGATTTGGTGCTAGGATTGCCTTGGCTGCAATCTCACAACCCAGTCCTCGACTGGAGAGCTATGTCGGTGTTGAGCTGGGGATGTAAGGGGGCTCATGGGGATGTACCTGTGGTTTCCATTTCATCATCTATTCCCTCTGAAATTCCTGAGTTCCTGTCTGACTATCGTGACGTCTTTGAAGAATCCAAGCTTGGTTCGTTACCTCCGCACCGAGAGTGCGATTGTGCCATAGATTTAATCCCAGGTAGTAAATACCCAAAGGGTCGTTTATTTAATCTGTCTGTGCCTGAACATGCTGCTATGCGAGAATATATAAAGGAGTCCTTGGAAAAGGGACATATTCGTCCATCGTCATCTCCCTTAGGAGCCGGTTTTTTCTTTGTGTCAAAAAAAGACGGCTCTTTGAGACCATGTATTGATTATCGGCTTTTGAATAAAATCACTGTTAAATATCAATACCCATTGCCGTTGCTGACTGATTTGTTTGCTCGCATAAAGGGGGCCAAGTGGTTCTCTAAGATTGACCTTCGTGGGGCGTATAATTTGGTGCGAATCAGGCAGGGGGATGAGTGGAAGACCGCATTTAATACGCCCGAGGGCCACTTTGAGTATTTAGTGATGCCTTTTGGTCTTTCAAATGCTCCGTCAGTTTTCCAGTCCTTTATGCATGATATTTTTCGCGATTATTTGGATAAATTTATGATTGTGTATCTGGATGATATTCTGATTTTTTCGGATGACTGGGACTCTCATGTCCAGCAAGTCAGGAGGGTTTTTCAGGTTTTGCGGTCTAATTCTTTGTGTGTGAAGGGTTCTAAGTGTGTTTTTGGGGTACAGAGGATTTCCTTTTTGGGATATATTTTTTCCCCCTCTTCCATTGAAATGGATCCTGTCAAGGTTCAAGCTATTTGTGATTGGACGCAGCCCTCTTCTCTTAAGAGTCTTCAGAAATTTTTGGGCTTTGCTAATTTTTATCGTC
Source organism: Ranitomeya variabilis (assembly GCF_051348905.1). Lineage (NCBI taxonomy): Eukaryota > Metazoa > Chordata > Amphibia > Anura > Dendrobatidae > Ranitomeya > Ranitomeya variabilis. The sequence continues at coordinate 442,663,551 of NC_135235.1, read as the reverse complement.
GATTGATAGCTGGTTTTTCGGATATTGCTAAGCCATTGACCGATTTGACTAAGAAGGGTGCTGATGTTGCTGATTGGTCCCCTGATGCTGTGGAGGCCTTTCGGGAGCTTAAGCGCCGTTTTTCCTCTGCCCCTGTGTTGCGTCAGCCTGATGTTGCTCTACCTTTTCAGGTTGAGGTCGACGCTTCTGAGATCGGAGCTGGGGCAGTGTTGTCGCAGAAAAGTTCTGACTGCTCCGTGATGAGGCCTTGTGCCTTCTTTTCCCGTAAATTTTCGCCCGCTGAGCGAAATTATGATGTTGGGAATCGGGAGCTTTTGGCCATGAAGTGGGCTTTTGAGGAGTGGCGCCATTGGCTTGAGGGGGCCAGACATCAGGTGTTGGTATTGACTGACCACAAAAATTTGATTTATCTTGAGACCGCCAGGCGCCTGAATCCTAGACAGGCGCGCTGGTCATTATTTTTCTCTCGGTTTAATTTTGTGGTGTCATACCTACCGGGTTCTAAGAATGTTAAGGCGGATGCCCTTTCTAGGAGTTTTGAGCCTGACTCGCCTGGTAACTCTGAGCCCACAGGTATCCTTAAGGATGGAGTGGTATTGTCAGCCGTTTCTCCAGACCTGCGGCGGGCCTTGCAGGAGTTTCAGGCGGATAGACCTGATCGTTGCCCACCTGATAAACTGTTTGTTCCTGATGATTGGACCAGTAGAGTCATCTCTGAGGTTCATTCTTCTGCGTTGGCAGGTCATCCTGGCATTTTTGGTACCAGGGATTTGGTGGCAAGGTCCTTCTGGTGGCCTTCCCTGTCACGAGATGTGCGAGGCTTTGTGCAGTCTTGTGACGTTTGTGCTCGGGCCAAGCCTTGTTGTTCTCGGGCTAGTGGATTATTGTTGCCCTTGCCTATTCCTAAGAGGCCTTGGACGCACATCTCGATGGATTTTATTTCAGATCTGCCTGTTTCACAGAAGATGTCTGTCATCTGGGTGGTGTGTGACCGTTTTTCTAAGATGGTCCATTTGGTTCCTCTGCCCAAGTTGCCTTCTTCTTCCGAGTTGGTTCCTCTGTTTTTTCAAAATGTTGTTCGTTTGCATGGTATTCCTGAGAATATCGTTTCTGACAGAGGGACCCAATTCGTGTCTAGATTTTGGCGGGCATTCTGTGCTAGGATGGGCATAGATTTGTCTTTTTCGTCCGCTTTCCATCCTCAGACGAATGGCCAGACCGAGCGGATTAATCAGACCCTGGAGACATATCTGAGGTGTTTTGTGTCTGCTGACCAGGATGATTGGGTTGCTTTTTTGCCATTGGCGGAGTTCGCTCTCAATAATCGGGCCAGCTCTGCCACTTTGGTGTCCCCGTTTTTCTGTAATTCGGGGTTTCATCCTCGATTTTCCTCTGGTCAGGTGGGGTCTTCGGATTGTCCTGGAGTGGATGCTGTGGTGGAGAGATTGCATCGGATCTGGGGGCAGGTGGTGGACAATTTGAGGTTGTCCCAGGAGAAGACTCAGCTTTTTGCCAACCGCCACCGTCGTGTTGGTCCTCGGCTTTGTGTTGGGGATTTGGTGTGGTTGTCTTCTCGTTTTGTCCCTATGAGGGTCTCTTCTCCTAAGTTTAAGCCTCGGTTCATCGGCCCGTATAAGATATTGGAGATTCTTAACCCTGTTTCCTTCCGTTTGGACCTCCCTGCATCCTTTTCTATTCATAACGTTTTTCATCGGTCATTATTGCGCAGGTATGAGGTACCGGTTGTGCCTTCCGTTGAGCCTCCTGCTCCGGTGTTGGTTGAGGGTGAGTTGGAGTACGTTGTGGAGAAAATCTTAGACTCTCGTGTTTCCAGACGGAGACTCCAGTATCTGGTCAAGTGGAAGGGATACGGCCAGGAGGATAATTCTTGGGTGAATGCATCTGATGTTCATGCCTCTGATCTGGTTCGTGCCTTTCATAGGGCCCATCCTGATCGCCCTGGTGGTTCTGGTGAGGGTTCGGTGCCCCCTCCTTGAGGGGGGGGTACTGTTGTGAATTTGGATTCTGGGCTCCCCCGGTGGCTACTGGTGGAATTGAACTGGTGTCCTCATCTTCTCTGTTCACCTGTTCCCATCAAGATGTGGGAGTCGCTATATAACCTTGCTGCTCTGTTAGTTGCTTGCCGGTCAACAATGTTATCAGAAGCCTCTCTGTGCTTGTTCCTGCTCCTAGACAACTACTAGATAAGTTGGACTCTTGTCCATGTTTGTTTTTGCATTTTTGTTCCAGTTCACAGCTGTAGTTTCGTTACTGTGTCTGGAAAGCTCTTGCGAACAGGAATTGCCACTCTGGTGTTATGAGTTAATGCCAGAGTTTTAAAGTAATTTCTGGATGGTGTTTTGATAGGGTTTTCAGCTGACCATGAAAGTGTCCTTTCTGTCTTCTGCTATGTAGTAAGTGGACCTCAAATTTGCTAAACCTATTTTCATACTACGTTTGTTGTTTCATCTTAACTCACCGCCAATACATGTGGGGGGCCTCTGTCTCCTTTCGGGGTATTTCTCTAGAGGTGAGCTAGGACTAATATTTTCCTCTGCTAGCTTTATTTAGTCCTCCGGCTGGTGCTGGGCATCTAGAATCAACGTAGGCATGCTACCCGGCCACTGCTAGTTGTGCGGTAGGTTTAGTTCATGGTCAGCTCAGTTCCCATCTTCCAAGAGCTAGTTCCTGTATATGCTGATGCTATGTTCTCTTGCCATTGAGATCATGACAGTCGAGTTACTAGAAGAAAGCCATTACTGCACAAATGCCACAAAGTATCTCGCCTACAATACGCAAAATAGCACAGAGACAAGCCTCAAAAGTTCTGGAACAAGGTATTTTGGAGTGATGAGACCAAAATTTAACTTTTTGGCCACAACCACAAATGTTATATTTGGAGAGAGGTCAACAAGGCCTATGATGAAAGGAACACCATTCCTACTGTAAAGCACGGGGGTGGATCGCTGATGTTTTGGGGATGTGTGAGCAACAAAGGCACAGGAAAGTTGGTCAAAGTTGAAGGAAAGATGAATTCAGCACATTATCATCAAACACTGGAGGCAAATTAGCACTCATCAGCCTGGAAGCTGCGCATGGGACGTACTTGGACGTTCCAACATGACAATGATCCAAAACACAAGGCCAAGTCGACCTGTCATTGGCTACAGCAGAACAAAGTGAAGGTTCTGGAGTGGTCATCTCAGTCTCCTGGCCTCGATATCATTGAGCCACTCTGGGGAGATCTCAAGTATGCAGTTCATGCTAGATAGCCCAGGAATTTACAGAAACTGGAGGCTTTTTGCCAAGAAGAGTGGGCAGCTTTAGCATTTGAGAAAATAAAGAACCTCATCCACAACTACCACAAAAGACTTCAAGCTGTCATTGATGTAAGAGGGGGCAATACACGGTATTAAGAAATAGGGTATGTGAACTTTTGGTCAGGGTCATTTGGATGTTTTGGATTGTCATTATGATTTAAAAGAGAAAACACAGTAGTTTGACAATAAATGGCTTCACCCAATCACTAACCATGAGTAGAGAAAAAGTTTTGGTGTTATCATTCATATTCTCTGAAAAAAAGACCAAGAAAGCAAAAATGTTGCCGCGGTATGTAAACTTTTGAGCACAACTGTATTTTACCTGGGGTTTCTATACCCCTATTCCTATGTTATGGGGATTTTTTGGTACATGTAATCCTAGATCTGTTGGGTAATGTGCAATATGAATATGCAATCTTGATAAAAATTGCACAATGAATCTTTATGGTGCATTTACCAAGGTATCATCCATTTATTTTTTGGCATCACTTTATATATGAGAAGTGGGAATATATGCAATTTGAATATCAGCCTATACTCTCTAACTTCCCTTGTTTTATGATTTTGGTGTCTGTTCTGGACCTCGAAACACCTCCCTCTCTGATATATTACACGTGCCATATGGTATATCTGAAGCAGGGTACCACGTTTACCTGATTATTAACATATGGTACATTGCTTCTATTTTTCTGTGCACCCTGTCTTTTACAGGGTCATTTAGGGAAAGGGAGGGAGAGCCGTCATTGAGTGGTGGCGCCACCTCGCATTATTAAGGGTGCCAACCTCCACTGGTAGGTAGGGAGTCCATAGTAACTTATTAGGGTGATCTCTCTTCCCTTCTTCGGTCCCTAATAACTTGCAGACCTATGTCATATGGGGTGATGATAATGTAGTATATGAAAAAAATTCTACTTGTTGTGCATTCATTTTTATTTATATATTTACAGTACATTAAAATATATGTTTTATATAATTATCTATAATTTGACTACTATTCCGTGAGTTCATATGTATTCTTGGACTTATGTATTTGATTTATGGTCGAGAGTCCCTGATGTGCCTAAACAGTGAAAAATGTAATGAGTGCAAAAACAAGGAGCGCAAAATGTGTGAAACCTGGTGATTTAGTAGATAATCAAACAGGGGCCAAAAGGCCACTCACCTAATGGGGTTGTGCACCCCTGCACAACCCCAGTTTGGGCTTGAAGTGATGATCCCTGGGGACTGTTGGAGACTGCCGCACACTGCCGCCCCTGGCCTGCACTATCGGGTTCTGGTCATGTGATCTGGGAGCAGGATACGCGTCACCGCAGGCCCTTAGGCTGGGAAGTGTGGATCCAGTGTTGCCTGGACACCGCAGGTCCTTAAGCTTCACAATGGAATTAACTATGGTCGTAATTGCTCCTGCCGCAAACCCTCAGAAGGAGGGATATGGAATGATAAAGGAAATAGTTGTAGCTGGCTATGGAGCGCTGAGATGAGGGATAAATGTAAGGACAGTGATCTGGTTAACAAACCTTTAATAACCCTTCGATCTCCACAACGCGTTTGGATAGCATAACACTATCTTCATCAGGTGGTACCAGTGAAATAAACCCACAAGTGACACCATTTTAGGAGCTACATCTCTCAAGGATTTTATCCAGGGCTACAGTAAGCATTTTGAACCCACAGGTACTACACAGAATTTGAAAACATTAGGTAGTCATATTGAAAATTTTCAATTTTTTCACGAAAATGTTGTTTTAGCCCTAAATTTGTAATTTTCACAATGGATAATAGGAGAAAACAGACCCCATAATTTGTTGCGCAATTTGTCCTGAATGCGACTATACCCCATATGTGGTCAAAAACTTCTGCGTGGGCACATGGCAGGGCTAGGAAAGGAAAGAGCGCTTTTTGCCTGGGATATATTGTGAATGCTATGTCACATTTGAAGAGCCCCTGACATGTGAAAACAGCAAAAACCTCCCACAAGTGACCACATCTTGGAAACTAGACCCCTTAAGGAATTTATCTAAGGCTTTAGTGAGTATTTTGAACTCATAAGTACCTCACAGAATTTTATAACATTGAAATGTGGAAATATGAGATTTTAGTGGTAAAAATGTCATTTTTGTATTTGCTGCAGATCAGGTACACAAGGGTTAATAGGTGAAACTAGACCCCGCAATTTCTTGCGTAATTTCTCCCGATTGCGGTGCTGCCTCATATTTTGTCAGAAATTACTGTTAGGCCACATGTCATGGCTGAGAAGGAAGAAGCGCTATTTGGCTTTTGGAGCACAGATTTTACTTGAATAGTTTGCGGGCGACATCTGCGGAGCCCTGAAGGTGCCAGAACAGCAGAAAACCCCCAAAAGTGACCCCATTGTAGAAACAATTAATTCATCTACGACTGCAATGACAATTTTGTAACATCCACGTCGTGCTTTATTCTGGAGAATTGTAAATCTGCCAGTCTAGTACCCAGACTTTGCCCCCATACAGTGTAGCGCCACATTGTGCCCAGCTTGTGCTTCTGGTGATATGCATCCGTAAAGTGCCTTCTCTCCATTACAATAATGTCAAACTTGTGGTGGCCTCTTACTGTGGTTTAAGAGTGGGGCTCAGGAGGGGGCATTTGGATTTGGGAGCGCAGAATTCACTGGATTTTATTTGAGGGGGCGGGAGCCATGTCGCTTTTCCAGAGTCTTTGTTCTACCAGTAACGTGGGAACCTCCTATATTTCCAGTGGGGCTGGTTTTATGCGGGATAAATGATGGTTTTATTGGTAACATTTTTGGGTATATAATAATATTCGATCGTTTTCAGAATATGGCTGGGATCACATTCTTGTGTTCTATGCTGAGCACTTACATGGGAGTCTCCGTGTAAATCCCACAAAAATGCGATTTAGATTAAACCCAGAGGGAACCTCCCACTATGAGGCAGATCAAGATACTTCGTACTCTGTTTTGGCATCTGGCCTGCTGTGGCGGTCTCAATATTTTTAGGCGTGAACAGATCAGTGGTCGTCCACACTTGTGCGCTAAAAAGACGCCTAAATTGATGGGACACCACTGGAACAGAGACCAGTCCAAAGTGACTCCATCTGCCTCATAAGTTAGTGGTTCTGTCAGGGTTTTGTCTGAATCGTGGTTTTGGGGAATTTACACGGAAACCTCAATGTAAGCGATCAGCGGAGAGTGCAGGATAAATGTGAGCCGAGCCTTATTCCGATTTTTGGGAGATAGAAAGAACAAATAGACAGCAGTACAAGAATAGTTATTTTTTTTACTTTTGCGCTGTTCACCGTACGGTATAAGTGATAAGGCAAATTTATTTTTGGGCCCATGCAATTACAGCGATACCAGATTTTTATATTTATTTTAGGTTTTGCTGCTATCACACAATAAAAATGCTTTTTCATAAAAAAAAAAAAAGTGTGTTTTTTTTGCGGCTATATTCTGAGAGCTGTGAAATGAAATAATTTTTTTTATTTTTTTGCCGAATGAGCCATATTAGTGCTTGTTTTTTGCAGGCCGGTTGGCCTTTTAATTTCTATCATGTTTTTACATAAGACTTTTGGTTCGCTTTTTATTCACTTTTTGTGAGTCACTGTGATGAAAAAGTGTAATTTTTGGCATGTTTTTTATCTTTTTTTATAGCGTTCGCTAAGCGGAATAAATATTATGCCAGTTTTATAGAGTTGGTCGTTACGGACACGGCAATACTAATTATGTGTACTTTTTTTTGTTTATTATTGGTTTATCAAAAAACATGCGTTTTGATTTTTTAGTGATTTGTGTGTGCATTTTTTTCTGGTTTTTTATTGTTTTGCATATTTTATTATACTTTTTTAAAGTTTTTTTAAACTTTTTTCACTGTGGGACATGTATAATTTTTATTTTGATCACTCATGTACAGCAGTGCATGACAGCAGTGTCTCACTGACGCTCACTGTGCTGAGATCTCACAGGCTACCATACCTGGGGGGGGTCCGATGATTACTAGGGGGGTCTTGTGACCCCCTTGTAACAACTTAAATACCTCTGTAGTGATTGACAGCGGTATTTAAGGGGTTAATCATCCCCGATCTGTCGCAAAACCATTCGGGTCTGATACTGCAGGGTGTCAGCTGAAAACACATAGACATGCTTGGCGGTGCTATTCCCTTATTCCTCAGTGCCGTTAAAAGGCGTATCGGTGTCGTTAAAGGGTTAAAGAAGCACTCCCATCAAAAATGTCATCTTCTTAATATATTGCAATCATCATATTATATGGCACTGTGTACTTGCAATTGCTCATTGTGACTTTATATATGCAATATATCGATGTGAATACTTTTCTGCCCAATGATGACAGAAGTATTCTAGGAGTGATACCTTTATTGGCTAACCAGAAAATAATATGTTTGGTTAGCCAATAAAGGTATCACTCCTAGAATACTTCTGTCATCATTGGGCAGAAAAGTATTCACATCGATTTTTCTGGCTAACACGGTACCACAATACAATTTGTTATTGTACATCATATATGCAATATATTAAGAGGATAAAAACATCAATGGAAGTGCTTCCTTAAAATCATCAACTCTTGAGTTGCAAAGAATATCTCTTTCCTTGGGTTTTTCATCCTCAATCTCCACGTCATGATGGATATTATGGTGAGAGTTATGGTAGATGTCCAGACTAATAGGACATTTGTTCTATGTTCTTAAAAGGTGAATGGAAGAGTCTGACATAGTCTTCAGCCTAAGGAACTGCATATAAGTGGGAAAGTATTTATTGATTTTACTCACTTATATGTTGCCATTAATTCCACAGGCATTATCGGCACTGTCCCCATTGGGGTTCACAATCTAGATTCCCTATCAGTATGTGTTTGGAATGTGGAAGAAACCAGAGAACCTGGAGGAAATCCACACAAACACGGGGAGAACATGCAAACTCCTTGAAGATGTTGTCCTTGGTGGGATTTGAACAGTGCTAACCAGTGAGCCACCATACTGCCCAGTTAAAATTCTAGATCTCCAAAATTGGTGGAGACTTCGTCTTTGGTTTGGGTACTAGAAGGACTTGGTAGTTCTCTTGAACTGGAATAAGGAAAGCAATTCTGGGCTGATCTTCTGGACCAATGATAAATCTTTCTCAATAATGATGAGCAAAGTCCAAAAGATAACCAAATAGTGTTTAACGCCCAAAAGTATATTTTCTCAGTGCCTTGCCCCAACAGGACGAAGTGGATTGCTTGTTTGAATATGGATGGTGAACATCTGGACTATGGGCTACCAGAAATCTTTCTTTTGAAAATCCTTATCGTTATTCAGGAACTTCAGCATTTTATTAAAATTCAGGACATATTTTTTAAGGCAGGCAAAGCACAGATGTAGATGACATGGCAAGCATTCTTTCCAGGGAAGTAGAAATGGCTAAATTTTCCTTGTTTTAACAAAGCTGCTTCTCAACTTCAACTACCGCCTTGACTGCTCTGAGGAATGCATGAATGTAGTATCATCATTACTAGTCTTTTCCGCAGATGACAAAGGGGATGATTCATTAAGGTGTTTATGCCAGAATTTTCGTGTAAAACGCCTTAAAAAGTTGCAAAATGTTTGCACGACTTGAAAGTTGCTAAAATGTAGCGACTGTTTGGCATTTTCAAGCCATTAATTACCAGCTTTTTCAACATGTGCACAGCATGGGCAAGATTCTGTGTGACTAAGCCTGCTTATCCTATTCATGAAAAGGTTCTCAACAAAAAAGGCCTAACCAATGGCCAAAAATGTAACCAGTCCCCAAATAGAGTATATTTCTAGCAGAGGCGCATGCACACCAGTAATGAGATGTGCAGACTGCATCACGTGGCTTGCACCTTATAATACATTTGGTGTATATTATGCCAGTGGTCTGGTTAAGACTGGCGTGTACATCGGCAGTCTTAATTAGAGAAGGGTGAATTTGGTCTGGTTCCCTCATATTCGGCAAGCTATAGCGCTTGTCGAGTAAGCTGCAGAGGGAACCTGGCTTCCTGGATCGTGCCGGCCGATCAGCTGATCGGCGCCGCAGCTGCATGTGTCGTGGCTGTGTGACAGGCACGACACATGTATGGAGAGCCTGTTTTGCTTATCTCTAGTCTTAATGAATTGTGCCAAAAAAAAATTTCATTGCTCACACCCATTTAAAAATAAATAGCAGAAAATCACTATGGTAGGTTCATGTAACTGGACCAGGTGGGCACCCCGAGTTTGTATGACACTCTCAAAATTATAAAATAAGCAAACAAGCTTTTCTACTTATCTGGTCATCCTAAGAGCAAACCGTGGCCACCCTGATGCTTTGTAAAAGAAAGGTATCTCAGCGGTGGATTCCGTAGGTCATTTTATGGTACACCAACATAGTTACATAGTTAGTAAGGCCGAAAAAAGACATTTGTCCATCCAGTTCAGCCTATATTCCATCATAATAAATCCCCAGATCTACGTCCTTCTACAGAACCTAATAATTGTATGATACAATATTGTTCTGCTCCAAGAAGACATCCAGGCCTCTCTTGAACCCCTCAACTGAGTTCGCCATCACCACCTCCTCAGGCAAGCAATTCCAGATTCTCACTGCCCTAACAGTAAAGAATCCTCTTCTATGTTGGTGGAAAAACCTTCTCTCCTCCAGACGCAAAGAATGCCCCCTTGTGCCCGTCACCTTCCTTGGTATAAACAGATCCTCAGCGAGATATTTGTATTGTCCCCTTATATACTTATACATGGTTATTAGATCGCCCCTCAGTCGTCTTTTTTCTAGACTAAATAATCCTAATTTCGCTAATCTATCTGGGTATTGTAGTTCTCCCATCCCCTTTATTAATTTTGTTGCCCTCCTTTGTACTCTCTCTAGTTCCATTATATCCTTCTTGAGCACCGGTGCCCAAAACTGGACACAGTACTCCATGTGCGGTCTAACTAGGGATTTGTACAGAGGCAGTATAATGCTCTCATCATGTGTATCCAGACCTCTTTTAATGCACCCCATGATCCTGTTTGCCTTGGCAGCTGCTGCCTGGCACTGGCTGCTCCAGGTAAGTTTATCATTAACTAGGATCCCCAAGTCCTTCTCCATGTCAGATTTACCCAGTGGTTTCCCGTTCAGTGTGTAATGGTGATATTGATTCCTTCTTCCCATGTGTATAACCTTACATTTATCATTGTTAAACCTCATCTGCCACCTTTCAGCCCAAGTTTCCAACTTATCCAGATCCATCTGTAGCAGAATACTATCTTCTCTTGTATTAACTGCTTTACATAGTTTTGTATCATCTGCAAATATCAATATTTTACTGTGTAAACCTTCTACCAGATCATTAATGAATATGTTGAAGAGAACAGGTCCCAATACCGACCCCTGCGGTACCCCACTGGTCACAGCGACCCAGTTAGAGACTATACCATTTATAACCACCCTCTGCTTTCTATCACTAAGCCAGTTACTAACCCATTTACACACATTTTCCCCCAGACCAAGCATTCTCATTTTGTGTACCAACCTCTTGTGCGGCACGGTATCAAATGCTTTGGAAAAATCGAGATATGACTCACCGTGGTCCAGCCTATAGCTTACCTCTTCATAAAAACTGATTAGATTGGTTTGACAGGAGCGATTTCTCATAAACCCATGCTGATATGGAGTTAAACAGTTATTCTCATTGAGATAATCCAGAATAACATCCTTCAGAAACCCTTCAAATATTTTACCAACAGTAGAGGTTAGACTTACTGGCCTATAATTTCCAGGTTCACTTTTAGAGCCCTTTTTGAATATTGGCACCACATTTGCTATGCGCCAGTCCTGCGGAACAGACCCCGTCGCTATAGAGTCCCTAAAAATAAGAAATAATGGTTTATCTATTACATTACTTAGTTCTCTTAGTACTCGTGGGTGTATGCCATCCGGACCCGGAGATTTATCTATTTTAATCTTATTTAGCCGGTTTCGCACCTCTTCTTGGGTTAGATTGGTGACCCTTAATATAGGGTTTTCATTGTTTCTTGGGATTTCACCTAGCATTTCATTTTCCACCGTGAATACCGTGGAGAAGAAGGTGTTTAATATGTTAGCTTTTTCCTCGTCATCTACAACCATTCTTTCCTCACTATTTTTTAAGGGGCCTACATTTTCAGTTTTTATTCTTTTACTATTGCTATAGTTGAAGAACAGTTTGGGATTAGTTTTACTCTCCTTAGCAATGTGCTTCTCTGTTTCCTTTTTGGCAGCTTTAGTTAGTTTTTTAGATAAAGTATTTTTCTCCCTATAGTTTTTTAGAGCTTCAATGGTGCCATCCTGCTTTAGTAGTGCAAATGCTTTCTTTTTACTGTTAATTGCCTGTCTTACTTCTTTGTTTAGCCACATTGGGTTTTTCCTATTTCTAGTCCTTTTATTCCCACAAGGTATAAACCGCTTACAGTGCCTATTTAGGATGTTCTTAAACATTTTCCATTTATTATCTGTATTCTTATTTCTGAGGATATTGTCCCAGTCTACCAGATTAAGGGCATCTCTAAGCTGGTCAAACTTTGCCTTCCTAAAGTTCAGTGTTTTTGTGACTCCCTGACAAGTCCCCCTAGTGAAAGACAGGTGAAACTGTACAATATTGTGGTCGCTATTTCCTAGATGCCCGACCACCTGCAGATTTGTTATTCTGTCAGGTCTATTAGATAGTATTAGGTCTAAAAGTGCTGCTCCTCTGGTTGGATTCTGCACCAATTGTGAAAGATAATTTTTCTTGGTTATTAGCAGAAACCTGTTGCCTTTATGGGTTTCACAGGTTTCTGTTTCCCAGTTAATATCCGGGTAGTTAAAGTCCCCCATAACCAGGACCTCATTATGGGTTGCAGCTTCATCTATCTGCTTTAGAGGTAGACTTTCCATTATTTCTGTTATATTTGGGGGTTTGTAACAGACCCCAATGAGAATTTTGTTACCATTTTTCCCTCCATGAATTTCGACCCATATGGACTCGACATCCTCATTCCCTTCGCTAATATCCTCCCTTAAAGTGGACTTTAGACAAGACTTTACATAGAGACAAACCCCTCCTCCTCTCCGATTTTTACGATCCTTTCTAAACAGACTGTAACCCTGTAAGTTAACTGCCCAGTCATAGCTTTCATCTAACCATGTCTCGGTTATTCCCACTATGTCAAAGTTACCTGTAGATATTTCTGCTTCTAGTTCTTCCATCTTGTTTGTCAGGCTTCTGGCGTTTGCGAGCATGCAGTTTAGAGGATTTTGTTTTGTTCCAATCTCCTCGCTGTGGATTGTTTTAGAAATGTTCTTACCTCCCTTCTGAGTATGTTTTCCTGGGTCTTCTTTGTTCGAGTCTAATGTTTTTCTTCCCGTCCCCTCTACTTCTAGTTTAACGCCCTCCTGATGAGTGTAGCGAGTCTTCTGGCGAATGTGTGTTTCCCAGGTTTGTTGAGGTGTAGTCCGTCTCTGGCGAGGAGTCCATCGTACAAGTAATTCACACCGTGGTCCAGGAATCCGAATCCTTGTTGTCTGCACCACCGTCTTAGCCAGTTGTTCGCATCAAGGATCCTGTTCCATCTCCTGGTGCCATGCCCGTCTACTGGAAGGATAGAAGAAAAAACTACCTGTGCATCCAGTTCCTTTACTTTCTTCCCCAACTCTTCAAAGTCCTTGCAGATTGTCGGTAGGTCCTTCCTTGCCGTGTCATTGGTGCCAACATGTATCAGCAGAAATGGGTGGACGTCCTTGGAGCTGAAGAGCTTTGGTATCCTATCGGTCACATCCTTGATCATCGCACCTGGAAGGCAGCATACTTCTCTTGCGGTTATGTCCGGTCTGCAGATGGCTGATTCTGTGCCTCTCAGTAGTGAGTCTCCCACCACCACTACTCTTCGTTGCTTCTTGGCTGTACTTTTTGCTGTCACTTGTTGCTGTGTGCCCTTTTCTTTTTTGCTTGCTGGTATTGCTTCATCCTTAGATGTGCCATCTTCATCCTCTACAAAGATTTGATATCGGTTCTTCAGTTGTGTGGTTGGTGATTTCTCCATGGTCTTCTTGCTTCTTTTGGTCACATGCTTCCACTCATCTGCTTTTGGAGGTTCTCTGACACTTTTTTCACCTTCTGTGACCAGTAGAGATGCTTCTGTTCTGTCTAGGAAGTCTTCATTCTCTTTGATGAGTTTCAAAGTTGCTATTCTTTCTTCCAGACCTCGCACCTTTTCTTCTAAAAGGGCCACTAGTCTACACTTCTGACAGGTGAAATTGGATTCTTCTTCTGGTCGATCTGTGAACATGTAGCACATGCAGCAGCTCACCATGTAGGTTGTCACATCTGCCATGTTGCTCCTAGATCCTGCTGACTTGCTGTGTGTTTTCCTTCGTGTGTAATCTACTCAGCCAAGCTTTCTTGCAATAATGTCCTACAGGCAAAAAGTTTGGTGATGCTTTCCAAGCAGCTGGTCCTGGCTGTACCCAACGATCTTCTTGCTGAGGGAGACTCTTTGCTTTTCCCAGAAGGCACCTGGAATATGCAAATTATCCTCCTCAAGCTTGAATCCCTGGTTTGGTGATGCTTTCCAAGCAGCTGGTCCCGGCTGTACCCAACGATCTTCTTGCTGAGGGAGACTCTTTGCTTTTCCCAGAAGGCACCTGGAATATGCAAATTATCCTCCTCAAGCTTGAATCCCTGGTTTGGTGATGCTTTCCAAGCAGCTGGTCCCGGCTGTACCCAACGATCTTCTTGCTGAGGAGACTCTTTGCTTTTCCCAGAAGGCACCTGGAATATGCAAAGTATCCTCCTCAAGCTTGAATCCCTGGTTTGGTGATGCTTTCCAAGCAGCTGGTCCCGGCTGTACCCAACGATCATCTTGCTGAGGGAGACTCTTTGCTTTTCCCAGAAGGCACCTGGAATATGCAAATTATCCTCCTCAAGCTTGAATCCCTGGTTTGGTGATGCTTTCCAAGCAGCTGGTCCCGGCTGTACCTAAAGATCTTCTTGCTGAGGGAGACTCTTTGCTTTTCCCAGAAGGCACCTGGAATATGCAAATTATCCTCCTCAAGCTTGAATCCCTGGTTTGGTGATGCTTTCCAAGCAGCTGGTCCCGGCTGTACCCAACGATCTTCTTGCTGAGGGAGACTCTTTGCTTTTCCCAGAAGGCACCTGGAATATGCAAATTATCCTCCTCAAGCTTGAATCCCTGGTTTGGTGATGCTTTCCAAGCAGCTGGTCCCGGCTGTACCCAACGATCTTCTTGCTGAGGGAGACTCTTTGCTTTTCCCAGAAGGCACCTGGAATATGCAAAGTATCCTCCTCAAGCTTGAATCCCTGGTTTGGTGATGCTTTCCAAGCAGCTGGTCCCGGCTGTACCCAACGATCTTCTTGCTGAGGGAGACTCTTTGCTTTTCCCAGAAGGCACCTGGAATATGCAAATTATCCTCCTCAAACTTGAATCCCTGGTTTGGTGATGCTTTCCAAGCAGCTGGTCCCGGCTGTACCCAACGATCTTCTTGCTGAGGGAGACTCTTTGCTTTTCCCAGAAGGCACCTGGAATATGCAAATTATCCTCCTCAAGCTTGAATCCCTGGTTTGGTGATGCTTTCCAAGCAGCTGGTCCCGGCTGTACCCAACGATCTTCTTGCTGAGGGAGACTCTTTGCTTTTCCCAGAAGGCACCTGGAATATGCAAATTATCCTCCTCAAGCTTCAATCCCTGGTTTGGTGATGCTTTCCAAGCAGCTGGTCCCGGCTGTACCCAACGATCTTCTTGCTGAGGGAGACTCTTTGCTTTTCCCAGAAGGCACCTGGAATATGCAAATTATCCTCCTCAAGCTTGAATCCCTGGTTTAGCTTGAATCCCTGGTTTAGCTGTTTGATTAAAGCTTTTCTGCCCTACATTGGGTTGCTACCAAAACCTACTAATGCTGCTAAGGATGAGAACAAATATTTAGTATGACATATTGTACAGGTTTATAATTCTGTAAGGATCAGTTCACACCACATTTTTGCCCACTATTGCTTACAATACTGCAAAACGAGTAATTTTACTGGATTTATTTTAAGTGGTCTACAAATATAACGACAGTACAGGGATTTTTCTAATGAGCTTTTTACACATATGCCTGAAATGATTACAAGGGCCATCCTCTACATCTAAAGGAAAGAAGATTTAACCATAATAACAGAAGCAGATTCTTTACTGTAAGGCTGCGTGCACACGTTCCGGATTTTTTGTGTTTTTTCACGTTTTTTCACTATAAAAACGCGATTTACACCTTTGGCCTGGGACAGCTCATAGAATCTCATGGCTTCCAGTATCACCTGTATGCTGATGACACACAGATCTACATCTCTGGACCAGATATCACCTCCCTGCTAACCAGAATCCCTCAATGTCTGTCCACTATTTCATCCTTCTTCTCCACTAGATTTCTGAAACTTAACATGGACAAAACAGAATTCATCATCTTTCCCCCATCTCATGCGACCCCCCCAACGAACCTATCCATTACAGTGCATGGCTGCCCACTCTCCCCAGTCCCACAAGCTCGCTGCCTCGGGGTAATCCTTGACGCTGATCTCTCCTTCAAACCACATATCCAAGCCCTTTAAAATATTTCACGAATCCGTACATTCCTCAACCAAGAATCTGCAAAAACCCTAGTCCATGCCCTCATCATCTCTCGACTTGACTACTGCAACCTCCTGCTCTGTGGCCTCCCCTCTAACATTCTCGCACCCCTCCAATCTATTTTAAACTCTGCTGCCCAACTAATCCACCTGTCCCCCCGCTATTCCCCGGCCTCTCCCCTCTGTCAATCCCTTCACTGGCTCCCCACTGCCCAGAGACTCCAGTACAAAACCCTAACCATGACATACAAAGCCATCCACAACCTGTCTCCTCCATACATCTGTGACCTCGTCTCCCGGTACTTACCCACACGCAACCTCCGATCCTCACAAGATCTCCTTCTCTACTCCCCTCTTATCTCCTCTTCCCACAATCGTATACAAGATTTCTCTCGCGTATCACCCCTACTCTGGAACCCTCTACCACAACACATCAGACTCTCGCCTACCATAGAAACCTTCAAAAAGAGCCTGAAGACCCACCTCTTCCGACAAGCCTACAACCTGCAGTAACCACTGATCAACCAAACTGCTGCATGACCAGCTCTATCCTCACCTACTGTATTCTCATCCATCCCTTGTAGATTGTGAGCCTTCGCGGGCAGGGTCCTCTCTCCTCCTGTACCAGTTATGACTTGTATTGTCTAAGAATATTGTACTTGTTTTTATTATGCATACCCCTCCTCACATGTAAAGCGCCATGGAATAAATGGCGCTATAACAATAAATAATAATAATAATAATAATAATAATAAAGTGTTTATTTCTGTTAATGTTGATGATTATGGCTTACAGCCAATGAAAACCCAAAAGTCATTATCTCAGTAAATTAGAATAATTATCAAAAAGACATGAAAAGGCTTCCTAAGCATTTAAAATGGTCCCTTAGTGAGTTTCAGTAGGCTCCACAATCATGGGGAAAACTGCTGACTTGTCCAGAAGACAGTCATTGACACACTCCACAAGGAGGGTAAGTCACAAAAGGTCATTGATGAAGAAGCTGGCTGTTCACAGAGTGCTGTATCCAAGCATATTAATGGAAAGTTGAGTGGAAGGAAAAAGTGTGGTAGAAAAAGGTGCACAAGCAACCAGTATAACCACAGCATTGAAAGGATTGTTAAGAAAATGCCATTCTAAGATTTGGGGGAGGTTCACAAGGAGTGGACTGCTGCTCGAGTCATTGCTTCAAGAGCCACCACACACAGATGTGTCCAGGAGATGGGCTACAAGTGTCGCATTCCTTGTGTCAAGCCACTCATGACCAATAGACAACACCAGAAGCGTCTTACCTGGGCCAAGGAAAAAAAGAAGTGGACTGTTACTCAGTGGTCCAAGGTGCTGCTTTCAGATATAAGCAAATTTTGCATTTCATTTGGAAATCAAGGTCCCAGAATCTGTAGGAAGAGTGGAGAGGCCACAATCCAAGCTGCTTGAAGTCTAGTGTGAAGTTTCCACAATCAGTGATGGTTTGGGGAGCCATGTCATCTGCTGGTGTAGGTCCACTGTGTTTTATCAAGACCAAAGTCAGCGCAGCCATCTACCCGAAAATTTTAGAGCACTTCATGCTTCCCTCTGCCGACAGTCTCCAGCAGGACTTGGCACCTGTCCACACTGCCAAAAGTACCAATAGATGGTTTAAAAACAACAGTATCACTGTGCTTGATTGGCCACCAAACTCGCCTGACCTTCAACCCATAGATTCTCTGGGGTATTGTCAAGAGGAAAATGATACACAAAACCCAACAATCCAGACAAGCTGAAGGCTGCTATCAAAGCCACCTGGGCTTTCATAACACCTCAGCAGTGCCACCGGCTAATCGCCTCCATGGCATGCCGCATTGATGCAAAAGGAGCCCTGGCCAAGTATTGAGTGCATTTACTGACTATACATTTCAGTAGGCCAACATTTTGGATTTTAAAATCATTTTTCAAGCTGGTGTTATAAAATATTCTAATTTATTGAGATAATGACTTTCGGGTTTTCATTGGCTGTAAGCCATAATCATCAACATGAACAGAAATAAACACTTGAAATAGATCACTCTATAATGACTCTATATAATTGAAGAACTGAAATAAATTAACTTTTTGATGATATTCTAATTTAGTGAGAAGCACCTACATTTACTAATGTTAATACACCTACTACATATTGTGATAGGATCTTGGAGATACCCCTTTTAGGACACATTATCTGAAGCTCTACCTCAGTATTGCCTATAAAATGCATAGCAAATAAAATCAGAAAAGGTTTACATGTTCACATGGGTGAATTAGATATCCAAGGTGATGTATTATACAGTCACGTCATCATTGGTGTTATCAGATTGTCAAGGAAGTTGTACATCTGTTATCTGCTTCGCTCCTCCACACATCCCTTGGTATCTTAGCACAAGTCTCCTAAACTGTAGCTGTGGATAGGCCCATTCAGTAAATTCATCTTGATAATACATTCAACATTTGCCATGATTATTCCGCCCCAAGTACAAACACAAGTAGTATAACTGTAGACAGGAACAAGATACAGGCTAGGGCCACCCTGTGTACACAATAGTGGCAGACATTCTTCCAATATCAATGATAGTCATTGTGCATCTAGAATCCTGTCTAAAATCTTAAAGGGGTAATACAGATTAGACAAATTATCACCCATCAAAGCAGCCAAGAAAGGGGTTGAAGCAGATGGTCATGCAAGCACACTGCGGCTACATTCAAAGACCATGGCACTGGCTTCATCTGGTTTTATATGTGATTTTCATATTGCCCACACCTGTTACTTGCCACAGGTGTGTTTGAACGAGCATCCTATGCTTGAAACAAAGATGTTTATCCACATTTGTTGAAAGTTGCCAACAATTTTGTCCCACCCATTTTGGGGTTTTGTTTGAAATTATGTTCAATTTGCCTTTCTTCTGTTTTTTTGTGTTGTTCCAATACACCCAAAGGAAATAAACATATGTATAACAAAACGTGTAATTGCAATAATTTTCGGGAAGAAATAATTCATTTTCTGTAAAAATTTGAAGGGTGCCAACATTTTCGGCCATGATTGTGTATATATATATATATATATATATATATATATATATATATATATATATATATATATACCGTATATATATATATATATATATATATATATATATATATATATATAAGCATTTACATGCAATACTAACATTTCACTATTTACCAGTTGTGTTATTACTGCAACAAAGAATAGTGGGCAACCATCTTAACCCCTTCCTGACATCTGACGTACTATCCCGTCGAGGTGGGGTGGGCCCGTATGACCACCGACGGGATAGTACGTCATACGCGATCGGCCGCGCTCACGGGGGGGAGCGTGGCCAATCGCGGCCGGGTGTCAGCTGCATATCGCAGCTGACATCCGGCACTATGTGCCAGGAGCGGTCACGGACCGCCCCCGGCACATTAACCCCCGGCACACCGCGATCAAACATTCCCTGAGACCCCCGGAGCAACGCGATGTGATCGCGTTGCTCCGAGGGTCTCCTACCTCCCTCCTCGCCGCAGGTCCCGGATCCAAGATGGCCGCGGCATCCGGGTCCTGCAGGGAGGGAGGTGGCTTACCGAGTGCCTGCTCAGAGCAAACACTTGGTAAGCCTGCAGCCGTGCACAGCAGATCGCAGATCTGGCAGAGTGCTGTGCACACTGCCAGATCAATGATCTGTGATGTCCCCCCTGGGACAAAGTAAAAAAGTAAAAAAAAAATTCCCCACATGTGTAAAAAAATAAATTAAAAAAATATCCTAAATAAAGAAAAAAAAAATATATTATTTCCATAAATACATTTCTTTTGCTAAATAAAATAAAAAAAACAATAAAAGTACACATATTTAGTATCGCCGCGTCCGTAACGACCCAACCTATAAAACTGCCCCACTAGTTAACCCCTTCAGTAAACACCGTAAGAAAAAAAAAAAAAAAACGAGGCAAAAAACAACGCTTTATTATCATACCACCGAACAAAAAGTGGAATAACACGCGATCGAAAAGACTGATATAAATAACCATGGTACCGCTGAAAACGTCATCTTGTCCCGCAAAAAACGAGCCGCCATACAGCATCATCAGCAAAAAAATAAAAAAGTTATAGTCCTGAGAATAAAGCGATACCAAAATAATTATTTTTTCTATAAAATAGTTTTTATCGTATAAAAGCGCCAAAACATAAAAAAAATGATATAAATGAGATATCGCTGTAATCGTACTGACCCGACGAATAAAACTGCTTTATCAATTTTACCAAACGCGGAACGGTATAAACGCCTCGCCCAAAAGAAATTTATGAATAGCTGGTTTTTGATCACTCTGCCTCACAAAAATCGGAATAAAAAGCGATCAAAAAATGTCACGTGTCCGAAAATGTTACCAATAAAAACGTCAACTCGTCCCACAAAAAGCAAGATCTCACATGACTCTGTGGACTCAAATATGGAAAAATTACAGCTCTCAAAATGTGGTAACGCAAAAAATATTTTTTGCAATGAAAAGCGTCTTTCAGTGTGTGACGGCTGCCAATCATAAAAATCCGCTAAAAAACCCGCTATAAAAGTAAATCAAACCCCCCTTCATCACCCCCTTAGTTAGGGAAAAATAAAAAAATAAAAAAATGTATTTATTTCCATTTTCCCATTAGGGTTAGGGCTAGAGTTAGGACTAGAGTTAGGACTAGAGTTAGGACTAGGGTTAGGGCAAGGGTTAGGGTTAGGGTTGGGGCTAGGGTTGGGGCTAGGGTTAGGGATAGGGCTAGGGTTGGGGCTAGGGTTAGGGCTAGGGTTAGGGCTAGGGTTGGGGCTAGGGTTAGGGCTAGGGTTAGGGCTAGTGTTACGGCTAGTGTTAGGGCTAGGGTTATTGCTAGGGTTAGGGCTAGGGTTGGGGCTAGGGTTGGGGCTACAGTTAGGGTTGGGGCTAAAGATAGGGTTAGGGTTTGGATTACATTTACGGTTGGGAATAGGGTTGGGTGTGTCTGGGTTAGAGGAGTGGTTAGGGTTACTGTTGGGATTAAGGTAAGGGGTGTGTTTGGATTAGGGTTTCAGTTATAATTGGGGGGTTTCCACTGTTTAGGCACATCAGGGGCTCTCCAAACGGGACATGGCATCCGATCTGAATTCCAGCCAATTCTGCGTTGAAAAAGGAAAACAGTGCTCCTTCCCTTCAGAGCTCTCCCGTGTGCCCAAACAGGGGTTTACCCCAACATATGGGGTATCAGGGTACTCAGGACAAATTGGACATCATCTTTTGGGGTCCAAGTTCTCCTGCTACCCTTGGGAAAATACAAAACTGGGGGCCAAAAAATAAGTTTTGTGGGAAAAAAAAGATTTTTTATTTTCACGGCTCTGCGTTGTAAACTGTAGTGAAACACTTGGGGGTTCAAAGTTCTCACAACACATCTAGATAAGTTCCTTGGGGGGTCTAGTTTCCGATATGGGGTCACTTGTGGGGGGTTTGTACTGTTTGGGTACATCAGGGGCTCTGCAAATGCAACGTGACGCCTGCAGACCAATCCATTTAAGTCTGCATTCCAAATGGCGCTCCTTCCCTTCCGAGCTCTGTCATGCGCCCAAACAGTGGTTCCCCCCCACATATGGGGTATCAGCGTACTCAGGACAAACTGGACAACAACTTTTGGGGTCCAATTTATCCTGATACCCTTGTGAAAATACAAAACTGGGGGCTCAAAATCATTTTTGTGAAAAAAAAAAAGAATTTTTATTTTCACGGCTCTGCGTTATAAACTGTAGTGAAACACTTGGGGGTTCAAAGTTCTCACAACACATCTAGATAAGTTCCTTGGGGGGTCTAGTTTCCAATATGGGGTCACTTGTGGGGAGTTTGTACTGTTTGGGTACATCAGGGGCTCTGCAAATGCAACGTGACGCCTGCAGACCAATCCATTTAAGTCTGCATTCCAAATGGCGCTCCTTCCCTTCTGAGCTCTGTCATGCGCCCAAACAGTGGTTCCCCCCACATATGGGGTATCAGCGTACTCAGGACAAACTGGACAACAACTTTTGGGGTCCAATTTATCCTGATACCCTTGTGAAAATACAAAACTGGGGGCTAAAAATCATTTTTGTGAAAAAAAAAAGAATTTTTATTTTCACGGCTCCGCGTTATAAACTGTAGTGAAACACTTGGGGGTTCAAAGCTCTCAAACCACATCTAGATAAGTTCCTTAGGGGGTCTACTTTCCAAAATGGTGTCACTTGTGGGGGGTTTTAATGTTTAGGCACATCAGGGGCTCTCCAAACGCAACATGGCGTCCCATCTCAATTCCAGTCAATTTTGCATTGAAAAGTCAAATGGCGCTCCTTCCCTTCCGAGCTCTGCCCTGCGCACAAACAATGGTTTACACCCACATATGGGGTATCAGCGTACTCAGGACAAATTGCACAACAATTTTTCGGGTCCAATTTCTTCTCTCACCCTTGGGAAAATAAAAAATTGGGGGCGAAAAGATCATTTTTGTGAAAAAATATGATTTTTTATTTTTACGGCTCTGCATTATAAACTTCTGTGAAGCACTTGTTGGGTCAAAGTGCTCACCAAACATCTAGATAAGATCCTTAGGGGGTCTACTTTCCAAAATGGTGTCACTTGTGGGGGGTTTCAATGTTTAGGCACATCAGGGGCTCTCCAAATGCAACATGGCGTCCCATCTCAATTCCAGTCAATTTTGCATTGAAAAGTCAAATGGCGCTCCTTTCCTTCCGAGCTCTGCCATGCGCCCAAAAAGTGGTTTACCCACATATGGGGTATCAGCGTACTCAGGACAAATTGTACAACAAATTTTGGGGTCTATTTTCTCCTGTTACCCTTGGTAAAGTAAAACAAATTGGAGCTGAAATAAATTTTGTGTGAAAAAAAGTTAAATGTTTATTTTTATTTAAACATTCCAAAAATTCCTGTGAAACACCTGAAGGGTTAATAAACTTTTTGAAAGTGGTTTTGAGTACCTTGAGGGGTGCAGTTTTTAGAATGGTGTCACACTTGGGTATTTTCTATCATATAGACCCCTCAAAATGACTTCAAATGAGATGTGGTCCCTAAAAAAAAATGGTGTTGTAAAAATGAGAAATTGCTGGTCAACTTTTAACCCTTATAACTCCGTCACAAAAAAAAATTTTGGTTCCAAAATTGTGCTGATGTAAAGTAGACATGTGGGAAATGTTACTTATTAAGTATTTTGCGTGACATATGTCTGTGATTTAAGGGCATAAAAATTCAAAGTTGGAAAATTGCGAAATTTTCAAAATTTTCGCCAAATATTCGTTTTTTTCACAAATAAACGAAAGTTATATCGAAGAAATTTTACCACTATCATGAAGTACAATATGTCACGAGAAAACAATGTCTGAATCGCCAAGATCCGTTGAAGCATTCCAGAGTTATAACCTCATAAAGGGACAGTGGTCAGAATTGTAAAAATTGGCCTGGTCATTAACGTGCAAACCACCCTTGGGGGTGAAGGGGTTAAAGGATCCACCAGCAGTAATTGTTTTAAAAGTCCCTCAGGAGAAAGAAAGCTAGAACTCCATTTTCCTCTTCCACTAGCTGTGACAATGGTCATACCTTATTATACAGCTGGTACACAAACTTAGACCTCATTCATACACCCATTTATCTAGCTTTTTTTTTTTTTGCATACAAGAAAAACAGAAGACCGTTATTGAACAGCAAACACAAGAAAATAAAAAAAAAATTGTTTTGTGGATTGCAAATAATATGTATATGTGAATAAGCCCTATGAATAAAGGTTTATTGGAAATGAGTGAACATTACAATAAAATCAGAACGTGCCAGTTCATTAGTAAATACTTACTTCTTAATTCTGCAATGTTCTGCTCCTCCATTATTCTTCCTAGACATTTCTGAACTAATTGACAACAGGATGTTAGTTTTGGAGGTGGGTTTGCTTTTTTTTATTTAATGATGTACGTTAGCCACTGCCTGGCTTCCAAACAGAAACATCCAAAAGACCTGTCAGGTAGCTTGTTTTTTTTAAGGTTGGTTCCAGGTAGAGGGCGCGTGAAAAAGACATTGTGTGCACGTACCTTTCTGTTGACATGCTGCAGTGGTGATGTCACAACCACAGTATGCAACTTCGGTAGCCAGTCACTGAGCTTTGCCAATGTAGGCAGCGCAATCTGCTGGATCCACAGATTGGCTGCAGCGGTCATGTGCACTTTAGTTGTGACTTCACCACTGTACCCTGGTAAAGATCAGGATAGCGAGGCAAGTAATCAAATACTAAAACCAGTTGCAGCTTCTTCCTAGACTACGTAGCTCCACAGTTTCCATGCTCAGTTTTATTATGGGGCACACAAATGACCACCAATTCACAAAACTAGTGACCCGCTTCTAAAGTAATAACAGCTCCATGTAGTCTAAGAATGGATGAATGTCACTGTGTTCCCAGTTTGAATGAAGCTAAGGTCACACATATACTAAGGCTGTTGTCTATAGGACTGATGGAGATAGTCGAGCGCTGTACGCTGATGTATGTGTGTGACCACCATTCAAACGAGGCACAAGACCCTTGTTCTAAGGTTCTGGGTGACCCCTAGTGATTATACATTATCTACCCACAGGATAGGTAAAGGTCGCTAAAAGTGGACCAGCACCTTCTAATTTCTCCATATTTTCCGCCTTCCCCAATGAACATGTGATGAAATTGCGCTTCCTTTTACAAGTAGTGACTCTATGGTCTCAGCTACACCCATGAATAAATCCATTTATCACAGTGATTTTTAGAGAGTCCATGTATATTAAGAGATATTCCTCCCACAGCCTTCTCTTTGACAGAAACTAAACTTATTTACCCTATGTTAATCAGGATCTTCCGCACCTCATTAGTTTGGTTGTCCTCTTTGACGGTCTTCAAATTCTCGATACCTTTTCATATGGACTGGTGGCCAAAACTGGACTACCTACTCTAGATGCAGTTGCACTACTGCATAAGGTGGTTGTCTGCCCCTTACAAACCTTTGTCCATAGGCTCATTTATGTGTAAAAGCAAAAACCATAAGGCTTAGGCCTCATTCACATATCCATGTTTAAATATGTACATGAAAAAATGGTACCAGTGTGAGTGTGATGCATTGGTGACAAAAAAACAACACTCACATGTAAACATCCACATACAATATGATGGGCATGTGGTCTCTCTGAAAAAGTTCCAGATTTTATTAGATCACCATTGATTCATCCATTGTTTCTATTATACTTTTTTTCTGATTGTTCCTGTCCTGTTTTTTGCTTACAAATACTGATGAAAAATACTGACCAAATACTGATAGTGTGACTGGGGCCTATGGCAGGATATAGCTGATCATATCTGTGCCAGATAGGTAGATCTGAGTGCCATAAGCATATAGGTCTATGGTGGCGAACCTATGGCAGAGCCCTCTGTATGGGCGCGGGCGCCATTACCTCAGCAATAGAGTCACCACCCTCCTCAGCCCGCAGGCTGGCGGTACTAATGCTGAGTGGATGGCGTGCAGGCTGAGGGGAAGGCATGTGTTCAGAGCACAGTGGCGGTGCTGATGCTAGCGCAGAGGGGATGGCGTGCATTCAAACAGGTAGGACTGATGTAGTACCTACGGACAGAAAAATAAAGCTGTCGGGAAATAATTGCTTCAGATATTTAATTCTACGGAAAGCCCCCCAAAAAAGAAATTTCACCACAGTTATACACATGTGGATAGTTAGTGCTGAGCCAAAGTGGAGTTTTAAGAGAGATTGAGAGGTTACTATCCAGTTTTTAGAAAATTACCTTCCCTATGAGAAAGTGTTGAACACTATGTGAGGCCTATCATACTGTATGGAGCACCATGTGGGGCCATTATACTGTATGGAGCAATATGTAGGGACATTATGCTGTATGGAGCACTATGTGTCACTATTATGCTGTATGAAGCACTATGTGGGGCCCTTATTGGGGAACCTTTGTTTGCATCATACTTTATTATCTGTATTATTGTAGATTTTTTTTATCCTTTATAATTACATATTTAAAGGGAATCTGTCACCCCCGGGACGTATATGACCTATTATTATGGGCATACAGGTGATAGAAATGTTACACTAGTCCTACCTGTATGCCTCATATTAGCGTTCTTGTTGCGGAGAAATGTTATAGTCTGTCTTTGTTAATGATTTCTTCCAGGCTCTGGTACGTGCAGTGCCTGGGAGAAATCTCTGCCTCCTGTCCTCATAATACTACCCGTGGTTTGCACGCCAAAAATTTGCTCTCCCTATTTCCTCCCTTTATAGTCATCGCTATGTACACATGGTTCCTAGAGATGACTGTGCAGGGAGGAAGTGGGGAGAGCACCTTATCTATGTGCACCCTGGAGGTCACAGTGACTCGCCGGCACCT
This sequence comes from Ranitomeya variabilis, assembly GCF_051348905.1. Lineage (NCBI taxonomy): Eukaryota > Metazoa > Chordata > Amphibia > Anura > Dendrobatidae > Ranitomeya > Ranitomeya variabilis. The sequence continues at coordinate 442,637,198 of NC_135235.1, read as the reverse complement.
ACGCAGAGGATCCGAATGTAGTGCCCATAGAAGGGAGGATGAGGTATGTATTTCTGAGGGAGTGCAGGCACAAGCGCAGGATTCCGGGGCCATACCTGTCGTGCATGGGAGGGGGTGAGAATTACAATGAAGACAGGAGGCAGGGAATTCTTCCAGGTACCGCACGCCCCAGTGCCTGGAAACCATTAACATAAAGAAGGAATATAACATTTTTGAGAATCAAGACCACTAATATGAAGCATACAGGTAGGACTAGTGTAACATTTCTGTAATATTACCTGTATGTCCTTATTAATAGGTCATATACATCCCGGGGGTGACAGATTCTCTTTAAATAAGGATCTTGGACCATATGCTTTTTACTGCTCTTACATAACATTATACTGTATTATTCCAAAATCTATTAAAATGTATTATGTTCATGGGACAACCCCTTTAAGTTTGTTTCCATATGAAAAAATGAATCATTCATTTTATAAGGAAAATAAATATTAAGATCGGTCTGTGACTTTGTCCAAGCTTTTAAATTTTGGCCCTCTGTGTATTTGAGTTTGACATCCCTAACTTAGAGAGTTACAGGTGCTTCTCACTAAATTAGAATATCATAAAAAAAATTAATTTTATTTCAGTTCTTCAATACAAAAAAAGTGAAACTCGTATGCTATATATAGTCATTACAAACAGAGTGATCTATTTCAAGTGTTTATTTCTGTTAATGTTGATGATTATGGCTTACAGCCAACGAAACTCCAAGAGTCATTATCCCAGTAAATTAGAATACTTTATAACACCAGCTATCACAAGCACAGTGATACTGTTGTTTTTTGGGCACTCGGTATCTAAATGGTTCGCCACCACTGGTATAAGTGATACTGGAAGCCATGAACTTTATCAGTTTCCCAAGATAGAACATGTACAGTGGCTTGTGAAAGTATTCACTCCCTTGGCATTTTTTGTGTTTTGCTACCTCACAACCTGAAATTTCACTTTTTTTTTTTGAGGGTTTGTATCAGTTCATGTAAAGATCATGCTTACAACTGTGAACATATGATGTTATTTTTATTTTGAAGCAAATCTGATAAAATAACTGAAAACTAGTGTGCATAACTATTAATCCCTCTAAAGTCAGAACTTTGTAGAGCCTCATTTAGTGGCAATTACAGCTGCAAGTTGCATTGGATAAGTCTCTATGATCTTTCCACATCTTGCCACTGGGATTTTTGCCCATTCCTTGAGGCAACACAGCTCCAGCTCCTTCACATTAGGCCTGTCCCACACGTCCAGATAATTCCGGTACCGGGAAAATCGGTACCGGAGTTATCCGTGCCCGTGTGTCCCTGAGCTCACGTGCGGCAGCCGTGTGCCGACTGGGTACCACACGGACCGTGCAGGAGACAGCGCTACAGTAAGCGCTGTCCCCTGCTTTGGGTGCTGAAGCCGCCATTCATTTCTTCTCTACAGCAGCGTTCGCTGGAGAGAAATGAAAAATCATTGTATTTTGTTTTTTTTTTGCGGTAGAATTAAAGATCTTTGTTTCCCCCCACTCCCACCCCCTGTGCGCCCGACCGCTGGAAAGAAAATACTCACCCGGCTCCCTCGAAGCATCCTCTCCGCGCCGCAGCTTCTCCTGTATGAGCGGTCACGTGGTGCCGCCCATTAGTCATAAATATGCGGCTCCACCTCCCTAAGGGGTGGAGCCACATATTCATGACTGTAATGGGCGGCACCACATGACCGCTCATACAGGAGAAGCTGCGGCATGGAGAGGACGCTTCGAGGGAGCCGGGTATTTTCTTTCCAGCGGTCGGGCGCACAGGGGGTGGGAGACAAAGATCTTTATTTCTACCCCCAAAAAATCAAAATACAATAATTTTTCATTTCTTCTCTCCAGCAAACACTGGAGAGAAGAAATGAATGGGGGCTTCAGCACCACGCTGGGGGGACAGCGCTTACTGTAGCACTGTCTCCTGCATGGCACACGGACAGCATCCGTGTGCGGTACGTGTTTTACACGGACCCATTGACTTTAATGGGTCCATGTGATCCGTGCGCTCCCACGAACACTGACATGTCTCCGTGTTTTGCGCACGCGGACACATGGTCCGCGAAAACACGCTGACATGTGCAGAGACACATTGATTTTAATGTGTCTACATGTGTCAGTGTCTCCGGTACGTGAGAAAACTGACACCTCATGTACCGGAATCACTGACGTGTGAAACCGGCCTTAGATGGTTTCCTCTAGTGGACAGCAATCGTTCAGTCTGACCACAGATTCTCAACTGGATTGAGGTCTGGGCTTTGACCAGGCCACATCAAAACATTTACACGTTTCCCCTTAAACCACTCAAGTGTTTCTTTAGCAGTATGCTTTTGGTCACTGTCTTGTTGGAAGAAAGTGAACCTTTGTCCTAGTCTCAAATCCCTGACAGACTGAATCAGGTTTTGCTCAAGAATATCCCTGTATTTTGCATCATCCATCTTCCCCTCAACTCAAACCATTTTCCCTGTCCCTGAAGCCAAAAACAAATTCCCTGCAGAATGATGCTACCACCATGTTTCACCGTGGGGATGGTCATCCTGGGCTGATGAGCTGTGTTGGTTTGGCATCAGACATAGTGCATTCCTTGGTGGCCAAAAAGTTCCATTTTGGTCTCAGAGCCTTACACAAAAATTGTAAGGATAGGCTTTTTTTTCTGCTCACTATTCCATAAAGGCCAAGTTTATGGAGTGTACAGCTTGATGTGGTCATATGGACAGATACCCCCAGTCTCTGCTTGGTTTCTCTGCAGCTCCTTCAGGATTATCTTTAGTTTCTGTGCTGCTTCTCTGATTAACTACCTTTCCCGGGCTGAGAGTTTTGGTTGGTGTCTCCCTTGACAGGATTGTTGCGGTACCATGTTCATTCCATTTGATGATAATGGATTTGATTGTGCTTCAGGGGAATCAGAGTTTTTTTTTTTTTTTTTTAAATAACCCAACCCTCACTTGCATCCCGACAACTTTGCCCCTGAATTGTGTGGAGATCTCTTTGGTCTTCATAGTGTTTGGTTAGTGGTGTCTCTTGCTTAATGGTGTTGCAGCACCTATGGCTTTTTATAAATGAGGTGTATACACTCACAGACCATGTATGGTAGATTGCACACAGGCGGACTTCCTTTCACTAAGCATGTGGCTTATGAATGAAATTGCTTGCACCATAATTTTTATTTTTTTTTAATGGGCTGCATAGCAACAGGGGCGAATACATATGCACATGCCAATTTTTAGTTATTTGTTCCCATAAATTTAATTTTTGCCCATTTCTCACTTCACCAACCTAAACTATTTAGTGCAGATGCATCACACTCAAATCAGATTAGATATTTTTGTAAGCACATGTTCTAATATATCAAAATGGGTAAACAGACAAGGGCAGGGTGAATACTTTCGCAAACCACTGTACGTGCAATGCAAATGTCCGAATTAGGCATTACTCTTGATGGGATACAGTGATGACTGTACTTATCAGTTGCAGTGGCGACAACACGTTGACAGCTGTGCCACCAGTCATCAAGCTTATCAGGTCTGCCATTGAAAACAGCACAAGCCGCTGAAGTCAGAGATTTGTTTGTAGTGTTGTTCATGTGAAGTCACCACTCTAGTTGATCAGAGCAGGGGAAAGGACCCATAGATGGCAATTAAAGCTTAGATATGTAACCCTCCCCATACAAAAAAAAAGCGGGCTTAAAAAAACCTGCATCTCTAGAAGCCATGCCTTTCCTAATACATGATAATATCTTGTTGGCTTTTGATGCAGAACACTTGCATTGCGGGCGATAATACACTAATTTATAACAAAATCTATCTCCTTGCAGACTCACCCGATGAAAGATATCACCCATCAGTGAACTTTGTCTGCCAGTTTGTTCACCATCCAGGTCATCCTTCTTAGTTAAAAATAGAATGTGTCACTCCCTGGACACATTTAAGCTATTGCTATGGGCATACAGGTAATTGAATGGTTTAACCAGTCTTAGCTGTATGCCTCATAGCTAGATGTTGAGAAAAACAGTTTTATGTTAATTATTTCTTCCAGGCTCCGGGTAGTGTGGTGCCAGAAAGAAATCCCTGCCTCCTCTCCATTCTTATGGCACCCCCCCCCCCCCCCCATGCACATCACACTGACCTAGGATGTGCAGCTGCGGTGCCGTAATCCTGTGCATGCGCCGTGCACTTGCACAGTTATGGGTACCTTATCCACCCTTCTGCGCACGTGTCGGCAAGTCTCCTACTGCACAGTGACTCGCTGAAGATCGATGAAAACTCTGCCCATAGGAGGGCGGATAACTGCACTTCACAGAGTGTGACGTGCATAGGAGGGGGTGTACCATTATAATAGAGAGGAAGAAAACGTATGTTAATGACTTCTTCTAGGCTTAGTGTGGTGTCTGGAAGAAATCATTAACATAAAACTGATTTTCTCTACATCCACACTGCAGCGATGAGGCATACAGCCAAGACCATTATATCACCTGTATGCCCATAGTAATAGCTTCAATTCATCAGATTCCTTTTAAGGCAGTGTACCTAGGAAATTAACAAATGTAAATGGATATATCATATCCAACTTTAGACACAAAGCATGGTGTAGTAGTCCAAACTTCAGGTCATATTTCCGGCAATGAAGTGATGAGGTTTATAATATGTACTTGCTACAGGTCTAAGCTCACAGGACTGCACCAACATTAATTTTATGACAAGTGTCAAATGTTTTAGAAGTATCTTGTGTAAAAATGTATACTACTTAGAAATGTACATCTGCGACTCAATAATCCAGAACAACCGGTAAAAGTAAAGATATCTGTATTCATCTACATAGCAAAATATGTGGCGACAGTGTCACAACCCATTAGAAAAACTTTAACAGGCAAAATCAGTGAAAAAAAAAAAAGGAAATTCAGTAGGACCTTAAGGAGTCTCAGAAATAGAACTTTCTAACAGAAGAAACAGCTTTTGCAGACTGCATAAGGGCTTGCTCCGACGAGCAGTCTGATGCCGACAAAGCCACCGACCGATACAGCGTTTCTGGCCAAACAGGACACCAATGCAGTGATGTGACCATTAGGGTCATTGATCCAAATGGCTTTAAGTCTCTTCAGTTGTAGGCAATAGGGACCTGCCATTACAGTGCTTTCCATGTACACATAGAGGCATTCTGCCAGTGTGATCAATGACCCCAATGGTTACAGAATATTACTGTGGCCCATCAGAACCATGGCATCAACGCTTGCCCCAGGTTAGCATGGCGTTAATGCTGTACTGTCCTATATGCACTTCTATGCTTTCTCCGGGTAAATGTGGACGGATTCACAGGTTCACAAGCATCTTCCTTAACGGACAGACCCCACAGAACAGGGGCAATGACCAGTCTCTGCAGATAACAGGAACGGGAATAACTGCTGATTCAGATCACAGGAATATTGCTGGGCGCAGACCAGGACTATCACGGTCTCACAGGCTACTAAAAACTTCCTTTCTTTTAGTCCAGTCCATTGTGGGTGCCTTTTTTTGGGAACGCTTTTGGTGGGCTCGTTCCTTGGCTAAGGCCAGTGACATGTTAAGATCAAGAGTTTCAGCTGCAGGCACGGGGTCAATGATGGGTGCTGGGTCAGATTCCGGAGTTACCTATAAAAAAATTAAAAATATTACATCTTAATTTTATAGTCACAGCTGGTGTTTGCATTACAAACACAGAACAGACGACATGACCTTGTTATATAGAGAAGTAACAAAGCCATCAAGGTGAAACAGCAGATCAGTACGTACAGAGGAGGGGTGAGCCATGAGGCAGAACTGTGTGAGAAATACACCAGGCCTGACACAGCTGCTCCAACTACCTGTTGTGTATAGACCCCTAGTATATCCCTTTGGATCCGGTTTGAGTTTACATTTTAAAGGGGGTTGTCTTACTTTAATTTGATGGTCTACCCTTAGGATAAATCATCAATAACAGGTCAATGGGGGAGGGTGAAACCTGGCACCTCCACAGATCAGTTGATCTTGGTGCCAGATACAGCCAAAAGTGATCAGTTGTGGAGTGAAACAGCAAAGCTCCATCAACTGTATAGTGGCCGCAGCCGGGTACTGCAGATCCACTGCTATATAATAAAAAATATAAAATATAATGAATGGATTTCTATACAATGTTAGACCGACACAGTCACCAGTACAACACTTGGCATTTCAGTCAGCCACAAACAATACATTGATCAACAGGGTGCATGCTCAATTGCCACTCCATTTACACTTTTCCTCAATGGACAATCTGCAAAAAGAGGACAACACCTCCATCATTAGTGGTCCTAGCAATAAGAAGCCTAGCGATCAGCTATTTGTCATTGAGCTTGAGGATTAGTAACAGATGTCCATCGGTGAAAGTCCCCTTTATGCTTTATTCGGCCCCACACCATAGTATCAGTAGTTTTATGGTCTCCATTTTGGATCCACCAAAGCGCCCGTATACTTCAAGAACAAAACCTATGCTAAAGGCTGATGCTTTCGAACTCTGTGGTCCAAACAGATTTTTAAAGCAGTTTCCCCCCAAAATACATTTATCACCCTTTTGCAGAGAGCTAATAGAGCAGTCTACGCCAAGAAGTAAACTGCGTGGTGGTGGCATGCACACTAAAGCTCTAGTCACATAAGGAAACTTGGGACCACAGATCTAGTGATCAGTAGTTGGACCCCCTAAAATCATACATTTACCCACAAAACATGTGATAAAGTATTTACTGGAGATTAATGCAATATTCTATCCCATAAAAGTCACCTTTTCACTCTGTTGTGTGGATGACATATCTAATGGCAGAGGCTCTGGAGAAGACCCCGGGGAGTCTCCTGAAACATCATTCTCCAAATGCATATCGGACTGGTCCTCCTGAAATGCAAGAGAATAAGTGTAAAGGATTGCTCACTACCTGGACATTATAAAATGTATTAGAGGGAGGTGAACACGTCACACACGTGAGATATGAGCGCTGCAACATTGACTGTTACTGGACAACCCATAATCACATATGTAAGGTGAAGAAATAACAGTGACACTATACAGCACACAGCATTACCTTTTCAATGTCTCCATTCGCAACTTTATCCGGCAATGGACCTAGAAAATATAATGATATTGTTAAAACGACAAGATTTAAGTCCTGAAAGCAAATAATTCTAAACACAACCAACAAAAAAGATTGAAGGGAATCTGTCAGTAGGCAAAACCCTCCTAAGAAGTCTATATGGGCACATAGGTCATAGGAAGCTGAATAAAATGGATAAGGGTTTAATCTGCAGGTCAACAGCATTAGGCTATGTGCACACGTAGGAAATGTGGTGCAGAGTTTTCTGCACTAAATCTGCTGGCAGAAAACGCAGGTGCAGATTTGATGCAGTTTCTGTGCAGATTTTTATCATGGAGGGGTGCAGAAACGCTGCAGAACTGCACAAAAGAAGCGACATGCACTTCTTTGAAATCCGCAGCATTTCTACGCAGATATTTCTGCACCATGTACACAGCTTTTTTTTTTTCACATTGATTTACATTATACTGTAAATCACAGTGCAGTTCTGCAGCAGAAAAATCTGCTGCAATTCTGCACTAAATCTGCATCGTGTGCACATACCCTTAGGCTACGTGCAGGTGAGGGCCAGCATAGCAATGTGGGGAGGAAATGTATCTTATTCTCCCTAGCAGCATTCCAGTTTCAGTCACTGCTATGAGTATACAGAGCAGCCGCTGTAACTGCGCCCCTGGCCCTGACTGACAGCCGCCCCAATACAAAACCAGTATCAGCAAGGCCCAGGGGTGGGGTTACAGTGCAGCCACTGTATACTCAGAGAGGTGACTGAACCCGTGCTGGCATCGCCCCCTGTAACTGAAATCACGCCCCCAGACCTGACTGATGCTGGCTCTGCATTGGGGTCCGCTGACAGTCAGGGCCAGGGGTTTCAGTCACTGCTCTGATAATACAGAGTGGCCCCTGTAACCGCACCACCAGCATTAGGACCGTCTGTCAGTCAGGGCCGGGGGTGCGGTTACAGTAGCTGCTCTGTACACTCAGAGCAGTGACCGAAACTGCGCCGGCACCGCCCACCGTGATTGAAATATGAACACTGCTGGGGAGAATAAAGTGCATTTTCTCCCCACAGAGTTGGGCTACCCCATATCTGCAGATTAATAGCGTTATTTTCTGATGTCTGATGACAGGTTCCCTTTAAAATAACCTCTGGAGACACATTCTCCGGGAGATCAGTGTCCAGTCCATAGAGCTTACTTTTATGTGGGCTCCAGAGCGGAGCCCACATCTTTCCCGACACGTCAGCTGTTTTGAACAGCCGACTTGCACCTCTAACACAGCCATGGGTGGAATAGTGATCCACCCAAAGCTGTTAACCTGTTAAATGCCACTGTCAACCTCTGACAGCGACATTTAACTCACACTTCCAGTAAGCGCGCCGGAAATCCTGCCCATCGGTGACCCAGCCACGTGATCGTGGGTCACCAATAGGTTGGCATGACAACCAAAGGTCTCCAGCAGACCTCTACAGTTGTCGTAGCTGGATTGCTATGAGCACTGCCCCGTGATTGGCACTCAAAACAAGTGAGCAATTCTGCTACATACAAACGATCTGATCAGCGTCTGTACGTAGCAGAGCCTAGAAAACGCAGGTGCGGATTTGACGCCTTTTTATGCGGATTTCATGCGTTTTTAGCCTTGCAGATTTCTATAATGGAATGGGTACAAAAACGCTGCAGATCCGCACAAAAGTAGTGACATGCTCCTACTTTTAATCCGCAGCTTTTCCGTGCGGAATTTTCCGCACCATTAGCACAGCATTTTTTTTTTTTATTGATTTACATTGTACTGTAAATCACTTGCGGATCTGCAGCGTTTCTGCACGGAAAAAAACGCTGCGGATCCGCAGTAAATCCGCAATGTGTGCAACATAGCCTAAGAGTTCAAATCACCCCCCTTTCGCCCCATTCAAAATAAAAATAAAAAATGATCAAGAAAAATTAAGATGCTACAGGTCTCTGAAAATGGCACTTTTTTTTTTTTTAAACCAAAAGTTAGCTTTTTTTTTTTTTTTTTCACCACTTAAATAAAAAACAGCCTAGACATGTTTGGTGTCTATGAACTCATAATCACCTGGAGAATCATAATGGCTGGTCAGTTTTAGTATTTAGTGATCATGGTTATACCCCACACAACACTGTGGAATTGCACTCTCTTTTGCAATTTCAGTACAAAAAAGGCAAAAGAGACATGCAAAAATTCAGGGATCAACAAGGAAAATTAACAAATTTTATTTATCCAAAGTTTTTCAAACCACACAAATTACAATTTAAAAACATTTAAAATCCACACAACACAAAAAATACCCCAAAAAATACAATATGGGGAGAAATTAGAAAACATGGGTCCTGGTCCATCACATTACCTCATTAACAATATAGTATATATTCAAACCTATAGCGGATTGGCACCCACTATAAATACAGAAAGTGCAAGGTGCAATAACTAACAGCTTACAGTGTCTTTTGCCTTTTTTGCACTGTCCTGTTTTTGACATGCTGCAGGTTGAGCACATAGAATATTATTGTTGATGGTGCCCTCCATCCTTTAGTGTTTTGTCATATTCTTTTGCAATTTCACCACACTTGGAATTTTTTCCCCCGTTTTGCAGTACACAATATGTTAAAACAAATGGTGTCGTTCAAAAGTTCAACTTGTCCTGCTAAAAACAAGCCCTCACATGGCCATTTGACAGAAAAATAAATAAAAAGTTATGGCTCTGAAGAAGGGGCGCAAAAAAAACGAAAATGCAAAAACAAAAATACCTCCATTCATGAAGGGGATAACAGCTCATTTACATATGAAAAAACAAACAAACTTGGATTTCTCTGAAATAAAACATAGGAAGCTGAACACAATGATACCTAGATATCTGGGATCAGATGACCTACATGCCCATGGAGACAGCCGAGGAGCAAGGAGGGTTGATTCTACTGACAGTCCCAAGAACCTTAAAGGAAATCTATGGTGGAAAACGTAGTGTCCAGATTTGGAACCACAATAAAGTGTGAAATAAACGAGACCCTTCGGTCCATTTAGTGCTTCAGGGTGGGCTACGGTCTTTGAGATATGTTGTTGAAGTGTGTGGTAATCTCTGTACAGCGCTGTGGAATATGATGGCACTTTACACAGAATAATCCATATGCTTGTACAGATACATTCATTCTTCAACAAAACTGTTATAAGACCAAGTCTGTAAAGTGCTGTGGAAATAATGGTGCTATGTAAGTAAAATAAATAAAAAAAAGGGACTACTATGAAAAGCATTACCTTGGAGGAGATTAGTGTGGCCCAGGAGGGAGAAAAAGTAATAAAGAGGAAATCTAAATCTCTCCAAACAAGTAACAAGCCAGCATTGTGGGAGGCATCAGGAAGGGCTGAGATCAAAAGCTGCTAGCAAACTGCTAGATGAGCAAATTGCTGGCGTCCTTCATACAGCCCCCACGTGGAGCGGAACGTACAGCCCAGATTCATGCCCTATAATCCGGCTAAGCAGATTGGAGAGGAGAGGAGGGAGCAAGGATCAGCCCCTCACAATCCCATCCTACTCACCTGTCAAGTGCTCCCGTCCGGGGGTCACATGACATTCCTGGAAGTATTTATCCGTCTGTGGATCCACCACCAGCAGGGACGTTTCATCACCCCCGGCTTTGATGGCACTCACCACATCGCCATGCTGTTTCCCCAACATGCTCTCCCCATTGACCTGAAAGAAACAAGACCATAGTAATGTGACTGCTGCCACTTTATTCTCATGGTCGGATATAGAATGTTTTTTTTTGTCAACTATTTACAGGGTCTTTACAGAGGTTTTCTACATTGGATATTCACCACTTGTTAGAGTCTCTTGACAATATTCAGATCACAAAGTGCCTCCTTGGGAAACCTGGTAGCAAGTGTTCAATTACCCTCCAGCGCCACTACAGGGAAAGTTAGGTATTACACCAGGTCAGCGGTCTGTCCAGGACTGGTCCTCCAGATAGAGGGACACTCTTTATAGAGTGATCCACCAAGAGGATCCGCTATATGTCCTACTAGGGTATATGAAAAGGGGCATGAAGTGATCTGCTAATATCATAAGATCTCGTTTGCTCCATTATGGATCTGAATTAAACATTCATGGTTGTTATAGATGAAAATAAAATGAATGTGACACGCAATGAATGTGTATGCAAGATATCTCGAAAGCTCTGGGAACCCTCAGGCAGGATCTTCTGATTGATGTGACAATCCCTTAACCCTAAGGGTACCTTCTCACAGTGGCACTTTGGTCGCTACGACGGCACGATCCGTGACGTTCCAGCAATATACATACGATCTCGCTGTGTCTGACATGCAGCAGCGATCAGGGACCCCGCTGAGAATCGTACGTCGTAGCAGATCGTTTGAAACTTTATTTCGTCGCTGGATCACCCTCTGTCATCGCTGGATCGTTGTGTGTGACACCGATGTGTTTGCTTGTAACCAGGGTAAACATCGGGTTACTAAGCACAGGGCCGCGCTTAGTAACCCGATGTTTACCCTGGTTACCATTGTAAATGTAAAAAAAAAAAAAAAAACACTACATACTCACCTTCTGATGTCTGTCACGTCCCTCGCCGTCAGCTTCCCGCACTGACTGAGCACCGGCCGTAAAGTAAAAGCAGAGCACAGCGGTGACGTCACCGCTGTGCTTTATGGCCGGCACTGACACAGTCAGTGCGGGAAGCTGACGGCGAAGGACGTGACAGACACCGGAATGTAAGTATGTAGTGTTTTTGTTTTTTTTACATTTACAATGGTAACCAGGGTAAACATCGGGTTACTAAGCGCGGCCCTGCGCTTAGTAACCCGATGTTTACCCTGGTTACCCGGGGACTTCGGCATCGTTGGTCGCTGGAGAGCTGTCTGTGTGACAGCTCTCCAGCGACCACACAACGACTTACCAACGATCACAGCCAGGTCGTATCGCTGGTCGTGATCATTGGTAAATCGTTTAGTGTAACGGTACCCTAAGACATAGTGCACATGTTGCAACTTTATCACAAAACCCCCGATGCCACCAAAGCGAATCCTGAAGTCTCATGCACATGTTGCTTATTTTTTACTTGCAGATATGGTGCAGTGTGTCATTTGCTTCAGCGTTTTTGCTGCAGATTTCATTTATACTAATGAATGGGGAAAAATCTGCACCAAAAACGTCCAAGTGTATTTCCTGCCAAACGATGCAGAAATCTGCACCAAATACTGAAGGTGTGCACATACCCTCATCCTGTTAAGGACACATCTAATGGGCATCCTTGCAGGGCAGCACTTCAATAGCCAAAGATCTACGAGACGCATCCTGGCTACTAATGGCCACATGTCAGCTACAGAAGAGAGATCCCAGGCTTCATTTCCAAGAGAATCAACATAGTAGATGTAATCCAGCCTGAGATATCGGGGGTTAAAGTGAGATGCAGAAGTCTGCATGTCCAAAAATATCAGTTTCAAAATGAGCCCTTGATCGTTTCTGTAGCTTTTTTCTCTCCCCTAAAGATTGTAAAACTATAAATCTGGTTAATCCTACTGACCCCCAAGAATATTTTACAGGAGGACAAAAAAAAAAAAAAAAAAAAAAAAAAATTCTTCATACATATATACAACTATATCATAAAGGCTCATCTGCACCCTTTACTAGGCCCAGAACCAGTCGTGGCCCAGTCTGTGATGCAGATTATACTGGGGTATATGTAGCTCAACTTCACAACTTTTACACTCCTGCCCATAAAAAAATAAATAAATAAATATGCTTGACAAACTAATGACGATAATTCTCAGCCATCACCCCGTATGTCTTGATAAAGCTTTTATGTAATATTTCTCCTCCACTCTTACCTGGGTGTCTCCCCATCCCGTATCATAAAGAGACCAGCTCCTTCACACCTCTCATTGCCTATACCAACTCACCCCAAATATTAGTCTTGTTCTCGGCAATTATTCTATCACTTGTGCTACCATTTACATTTGGAAACACTTATATTAGAGACTCAACCATTGCCCTCCATCACCATGTAGCTAAACAGCTGCTGTAGTAAACTCAGATGGCCTTACCTCTAAAATACGATCTTTCGGAAGAAGCCCAGACCATTCAGCAGGCGAGTCAGGATCTACGGCTCGGACATACTGCCCTGGATGATTCTTGTCACTGTGGAGATTGAATCCGTACCCTCCAGAGCCCTTCTTCATGGTACACAGCCTGGGACGTCCTTCACTCTGAAGTGAGAAACGTGCATTCATACTGGCCACATTTATGTATATTTATCAAGGTTGGCACCTAACATTCGGAAAACTGTTAAGGTCCACCCAAGCAAATAAGATTAGGATGGAGGCAAGGTCCCTCAGAAGTCACACCTTCAGCCCTGTGCTTGGATCCCTTCCATCAAGCAGGGCATGGAGACTTGTGTTATGCCAACCATACCCCTGCCGGCATGCCTAGACACGCCACACAAATCCGTTTCATTGTGTGTTGGCAGCTTAGACTTGGGCATTAGTGACAAATACTTGAGGGTGCACGAGTAGTGGGCCGCATTACACCAAGGCTTTATAAAACGTCTCTGGTCTCCAAGCTGCACATCAGACGCAGGAGGAGTATTATTAGTTACACAAGAGGAAGTGCTGCGGCCACCAAGTCAGACAGGCAGGCGAGCGGGTGGAGGACATGGAGCCGCAGCACATGCACAGAATGAAGGTACATACAGATGGAGATCAGGAAACCCTCAACAGCAACTAAACCCCAGAATAGATTCTCCCCATTTACGGCAAAGCATCGTCCATTTATCAGCAGCCACCAGAATGTAGTTGTGGACTACTAACCCTATTAAATAGGAACTGGTCATTAGATCCATGCTGTCCAAACCTCGGGCAGAATGAACGTGAGCCCGACTGCTCAACTGCAGCCAGGTCTTTCTCTGAAACATTGTGGCATTTGAGAAATCAGTCTGAATAGTCAACCAGGGCCTATAAGCAGAGACTGACTAGTCTGGTGTGGTCCCCGGCCGTCCGCACTGATCAAGGCGACTGACCGGTCTCGACCATGTGAGCAGAGAGAGGCCTGTCAATCAACAGGAGCGCTGCAGAGAAAAGGTGGCTAGGAACTATAGGAAGACCTGACTAACCCGATGCAGTCCCATGGCCAGCTTCTCCCTGCAACCCTTCTAGTCGACTGACAGTTCTCTACCATGTGTATGTAAGGGGAGACCAGTCAGCTGGAGCTCGGCGTGGAGAAGACAGCTGGGAGCTGCACCGAGTAGTCAGGCCTTCCTTATTCCCTGGCAGCGTTTCAGAGTAACCATTACCTGGCTGCAATTGCACAGCCTGGATCAGATTCATGCTGCTGGTGGCTCGGGCAACAGGAATCATAAGACGGATTCCCATTAACATATGCAGTAAAGCGCCTTATACTTTGCCCACTTAGAGGAGCAATCTTGCTCCGCTCGCCTCCACATCCTGACGTGTCGTCTACAGATACCTGCCATGTTGCGTGTGAGCAGCAGGTATAGTACACTTGGCCCGGTCATTAGGCTAGGACAGAAGAGGGGCAGCCGCTTACACCCCACTGCAGAGTCTAGCGTTCACGTGTATAGGTATTTGGGAGAGATTGCAGACAGCGGTCATGTGTCACTGAAGTGTGTGTGTGTGTGTGTGTGTGTGTGTGTGTGTGTGTGTGTGTGTGTGTGTGTGTGTGTGTGTGTGTGTGTGTGTGTGTGTGTGTGTGTGTGTGTGTGTGTGTAGCGCCAGTATCCGAACCAGTCGGTCTGCAGCATGCAAGACTTTCACTTCTTGAGAACTGAACACCACACACTATCCAGCCTCTTACAACTTCCTATATATTACCAAGAACGGCCAAGTGATTAATAGCAAAATATGGAAGCGGAGTAAAAACACAACTCACACATATAGCCTCACCTTTTCGGTTACAGATGCAGGGGGCTCTTTAATAGTCTGGAAAAAGACACGGTAATTAAAGAGGTGAAGTCACCAGAAGTATTATACAGATCATGAAACATTAACAGCATTTTCCATTAATTTGAAATATTATTGACCTATTGAGAAATTACGGTATTTCGTTGCATAGTATGGCGCCACTTGATGTACGAAGTGTAAAGCAAACAGCATGCAGATACATGATGCTCAGGTACTCGCCCCTTTGTCACATTCTCAGCATGGTGATGCTCTGCTCACTCCACAGAGGCCTATACACTCTAAGATGGAGCACGAGCAGCAGTATATACCTGTATACAGCAATACTGAAGACTTGTGAGGATGTTTATATATTATATTTGGAGTTAAATAAACGTGGGATTCCTTATGTGAAAATAATGGGAACCTTATTTACAGCTGCCAGAGGGGGAAGTAGACTGACTAGCACTTGAAAGTCTACGCCATTATTCCTCAAAACTGGAGTTTTGTATGCCAATCTTCATGAAGTGAGTGCTGGTGCAGGATGCACATAATTCATCAAGCAGCGCACCCTATAATTGCCTTCAGTCTGACAAATGTTATACCATCTGGCAGCTGGGGTATATTCCTGGTGTAATTTAAAATTATGATGAGTTTGTTAGGCAAGCTTTGCCAAGTCCTGCCGCCCGATTTGGCAGAGCTGTCCAGGAGTAGTACAAAAATGGCAAAAATCAAAGTTTGTGTGACATTTCAAGATGTTTTAAGCCAGAATTCTGGCAAATACCATTGATGAACTATGTCCATAGTCCTTAGTAAATTCCCATTGAGTCTCTTGCCCTCCCTAAATTTCCAGGTCAGTCTCCTTACCCCTCTGGGAGGGTACTATGTAGCCCCTAGTAAGTTCCCAGAGGAGCTCACCGTATTACATTTACAGCAACCAGAAGGGGGAAGGAAGGAGACCAATTGGTGGTAACGTGCAGCATTAAGGAGTAAACAGACGGTGCATGTAGTTTTTTGGACTTGTGGGCAAAAAGACAGGAAATAAATAAATAAATAATGGATTGTGTGGCACCGTCCAGCTGTCTGGACACTATCACAGATTGTCATTTTGTATTTGTGCGCCAAAGACGAAAATTCATTTAATGTGAATTTAATGAGCTGAATAAATTATACCAACAGGTGGCATGGAAAAACCCCTTGAAGTCCTTCCTGAGGGGGAGAAGAGCCGAGAGTTCATCTAGGAGGAAACGCACACAACAGTGGCCCCGAATCATAGTGTAGACTGGCGGACCCCCATTTACACACTGCCCCATCTCAGCTCCCTTGGGCTTTAGGGAGGGTGCAGATAGATATGCCATCACTTTGGCCCCATAGAAATGAATGGGATTTTGTAAATTCCCATGTCCTGTTGCATATGAAGAAAACCGTTACATTGCAGTCCTGTCCTTCCTCCACCCGTGAAGTAACTATTCTGAGCACAGTGGTGTCAGTGCCGAGGCTCCGCTCTGACAATGGGGGGTGGGGGTCTGCAGGAAGGAAATAGCCAAACAATCCATGTGGGCAGGAGGGCAAGCTGGTAACTCAATGCCAGGAGAGGACACAAGATGGAGGTCTGCAGTTGTCACCCAGTGCACACGGGCTGGTGCTGAGCAGCTACAGGCGCAGATTTCTGCAGTAAACCAGGAGAAACTCCCACATATCATGAACCCGGGTTGTCTGGTCAGGGGCAGACATCCTCAATGTTGTGTCTGGTAAAAAAGCCCTGAAGCGGGATATGAAGTTTGGTGTGGGGGTAACATGATGTATTCCCCCAGAGGCAGGCTGTAAGGAAGATGGCCGACAGCACTGCAGTGGGGCTCAGCCCGACTGCTCATGGACGCAGAGGGGATACGGTAACAGCACACGTCCGGTCAGAAGTGCTGTGAGGAACAGACACATAATAAGGCCAAGTTATCAGCTGCATACGCAAACTAATGCCAAAACGCATGTTTCCACAGCGTTTATCCACATCAGCGTACGCATGACGGCAAGGCAAAAAGCTGCGTGTTCATGTGTTTGTATGCGTTTTTTGCCTGCATTTATGTGTTTATGTGCATGCGTTCAATATTTCCAGGAGGGCGTGTCTCAATCAGTTCCTGGACATGCGGAGTCCGAAGTACGCAAGCGCATCAAACGCATACGTACGCAAGGACATGTGTTCCCATAGACAGTAATGTGCTTTTTAACGCACTCATTCGCATATTTGACAGATTTTTGAAGCCTCCAAAAATGCAACATGTTGCGTTCGCCGGACACCACCACACACTGCGAAAAGACGCATGAGTACACAGAAGCA
Organism: Ranitomeya variabilis; assembly: GCF_051348905.1. NCBI lineage: Eukaryota > Metazoa > Chordata > Amphibia > Anura > Dendrobatidae > Ranitomeya > Ranitomeya variabilis. The sequence continues at coordinate 442,619,831 of NC_135235.1, read as the reverse complement.
TGTATATGCATGTCCATGCGTACACCACGCTAAATACATGGACACATGCAGATGTATGCGGATCAAACGCTGCGCGCACAGGCCGCATTCACATTTGCGTCTGTGTACGCAGCGTTTCATCCGCACACGTCATGCGTACATATATTTAACATGGTGTACGCAGGGACATGCAGCTTTTTTTTTGCCGTCATGAGTAAGCTGATGCGGATAAAAAACGCTGCGTTTGCATGCGCATATATGTATGCAGATAATACGCTGCGCACATATACGCAAACGTGAACTTAGCCTTAGTGATGACACGGGAGTTCATGTGGAGGACTGGTCACGGGGCCTGGCACAGTTTTGGCAGACACGAACAGACTGCACTTTAATATGCACAGAATATCAGTGCTCTCTGCAGCACATGTCCTGCATACACCGGGCAAAGTGCTGCTGAGAACAGTGATAACGTTCAACAGTAGTTTCACCCCACCAATGAGCACTTTGCTTATATGGCAGCCCAATTATACTGGCTGATAATGGGTAAGCGAGCAAAAACGTTCTGTACAAGGAAAAGTTGGGCCAAACACCATACATAAACGTAACCCATACAGGGATAAGCGCTGCCAACCATCACACATCATCCACACAGCGATAAGCGCTGCCAACCATCACACATACAGCGATAAGCGCTGCCGGCCATCACACATACAGCGACAAGCGCTGCCGGCCATCACACATACAGCGACAAGCGCTGCCGGCCATCACACATACAGCGACAAGCGCTGCCGGCCATCACACATACAGCGACAAGCGCTGCCGGCCATCACACATACAGCGACAAGCGCTGCCGGCCATCACACATACAGCGACAAGCGCTGTCGGCCATCACACATACAGCGACAAGCGCTGCCGGCCATCACACATACAGCGATAAGCGCTGCCGGCCATCACACATACAGCGATAAGCGCTGCCGGCCATCACACATACAGCGATAAGCGCTGCCGGCCATCACACATACAGCGATAAGCGCTGCCGGCCATCACACATACAGCGATAAGTGCTGCCAGCCATCACACATACAGCGATAAGCGCTGCCGGCCATCACACATACAGCGATAAGCGCTGCCGGCCATCACACATACAGCGATAAGCGCTGCCGGCCATCACACATACAGCGATAAGCGCCGCCGACCATCACACATACAGCAATAAGCGCTGCCAGCCATCACACATACAGCGATAAGCGCTGCCGGCCATCACACATACAGCGATAAGCGCCGCCGACCATCACACATACAGCAATAAGCGCTGCCGACCATCACATCTATCTATATATATAATTGTCTAAGGGTTTTTCCGTCTGTCTGTCTGTCTGTCTGTCTGTCTGTCCTGGAAATCCCGCGTCTCTGATTGGTCGAGGCCGCCAGGCCTCGACCAATCAGCGACGGGCACAGCATGGCGACGATGATGTCATAAAGGTTGCCTCGACCAATCAGCGACGGGCACAGTCTGCCGCGAATTCGCCTCGACCAATCAGCGACGGGCACAGTATCGACGTAGATGTCATAATGGTTGCCATGGCGACGATGATGTCATAAAGGTTGCCTCGACCAATCAGCGACGGGCACAGTCTGCGAATTCTGGAATCATCATTGTCCATATACTACGTGGACATGCATATTCTAGACTACCCGATGCGTTAGAACCGGGCCACAATCTAGTACAGCGATAAGCGCTGCCGACCATCACACATACAGCGATAAGCGCTGCCGACCATCACACATACAGCGATAAGCGCTGCCGACCATCACACATACAGCGATAAGCGCTGCCGACCATCACACATACAGCGATAAGCGCTGCCGACCATCACACATACAGCGATAAGCGCTGCCGACCATCACACATACAGCGATAAGCGCTGCCGGCCATCACACATGCTGACATCCTGTAGCCTTACTGGATGCAGACAGAACTGCTGACTTTGTAGGAGCAGAAAGTAGCACTTGTGACGTCACTGCTATATGTACCCCCCGCCCACAGCCGCCTATAGCGGGGACACCGGAGGCTCTTACCTGAGGGGGCTCCTCACTCGGCTCCTCGGGCCCTTGCACCTCCAGGATGAGCGCTTCTGTGGCCCCCCGGATCTTGCCGACCACCTGCTGATGCCCGAGTTCCCGCACATCCTCCCCGCATACCCGGATCAGCCGATCCCCCGCCCGGAGCCCTGACTTCTCTGCGATGGAGCCCGGCTCCACAAGTCTCACGAACTGGCCCGGCCGGCTCTTCTCACTGTGCAGGTGGAAGCCGTAGCCCCCGGGCCCTTTCTCCAGGACGCACGTCCGCTCCGCAGCCATCCTCCGCCCGTTACCTTATGTTCTACTGTCCCGAAACTCTTCAGAGAACGTCACTTATAACAGCGGAGGGACAACTGTGTAGACTGACAGCAGGGCCCACCAATCAGCGCACGGGATGAATGTAACGGTGGCTTCTGATTGGATGAGAAAGTCAAAAGTAAAGCGATCATGCAAATAGAGGAAAGTGTGAGCCGCACCCACTTCTTGTTTAATCGCAGCAAATCACTCATCACATGACCATAACTATGCCACAGGACCACGTGACCAGCAGGAGCCGCTGTGTGGTGTGTCTCTGCAGTCACCTGTTGGACCGCTGACCTGTGCGTGCTGGCGTCCCCAGTCGTCAGCTATTACTCCCTGGTAGCAGCCCGCACAGGAGAGACGCAAAACCTCTACTATTCTGCAGTGAAAAAGGAGCTGAGCCTGACCCCCATAATACCAAGCCAAGAAAGCGGCACCGCTCCTGCGGCAGCCCCCACAGTGCTCCCTACACAGTAAGAAGCCCCCACACCTTATTCCATAGACTGAACGGTGGAGGAAAGCGCTGTGCGCTCCATACTTCACCACAGACACAACTGAGCTCGGGACAGACCCCCCAACTCATGTCACCCAAATGTGGGACAGTCCCGCAGAATCCGGGACAGACCCCCGACTCACAGCACAGCGCCCCAAATGTGGGACAGTCCCTATGAATCCAGGACAGACCCCCAACTCACAGCACAGCGCCATAAAGGTGGGACAGCCCCCGAACTCACAGCACAGCACCCAAAATGTGGGACAGCCAGCAGAATCCAGGACAGACCCCCAACTCACAGCACAGCGCCATAAAGGTGGGACAGCCCCCGAATTCACAGCACAGCACCCCAAATATGGGACAGCCAGCTGAATCTGGGACAGACCCCCAACTCACAGCATAGCGCCATAAAGGTGGGACAGCCAGCAGAATCCGGGACAGACCCCGAACTCACAGCACAGCGCCCCAAATGTGGGACAGCCAGCAGAATCCGGGACAGACCCCGAACTCACAGCACAGCGCCCCAAATGTGGGACAGCCAGCAGAATCTGGGTCAGACCCCCAACTCACGGCACAGCGCCTCAAATGTGGGACAGCCAGCTGAATCCAGGACAAACCCCAACTTACGGCACAGCACCCCAAATGTGGGACAGTCCTGCAGAATCCGGGACAGTTTGGCAGTATAAGGGTGTGAAGGTGTGAGGTTGTGTGTAAGGCTAGGGTCACATTGCGTTAGGGCAGTCCATTTAGCGCATAGCGCTACGGACTGCGCTAACGCAATGTTCCAAAAGGGATCGCGTTAGCCGATCCCGCTAGCGCAGATCCCCGATCTGCGCTAGCGAGGAACGGACCGCGAAAGCTGCAAGCAGCGTTCTCAGGGCGTCACTCAAATGACAGCACATCGCTAGCGCACGCCCAATGTGGGCGGGCACTAGCGATGTGTTCGCCATTACTGGCAATGGCGGCGTTAACGGACTACGTTATGCCGCGGTGTAACGTAGTCCGTTAAATGTGGTCACATAACGCAATGTGACCCTAGCCTTATAAAAATCACCTAGGCAGGTTAACGATGTAACTATTTTTATTCCAAACATCCATGGTTGTACAACAAATCCAGGTAGATGGCCAACATACAATGTCCTCAGTCCACAAGTTCCCAATCTGATATCGGTAGGTCGACTAGCCCACAGCTTTTTGTATCTCCATCCGGTATAGTATGCAGTCACATCCTATACTCCTCCAGACAATGGATATCATGACCGTGGTTAAGGTTACCCCTCCAGCTGGCAACTGATCTCCAAAACTCCATAGTTCATCCATCCCAGCTTGGATACTCTTCCATGGAAGTTCCTCAAAAAACTGTCTGATTCAACCCCCTGTGTCTATTTTCCCCTGCCCCTTAAACAGTATTCTTTAGCTCACAGAACAAAGCATGTTCCATCACTTGGGGCTGATATGAGACCCCCTGTGGTGACGGCTCCCCTGGGTCTACTGTCTCCATCCACACAATAGGCCTAGGCTGGTAGAACAATGGATTGATAGGATGATTGCTTTTCACTTACCCTTAGCAATCTCCTGTCTGGACTTAACTATACATAAGATCTAGCCTGCTCCTCTTCCTCTGCTTAGGGTACCGTCACACAGTGCCATTTTGATCGCTACGACGGCACGATCCGTGACGTCGCAGCGATCGTATGATTATCGCTCCAGCGTCGTAGACTGCGGTCACACTTTGCAATCACGGCGCTGGAGCGATGCCGAAGTCCCCAGGTAACCAGGGTAAACATCGGGTTACTAAGCGCAGGGCCGCGCTTAGTAACCCGATGTTTACCCTGGTTACCAGCGTAAACGTAAAAAAAACAAACAGTACATACTCACATTCCGGTGTCTGTCCCCGGCGTTCTGCTTCTCTGCACTGTGTAAGCACCATAGCCGGAAAGCAGAGCGGTGACGTCACCGCTGTGCTCGCTTTCCGGCCGGCGCTCACAGTGCAGAGAAGCTGAGACGCCGGAGGACAGACACCGGAATGTAAGTATGTACTGTTTGTTTTTTTTACGTTTACGCTGGTAACCAGGGTAAACATCGGGTTACTAAGCGCGGCCCTGCGCTTAGTTACCCGATGTTTACCCTGGTTACAAGCGAAGACATCGCTGGATCGCTGTCACACACAACGATCCAGCGATGTCAGCGGGTGATCAAGCGACGAAAGAAAGTTCCATACGATCTGCTACGACGTACGATTCTCAGCAGGGTCCCTGATCGCTGCTGCGTGTCAGACACTGCGATATCGTAACGATATCGCTAGAACGTCACGGATCGTACCGTCGTAGCGATGAAAATGGCACTGTGTGACGGTACCCTTACTGTCAGTGAATGTAACACTGATTCCTGAGGATGAACTGACGAGCAAGAAAATATCTAATAAAACATAACAAAACCGATGCTCCATGCTCTATCTCTTGGAGCTGGGGACTCGGCTCTACGTCCATTTGTCCTATAGTCTTTGGTAAGCGGCCATATCCTCACAAACACCACCATAGTAACACTGCATGTGGTGCCCAAATAATAGTGTTCTAAGACGTATATATTACAGGGGCAAAGAAAGTGCCAATACCGGCATCAAATATCTCAGTTATGACTGTCATACAGCACCAAGTAGTCCCACCAAATCTCTAACTGTAACCGTGGCAGACAGTGCCCGAGTAATAAGTCAGAAAACGGGCAGCATGGTGGGTAGTGCAGCACTGGGGTCCCACCAAGGACAACATCTGCATTAGTTTTTATGGGTTTACTCTGGGTGGTCTCCTTCCACATGTGAGCAGGTTACTTGGATGCACCGGCGCACGCATACAGTGTGGAGACAGTGGACGTTAACCAGCACCATTTAACTAACATAAGGAAAATCTGTAAGTGTATATAAGTAAGCACTATATGGCGGGTTACAGTACCAGGGTCAATACAGTATATTATCACACAGCGTTGTGACTAAATTCAATATCTATGAATTGTTCTATTATATACACCGTTCTTAATGTTCTTATTATCCAGCAGTTAAATGACTCTTTATGCTTCAGCTTAACGGGCTTCACTCTCAGTACTAGGCCTGTCCCCGTCAGTCTCCATAAGCTCTTGTGATCGTTACACTGGCACTAGCGGGGGTCACCGGTATTTCCCGCTAGGCCCCAAGTCCTGGATATGAGAGTCACTGGAGATAAAATGTGATCATCGCACTGGCATCTCCTTTTCCTGAAGCACAGCCCCAGCCCACACCCTGTACATCTATGCTGGAAGTAATGGGCCACAGGAATGATCCTCTGCTACAGCTGCTTTCGGTCTTCTACTGGCACAAAGAACAAATCTTCACAGCTTCAGGCATTCTCTGGCATCAGTTTGATCACAGAACCTTCTGTGGCAAAGGTGGCTGTAAGCCACATTACCTGTTCTGGTGCCAACTCCCTCTTCTTGGCCAGGCCCTTTGTAATTAGTAACCTGTCCTGGTGTCATCCTCAAACTCTTCCTATGGGAACATGGGTTTCCACTAATAGGTTCCTATCCTGTATTCATTTACTTTCACCTTTGACCAGCAGATGGCAGTATTCACATGCAATTACTCAGCTAGGCATCAACTTTAACTGTACTCTCTCACTTGTCTACACGCTCCAAAGACATACTGACAGGGAATCTAGATTGTGAGCCCCAGTGTGGACAGTGCTGATAATGTACGTAAAGTTGAGTAAAATAAATAAATAAATGTCTCAGGAGTAGAGGCATCATCTGCACAGCAGTCTGCTAACAGTGGCATGTGGAAGTCTGGGCACCCCTGGTCAAAATTATTGTTGTGAACAGTAAAGCAAGTTGAAGATGAAATAATCTTTAAAAGGCCTAACCTTAAAGTTGACACATTTCCTTTGTATTTTAGACAAAAAAATAATATTGTAATTTTTGGATTTGAAAAATTATAAAAAGTAACGTGGGCCAATGCAAAAGTTAGGGCACCCTGCATGGTTTGTACCTAGTAGCAACCCTTATTGCAAGTATCACAGATTGCAAACGCTTTTTGTAGCCAGACAAGAGTCTTTCAATTCTTGTTTGAGGGATTTTCGTCCATTCTTCCTTGGAAAATTCTTCCAGTTCTGTGAGATTCCTGGGTCGTCTTGTATGCATTCATAGGTGGATTATAATTAATAAATCTGGGTACCACCCAGGGCCCCAGAGTGTGGGGGGCTCATTGCAAGATTGCCCTCATTATAATATTTTGTGTGCAACCATTCACACATATCCCATCAGGGAGCTTTCCTGGCACTGCGCTGCCAATGATACAGAATGGCAGCTCAGCTTCAGGAGAGCTCCCATCACCTCTGCAGTGACGTTCCAGCGCAATGCCATCATCAGCTGGCACCAGCACAATGACATCATCACGCTAGCAAGTAAGCGCTGGCCAGTAGAAATGTAGCCTCTGGGACTGGAGCAGAGCGTGAGTGTGTCTGTATGTGTTGTTTTATTAATATGTGTATGGGATGTAAGGGCTCACGCAGTATAAAGAAGGTTATATAGTGGCTCATACTGTATATAGGAGGTAGAGGAGGCTATATGGGGTTCACACTGTACATAGGAGGGTATATGGAGACTCACACTGTATAACAGAGTGTATATGGGGGCTTACACTGTATAAAGAAGGCTATATCGGGGCTCATATGGTATATTGGAGGCTATGTGTAGGCTCATATTGTATATAGAAGGCTATATAGTGGCTCATACTGTATAAAGGAGGCTATGTGTAGACTCATTGTATATAGGAGGCTATGTGCAGGCTCATACTGTATATAGGAAGCTATATATAGGCTCATACTGTATATAGGAAGCTATGGGCAGGCTCAGACTGTGTATAAGCTATATGGGGTCTCACTGTATAAAGGAGGCTATATGGGGGCTCATACTGTATATAGGAGGCTATGTTTGGACTAATACTGTACATGGGTTCCCCTACTGTATATAGGAGGCTATATAGGTGCTCATACTGTATATAGGAGGCTATGTGTAGGCTCATACTGTATCTAAGAGGCTATATGGGGGGCTCCTACTGTATATAGGAGCCTATGTGCAGGCTCATACTGTATATTTGAGGCTATGTTTGTACTCATACTTTATATAGGAGGCTATATGAGAGCTCATTCTCTATATAGGAGGCTATGTAGGGGCACATACTTTATATAGGGCGCGTACTGTATATTGGAGGCTATGTGGGTGCTCATACTGTATATAGAAGGCTATGTGCGAGCTCATACTGTATCTAGGGAGATATGTGGGTCTATATGGTATAAAGTTATCTCTCTCTATATATATGTGTTTTGTGGTTTAACTGCACTGGCACTTGACTTCTATTTATGACCTGAAGGGTTATTCTTTGTTGTAGTAGGACATGTACCGTATTTTTCCTACTATAAGACGCACCCCCCATTTTCCTCACAATTTTTTTGGGTAAAAAGTGCATCTTATAGTCGGAAAAATACGGTACATGTCCTACTACGACTATAAGACGCACTTTTTCACCCAAAAAATTGTGAGGAAAATGGGGGGTGCGTCTTATAGTTGGATCGTAGGCTTACCGGCATTGTGGCGGCGACAGAGGTGCGAGGATGATGTGGCGCGGTGACCGGTATGGCGTGAGCAGGGTCCCGTCCACGTTTGAGGTGAATCCGCGGCCTGGTATTGAAGGAGAGCAGCAGAGCTGGGTGAGTTACGGTTTTCCCGGTGGCGGCGGCCATCTTCTTGAGGCCGCGCGTGCGCAGATTGAGTTTTCTGCTTCCTGGGGCTTCAGGAAAATGGCCGCGGGAGGCCACGCGTGCGCAGATGGAGATCGTGGCGGCCATTTTCCTGAAGCCGAGTTCGCAGATTGAGATCTTGGCTTCAGGAAAATGGCCGCCGCGATCTCCATCTGCGCACGCGCGGCCTCCCGCGGCCATTTTCCTGAAGCCCTGGGAAGCAGAGTACTGAATCTGCGCACGCGCGGCCTCAGAAAGATGGCCGCCGCCACTGGGAAAATTTCACAGAATAATTAGATACAAGCGTCCTACTTTAAATTGTTCACCGGCAAAAGACACTATTTCTTACAATACAGTAAATAACACAATAAAACTTAACATTTACTTAATATCGATAAAATTCAAAACAACATACACAACCTAAAAACATGTATGGCTGCAGACAAAGATACAGGGTGCTCTATTTCCCTAGAGGGCTTGCTATCTATTCCGTACCTCGCAGCAGAGGTTGGCACCCTAAAAAAATCCTTCGCAATGGCGCCCCTGCTCAGCGTAGGCTAGCCCTACCTGTCCCTAATAGGCCCTATCGTGCAGAAGATAGCCACTGGGAAAACCGTAACTCACCCAGCTCTGCTGCTCTCCTTCAATACCGGGCCGCGGATTCACCTCAAATGTGGACGGGACCCTGCTCACGTCATACCGGTCACCGCGCCACATCATCCCCGCACCTCTGTCGCCGCCACAATTCCGGTAAGCCCGCCGCCACCGGGAAAATCGTGACTCACCCAGCTCTGCTGCTCTCCTTCAATACTGCCATGGCATCACCTCAAATGTGGAAGGGACCCTGGCCGCCGCCACCTGAGGAAGTGACCGCACATCTGCCGCCGCCACAGCACTGCCGCAACCTCCCCATGGACGCCAGGCCATGGCGTCGCCCACCTAAGCAGGATGGGACCCTGCTCAGGTGCACGCTGTTCTGCCCACCGCACCTCAGCATCACCTCACCTCTGCCACCACCATGCCTCCTGTGACCCTGCTCTGCCACTGCCTGCCCTCAGGTAAGAGATCTTAAATTCGGACAATATGACGGACCCCCATCTTATAAAAAATATTTTTTTCTGCAATTTTCACCCCAAATTTGGGGTGCGTCTTATGGTCCGGTGCGTCTTATAGTCCGAAAAATACTGTAAAAGGGCCCTAGAGGTTGATCGCTTTGGTTGTTTGAGGAGGCTGTGTGGGGGCTAAAATTGTATGTAAGGGACTATGTGGTGGGTCATACTGTATATAGTTGGATGTTGGCATACTTAATTCTTAGCAATATTAAGTCATACAATTATTAATCTTTTTTAATATTATATTAATATTGAACAAAATTTATTTAAGTCTATTGGCTCGGCCTCCACATTAGTCACAGTCTGTCATGTAGCGCCTTGGGAAAATTATTCGCCCTCGTCCTCATCTATTTTGTATAGTGCTATGTTATTCATAGTGCTGCTATATTTGTGGTTTTCCATGTACCGAGGTGTGCCAGAGCACCTGTGTGTTACTCATGTGACCTATCACATGATCTATCAAAGGGGATCATGTGAGATTTTACCTGCTACATTGGGCACCTTTAAAGGCCCACACCTTGTAAACTACCCGGGCCCTGGCTACTCTTAATCCGTCCCTGCATGCACTGCTATTTTGAGGACTAGCTACAGATATTCAATAATGGTCAGATCAGGAGGGCCACTGTAAAACCTTTAGCTTGAGTCTTTTGAGGTAGTTTATTGTGGTTTTTGATGTGTGTATGTGTGTTTAGGATCATTATCCATTTGTAGAAGCCATCCTCTTTTCAACTTCATCTTTTTTTTTACAGATGATGTTGTCTTTGCATTGAGAATTTGTTGAAATCTCATTGAATCCATTCTTCCCTCTAGCCGTGAAATGTTCCCCGTTCCATTGGCTGAAACACAACCCCAAAGCATAATTGATCCACCCCCATGCTTAATGGTTGGTGAGTTGTTGTCTTACATACTTCTGACGCTAATTTTATGGTCAGGATGCAGGAGAGGTTTTCTACTGAAGACTCTTCCTTGAAGCCCTTATTTGTGCAGGTGTCTCTGAACAGTAGAAAAATATACCACATCTACAGAGTCTGCTAAATCTTTCTGAAAGTCTTTTGCAAGTGCAGCGCCCCAGAGTCCTGGTCGTTGCAGTACTGTGGCTCCGCCACTATGGGGAGCTATGGTACGTCTGATTGCACTAAAGGAGTTTCTCTGATCAGGTAACACCTCACTACACTTCACACTCCGGCCACCAGGGGGGGTGGTCCTATCTAGTAGGCCACTCCTCACACTCTGGTAAAACTGGGGGTTGGACAGGAAGACAGGGAGAAGTAGCTGGGAAGAGCTAGTGAGAGGACCTGTCAGGGATGGGATCCTGGCAGACTCTTCGGAGCAGAACTAACCAGTGCACAACGGGAATACAGTAAAGAGGAATTGGGACCAGAAGGAGTCGTGCTGTTAGACCGAGGCAACATCCTTCTGAGGCGCAAACAGTCGGTGGCCGGAACGCCGAGCAAGTAAGAGACTTTAAGTACTACTGCAAACCGCGGCAGGACAGCCAATTACAGGTTGGCTGTCTCACTTAACACCTAAGCAGACAACGGAGGCAGCTGTGGGAGAGGGGCGACTCTAGGGTCCTGGAAGAACTCCAGGCCTACCCCGTCATACGGGTGCGTCCTACCATATCACCTGGAGGACGGAGAGAACGAACATCAGAGATAGACAGAACCAGTTGTGAGGACTATCCCGGGAGCTCAGCAGGGAAGAACTACAACACCCAGCGCTAGAAGGTAGACACTGATTCCCACCTGTAAAGAGAACTCCTGATGTGTCTTTAGACCGGCCGGTCTCTGACAGCCCTGGTAACAGCGCTCTGGACTGAGGACTTTAAAACCTTCAGTAAAGAGGTAAAGAGACTGCAACTTGGTGTCCTCGTTATTTACTGCACTGCACCATCTACATCCGTCACATCATTCACTGTGCGCCCCTCGGCAGGGTCACGGATCGGGCCTAGCCACCGTGACAACCCCAGAGTAGAGACTCAGAGGCCCGGTACCGGGTACCCCTCGGCCCTGCGGCAGTGGGGGCGCTACAACTTGGCGTCACGAACAGGATCTACTTAAGCCTGAAGAATCAGGTCATGTGTGCCTTGGAACTGTGATTTATTGTGCTTGGACTGTGTATTGCCATTTACCGCCAAAATTCGCCATTGCCGCACACGGAGGGAGGAGCCTTAGCTTCGTGGGCGGAACCAGCCAAAAGAAGCGCGGAACGGAAAGCGCAGTAAGGCGCCAATCCCGGAAGAGGAACTCCGACCTCCAGCAGGTTAGTGGGAGGAAGGGACAGCCATGTCCGAGTCGGGAGGAGAGGAGGTGGCGGCCGCAGCCGCGGACGCAGGGGCAGCTCCGGTCCCCGCAGCGAGTGAAGCCGCGGCCCTAATACCACCACCGGTTGCCGCAGAACCCGCTGTCCCCCTCAGCCAGTCGGACACTGCCGCTAACACAAAAGCCATAATGCCCTTCTCCATGCCGTACCTGCCCGGAGCGGCCTGGCTCCCACGATACTCTGGGGAGTCGCATACATTCACTGACTTTAAAGAAGGGCTCTGCAGCCTGCTCGAGTTCTATCCCCTGACAGAGCCTCAGAAGGTTCATATGATAACCGGCCAACTCTTTGGGGCGGCTCTGAGAGAATTGAAGTCCTGGCCCGCCGAGGATAAGGGAACTGCACAACAGATTTTTGCAAAGCTTAAAGCCACCTTCGATACTCGCACTGCTACAGAAATTAAACTGACTTTCTATGGATGCAAACAAAGGCCGCAGGATAGCTTACGGGACTATGCCCTTAATCTCCAGGAGGCGATGCGGGCCATTAAGCAGAGTGACCCCGGCAGCATGCAAGATGAGGATAAACTTCTGAAGGAGCGGTTCATTGAGGGGCTCCTGTGCAGTCACCAGCGGGGCCAATTGCACTTCCTGGCCATGCAAAATCCAGACTTGACTTTTGCGCAATTCAAAGATAAGGCTATCCAGGCATTGCAGGAGCGACAGCACAGCCGCGCAATACCACCCAGGCGCCCCGCTCTCACGTACCACCAGGAGGTGGCGTCGGATACCCCAGTTGCCGCGGAGGCCGACGCCCAGAGCTTCGAGGACGACTCCCCTGCAGGACTTCGCCTCTAGATGCAAGAGCTAACCAAGAGCGTTGCTGCCCTAGCCCGGACGGTGCAGTCCCTACAGGAGGCCCCCAAGGAAAAGATCCAGCTAGCCTCCGGACCAGAAGATGTCCCCTGGACGCGACAGAAGAGGACCCCACCGACCAGAGGCCGGGACAGCGATCGCTTCCATCAGGATGGACGACCCATCTGCCGCCGATGTCACCAGGTGGGCCACCTTGCAAGGTACTGTCCTTTAAACGAGCAACCCCTGGGGCAAAGGGCCAACCCCCAGGAGTAGGACGGTCAGGCCCGCAGCATTGGAGAACCAAGTATATTGGAGGACGACCAGTTCTCCCTGTAGTGGTTGATGGAATCCCCTTGAACGCTTTGCTGGACACCGGTTCTCAGGTGACGACTATACCTTACGTGCTTTATAAACGGTATTGGGAGGACGCTGATATTACTCGTGGCCCTGACGATGATTTCACCATAATAGCCAGTAATGGTCAGCTGTTGCCACAAGTGGGGTATAAGGAGGTCACCATCAAGGTGGGGCGGGTGGAATTGAAAGCCCAAGGGATTGTGATTGTTGATATTGATCGTCGAGAATGTAATCCCATGATGACTCTTGGTACTAATGTTATAGAAAATTGTCTTGCAGAAGTTATTGTTTTGTTGCAACAGGTGGCAGAAACCGCTGGCCACAGTGAGCAACGTGCCCTGCAGAAGGAAATCAGAGCTCTGATGCAGAGACAGCAGGTAGAGCTGACTGGTGGTGAGATTGGTCGTGTCACTGTGAGTGATTCAAACCCCATCGCGATACCCCCCAGGAGTGAGATGTTAATATGGTGTCGGGCAGCCATAGGCCTCAGGGGTAAGGACTACCAGGCCTTGGTAGAACCCGTATATTCAGACAATAGGCCTACTGTTCTGACAGCCCGGGGGGTGGTCGATGTCCGCCAGGGGAGAGTGCCCGTACGTGTCCTCAATTGTGGGGAGGAAGAGGTTCACCTCACCAAGTATACCACGCTCGCCAAACTGTTCACTGTCAATAATAGTGTGATACAGACACCTGAACCCTTGGTCCCGTCAAACGTGGCGGAGAACAAAGGTTCTGCAGAGCACTTGAAAGACTGGTGTCCGGAATTGCATGTGGGCACTGACTCTACCCCATCCCATCAAAAACAGGGGGCCTACAGGGTGGTACACGAGTACGAGCAGGTATTCAGCAAACACCCCTTAGATTTTGGGCAGGTGAAAGGGTTCCAACATCACATCCCCACGGGAGATCACCGACCCATAAAAGAGAGATATCGCCCTGTACCCCCAGCTCATTACCAGTGTGCCAAGGACATGCTGCGGGAAATGAAGGAGGCTGGGGTGGTGAGAGACAGCTGTAGCCCCTGGGCAGCTCCGTTAGTCCTTGTTAAAAAAAAAGATGGTACCATGAGGATGTGTGTTGATTACAGGCAGTTGAATCGCATTACACATAAGGACGCATACCCACTGCCCAGGATAGAGGAGTCTCTGGCTGCCTTAAAATCTGCTAACTACTTCTCTACCTTAGATCTCACCAGTGGGTACTGGCAGGTTCCTGTAGCGGAGGCGGACAAAGAGAAGACGGCCTTCACGACACCAAAGGGTCTCTGCGAGTTCAACTACATGCCCTTCGGATTGTGCAATGCCCCCGGGACGTTCCAGAGGATGATGGAGTGCTGCCTAGGACACATGAACCTTGAAACTGTGCTGCTGTATTTGGATGATGTCATTGTCTTCTCTAAGACCTACGAAGACCATCTGAAGCACCTGGCCGAGGTGTTTGAAGCCCTGTCCAACTTCGGCTTAAAGGTGAAACCGTCCAAGTGTCATCTGCTGAAACCTAAAGTGCAGTACCTGGGCCATGTGGTGAGCGCTGAAGGAGTGGCCCCAGACCCCGACAAGGTCACAGTGATCAAAGACTGGCCAAAGCCCAGTGACCTCCACGAAGTCCGGCAGTTCCTCGGGCTGGTAGGCTATTACCGAAGGTTCATTAAGGACTTCACCAAGAAGGCCGCACCCTTGCAAAACCTGTTGGTGGGCCAACCAAAGAAGACCAAGGGGAGGAACACCCCCTTTGATTGGAACAAGGAGCTGGAGGAATCCTTCACCTGTTTGAAGTCGGCACTGACGGGAGAAGAGGTACTGGCTTACCCCGAATACGACCAACCGTTTGTGCTGTACACAGATGCCAGCAATGTGGGATTAGGAGCCGTGCTGTCTCAGGTCCAGAAAGGCAAAGAAAGGGTGATCGCTTATGCCAGCAGGAAACTCCGTCCCACGGAAAGGAACCCTGACAACTACAGTTCCTTTAAGCTGGAATTCCTTGCCATTGTCTGGGCAGTGACAGAGAGGTTCAAACACTACCTGGCCTCCGCGAAATTCACCATCTTCACGGACAACAATCCGCTAACGCATCTGGATACTGCCAAACTCGGGGCTTTGGAACAGCGATGGATGGCCCGGCTGTCCAACTACGATTACACCATCAAGTACCGGGCAGGACACGAGAATGCCAATGCCGATGCCTTGTCCCGAATGCCCAATTTGCCAGAAGCGGGAGAAGACCCGGAGGCACTTGAAGAGGTGGAGCTGCCTGCATTCCATCGCCCCAAAGCCACTCAGAGCTCTCATCGTGTGAAGAACAGGCACAAGAACCAACCGGATGACACGCTGAATCCCCTGCCCCATCACGGGTGGGCGGAAACCCAGGATGGTGACCCCGCGGTCCGTCGGGTGAAAGAGCTCTTGACGCAGGCAGGGTCGCACCCTGGCCCAGATGACCCACAAGAGACCCAACAGCTGTGGAAGGGGAGAAGCAAACTGTTTATCCATGATGGCAAGTTGTGCAGGAGGAGCATCGACCCACGTACTCATGAATTGGTGTGGCAGATAGTGGTGCCAAGGCGAGATGCGCCCATGGTTCTGGGAGCCTACCATGATGGAGCCGGACACTTCGGATGGAGGAAGCTAGAAAGGCTACTCCGAGGGAGGTTCTATTGGATTGGCATGAAGAGAACCATTGAGAAGTGGTGTCGGGAGTGTGGTCCATGTAGTCTGCGCAGGAAGGACCGTGACAGTCAACGGGCTCCCCTGCAGCCTATCATCACCAAACGGCCGCTCGAACTGGTCGCGCTGGATCACGTGAAGCTGACACCTAGCCGGTCGGGCTATATCTACGCCCTTACCATCGTGGACCACTACTCCAGGTTTTTGGTGGTTGTACCTGTCAAGGATCTAATGGCCAGGACTGCAGCCAGGGCCTTCCAGCAGCACTTTTGTAGGCCCCATGGCTACCCAGAGAAGGTACTGACTGATCAGGGACCTGCATTCGAAGCGGAAGTGTTCCAAGAATTCTGTCAACTGTACGGGTGTAAGAAGATCAGAACCACACCGTACCATCCTCAAACCAACGGGATGTGTGAGAAGATGAACCAAGTGGTAATCGATTTATTGAAGACCATGCCTGTGGAGGAACGGAACCTGTGGCCAATAAAGTTGCCTGACTTGGTGGATATGTACAATCACATCCCAGTAAGTTCCACCAACTGTACCCCAGCGTACCTGATGCGAGGAAGATCTAGTCGGTTACCCGTTGATTTGGACATGGGGGTCCTAGTACCCGAAGATACCTCGCCGGATGCCGACTGGGATGCAGAAAGGCAGCGAAGGTACCGCGAGGTACAAGAGTGTGTAGAAAGAAGTCTCGCCCAGGCTAGGCAAAAACAAGAAAGGGACTACAACCAACACGCTCCTGCGATTTCCCTGTCCCCTGGTGAACAAGTACTTAAACGAAAGAGGAGATTACACAAGCTCGATGACCAATGGGAAGCGGAACCGTATACCATCCTGCCATCCGACTTCGATAACACGAAGGTCTGTCTTATCAGCAAGGACAGAGGGGAGACTTCGACAGCGGTATCCAGGGATCACCTTAAGGTCTGCCCCGATAAGTTGAGAGAGAGGGACATGGCCCCGGAAATCTCCCCGCCAGTGGAAAAGGAGAAGATGATCCATACCGTCCTTGGTGACTTTCCCCAGTCCTGGACTCAGATAAATCAAGCCATCGTGGTACCTGTTCTAATGTTTCCACAGCCGGACCCACCAGAAACAATGGTGGTACCAGATCATCCGGTCCCGCAACCTCAACAAGCCTTACCTGAAGATGCCATGCCGACCGTTGAACCGGCAAATCCTCCCTCTGCTGTCAGTGAACCTGCTGTACCCACTGTTGATAGCAGCAGCTCTGAGAGTCCCAACCTGCCAGTGCTACCCAGACTCACTAGAAGTGTAGCTAGAAGACAGTGCACTACACCAGCGGTAGCAAGCATAGCGGGCCCTGTTAGGCCAATAGCAACCCCTGCGCTGCGAAGGTCCACACGCAGCACTCAAAATCAAACTCCCCTCCGCTACAAAACTTGGAGGTATTAATAAGGGCTGCTATTCAGTTGAGATTGTTTGTGTGCATATCTTTTGTTACAGGTTTTAAAATGGACAATAGAGTAATGGACGGTGAATTGCTCAAAAACTTTCAAAAAGGGGGACCCCTTTGTTTACCCGGGGTCCCCGCTGTTTCAACCACTGAACTGAGACTCATAAACTGTGCATGACCTAATTTTCGCAACGTTCAAGAGTTCTCACCTCCCATAAAGGGAAGCACTGTTATGTTTAATTGTTTATGCTATTTCAAAATTTTGTGTGTTCCCTGTTAACATGTATTGTTGTTCTTGTTTTCCCAGTCCCGGAGTACTGGATTTAACCGGGGGGGAGTGCAGCGCCCCAGAGTCCTGGTCGTTGCAGTACTGTGGCTCCGCCACTATGGGGAGCTATGGTACGTCTGATTGCACTAAAGGAGTTTCTCTGATCAGGTAACACCTCACTACACTTCACACTCCGGCCACCAGGGGGGGTGGTCCTATCTAGTAGGCCACTCCTCACACTCTGGTAAAACTGGGGGTTGGACAGGAAGACAGGGAGAAGTAGCTGGGAAGAGCTAGTGAGATGACCTGTCAGGGATGGGATCCTGGCAGACTCCTCGGAGCAGAACTAACCAGTGCACAACGGGAATACAGTAAAGATGAATTGGGACCAGAAGGAGTCGTGCTGTTAGACCGAGGCAACATCCTTCTGAGGCGCAAACAGTCGGTGGCCGGAACGCCGAGCAAGTAAGAGACTTTAAGTACTACTGCAAACCGCGGCAGGACAGCCAATTACAGGTTGGCTGTCTCACTTAACACCTAAGCAGACAACGGAGGCAGCTGTGGGAGAGGGGCGACTCTAGGGTCCCGGAAGAACTCCAGGCCTACCCCGTCATACGGGTGCGTCCTACCATATCACCTGGAGGACGGAGAGAACGAACATCAGAGATAGACAGAACCAGTTGTGAGGACTATCCCGGGAGCTCAGCAGGGAAGAACTACAACACCCAGCGCTAGAAGGTAGACACTGATTCCCACCTGTAAAGAGAACTCCTGATGTGTCTTTAGACCGGCCGGTCTCTGACAGCCCTGGTAACAGCGCTCTGGACTGAGGACTTTAAAACCTTCAGTAAAGAGGTAAAGAGACTGCAACTTGGTGTCCTCGTTATTTACTGCACTGCACCATCTACATCCGTCACATCATTCACTGTGCGCCCCTCGGCAGGGTCACGGATCGGGCCTAGCCACCGTGACAACCCCAGAGTAGAGACTCAGAGGCCCGGTACCGGGTACCCCTCGGCCCTGCGGCAGTGGGGGCGCTACACAATCAAGCAGGGATTCTGATTTTCCTCTCTAGCAATCCTATGAGCAGCTCTCACTAAAATTTAGCTTGGTCTTCCAGACCTTATCTTGACCTCCACAGTTCATGATAGCCCTTTCTTAATTACATTTCAAACTGAGGAAAGGGCAACTCGAAACTGCTTTCCTATCTTCTTATAACCCTCCCCTGCTTTGGCTAATTGGCTAACAGGCTAATTAAGGTCTGAAACCTTGGGTCAAAGTCACCAGAGCACATAAATCTCCAAGGGTGCACAAACTTTTGCATCAGCTCATCTTCCTTTTTTTTAATTTTTAAAATGTAAAAAATGACATATATTTGACTAAAATAAAAAAGGAAATGTGCCATCTTTAGGTCTTTTAGAGATCATTTAAGCTTCAACTTGCTTAACTGCTCATATAACAGTCATTTTGACCAGGAGGGGCCCAGACTTTTACATGCCACTGTAGGTAATGAGGCTCTTTTATCTGGGAGGTAGCTTTCCACCACCATATGAATTGTATGGCTAACAATTATTTGCTATTTGTAGGCAAGGCACATAGTGGGGTTATGTATTATGAGATCCTGGATAACAAGGGGTCTATACATTGTCTTACGCAGGGCCCCCATCTGTTTGTGATAGAAATGTCTATATTATACCCAGAGACACACATACACACAACTCAGCGGTGGACGCCGCGGCAGCATTTGGGACACAGGCTATGTCCCATCTTCTATTGGATATCTCTCCCTCATAGCTTTCGTTATAACTACTGGCTTACACAGCCGTCTCTCACCATTATATATCCCTCTATACGTGATTGATGAAGGTCCCGGCCTTTGACTGAAACGTCTTATTATATATTGGGATCAATAAATCTACTACAATATTTCACCGCTAAGTTGAGTGCCGGGTTATATTTTACTTATCACTATGGTTTGGGAACCTATCCGGGCACCACTAGGTTGTAGTGCACATGTCTTCCTAGCACTTACTTCAGAGACTGGCAGGACAGCTAATTGCACGTTACCTGTCCGCACCTACACGCCGGAGGCACGGTGACACCCCACAGAGCCGGGTTATCTAAGAGACCCTATAAACAGGCTCAAGTCACCAGTCATACGGGTTTGGTCCTATCCTATATGGGGGACAGAGAGAGAGAGAAACACCACATCTGTGAGGACCTTACGAGAGGCTTAGCAGTAAGGGACTACATCACTACAGCGCAAGGGAAGGCTATTGATTTCCACCTGGACAAGGGGACTCTGGACTTGCCTCCGAACCGGCCGGACTCTGCCTGCCCTGTGGTCTGGTGCCCTGGACTGTGGATGCTGGAGTCTTCAGTAAAGGTAAAGAGACTGCAACCTTGTGTCATCGTTCTTCACTGCGCCATTCACCGTTCACCATCTACATACTGGGAAGCCCTGGGGATATACTTCACCTGTGGGAAGGTATACCATATCTAGCTGCCATAACATCGCCCCAGCAGACCCCTTAAAGCAGCGTCGGTCACCCTGACCGAATACCACAGGTGGCGTCACGAGCACAAACTTTATCCCTTTAAAGACCTTTCCCTTTTATACGGACATCCCAGGGCCACGGACCGGGTCAGCCACAGTGACATCACCCTTTGAGCCGACCGGACCCGGTACCGAGTACCCCACAGCCCTGACGGGGCGCTCCACAACTACATATGACAAATTACATTGTGTCATTATTTAACAAAAACAAACTAAAATACAGAAGCAGTTAAGATAGGTCAAATTAATAGGAGGTAGATGTGCAGCAACAAGCCCTGGCCACTACAAGCAGGCGGAGCAGCTCGGCAAGCGAGTACGGTTCCCTCCCGCATTGCGCATTCCACTGTATCAGCATCACTGTAAGAGCTGTGAGACTATGGAACTCTCTGCCACATGATTTTGTAATGGTTGATTCACTACTAAAGTTCAAGAAGGGTCAGGATACTTTTCCCGAAAACAGAATATTATAGGATATGGGCACTAGATTCTGTGATTGGGCGTTGATCCAGGGAACTAGTTTGATTGCCGTATGGAGTTGGGAGGGATTTTTCCTCTAATATGGAGCTATTAATGTCTGTGCCATGGGGATTTTGCCTTACTTCAGAGACCGGCAGGACTGCTAATTGCACGTTACCTGCCCGCACCTACACCCAGGAGGCACGGTGACACCCCACAGGGCCGGGTTATCTAAGAGACCCTCTCTGCCACATGATTTTGTAATGGTTGATTCACTACTAAAGTTCAAGAAGGGTCAGGATACTTTTCCCGAAAACAGAATATTACAGGATATGGGCACTAGATTCTGTGATTGGGCTTTGATCCAGGGAACTAGTTTGATTGCCGTATGGAGTTGGGAGGGATTTTTCCCCTAATATGGAGCTATTAATGTCTGTACCATTGGGATTTTGCCTTCCTCTTAATTAACATGTTAGGCGATAGGTTGAACTCGATGGACTTAAGTCTACCTTCAGCCTTAAAAACTATAAAACTGCCAATCTGTTTAAGCCTGCACGTCCCAGCAAGCCCAGCCAGAAAGCAGAGGTGCTAGATGCCTAAATAAGTCCATTTTTATGGAGCTACAGACTGCTCTCTCCACTATTGATGACAAAGTTCAAGGGCCTCCAAATAGAAGCTGCAGAAATTAGATTTATAATGGAGGAGTGCCAGGAGGAAATTTCACTGACCTGAAAACGAAAGTTTCATAATCATGCATTCTGATACTGTGGCGAAATTTCTTTACTTTGTCTGTCCAGACAGAGCATATTGTTTCAGAAGCTTGAGTATTTGCCTAGTGTCTTCATGGGCAAACTTTAATTTTGCAGATAAAGAGGTATGTTTCCATAGTCTTGTGAAGACCAGACTGCTGATCCCAATATGATAGCATCAGAAGGTTACATGTTTATATAATTTCTGGGTCAGCGGTCTGTTTGATTTTTACTTGCCTACAGAAACATGTCTTATAACCTTTGTCCTTGAAAACTAAGGCAAACATCAAAACTTTTGGAACAATGGGCCTCATTTATCAAAACTGTTTAAAAGAAAATACATGTTTTTGCCCATGGCAATCAATCAAAGCTCAGCGTTGGTATCTTAATGTACTCTAGTAAAATGTAAATTGAGCCTTGATTGGTTGCTATGGGAAGATAGACAATTTTGAGAAATCTGCCCCCAAACTACAAAAAGTACGAACTAAAAGGGCATCTAGCCCCACCAGTAGGACAGCATCTCTAACAGATAGTTAAAACTTCACTTTTATTGTTTAAACATTAAAACTGAAATTTCATAAATCATAGGGAATATTTACATATCAAGATCATGTGCAAATTAAAATCTCAGTAGACGGTTGTTTGATTTGATCACAATGAATGTCACATATCACCTTCAGTGCCCAAGTTATAATTAATTACAAAATGGCACTTAGGGTGCTTTTCTATTACTGGTTATTGATTTCCCAACAGTATTTTTAAACTAAAAAAAATACATCAAAATTGTACCACTACATGTTTCATTACTACCGAGGATTCATCAGGGAAATGGAACATGATTGTGAATGATGTGATGCCCTTTCGCTCCTCTTTTATGCTGTCAAGGCTACATCATCAGGTTGCTGCTGGAAGTATAATAATTTCATCTCTTGCTAGGAGAATGAGATGCTAGCGATGCTGTATTTTGATAGGATGAGAGAAAGAACCACGTGTGTCACGTAATCACAAGGGACTGTGGACACCTGCCAGATCCCTCAAACTAGGGGCACTCTACTATCCCTGTCCACCGGATTACCCCGGAAGGTGGAGATGCTGGGGTCTTACTATATACCTTGCTTTACTCATATCTTACCCTTATCTGTTCCCTCCCCCACCCAGGGAAGTGTGAGGCCAAAGTGTATAGGCCAACAACCAGGGGAGCCGTCACCACAGGGGGTCTCACATGCAGTCCCAGATGATGGAATATGCTTCATTCTGTGAGCTAAAGTAAAAATGTTTAAGGGGCAGGGAAAAAAAAGACACGAGGGTGGAATCAGGCAGTTGTTGGAAAGACTTTGAGGGGAGAGGATCCAAGATAGAAAGGATGGTTGATCTATAAAGTCTTGGATATTTGTTGCCGACTGGAGGGGTATCCACGGTCACGATATCCATCATCTGGAGTAAGATAGGCTGTGACTGCACACTATACCGGCTGGAGATACCAAAAGCTGTGGGTCAACCAAAAGTTGGGAGACCGTGGGTATCACCTGGTACGGGGCCAGTGAAACTACTGATCTCAGATTGGGAACTTGTGGACCAAGGATATTGTATTTTGACCATCTACCTGGATTTGTTGTACAAACCTGGAAGTATGGAATAAAAAATAGTTGCATCGTTAACCTGCCTAGGTGATTTTAATAACCCGCAACCTCACAAGTGGTGGCAGCTGGTAGGATCACCTATCTCTGGACAGCATACCAGGGAAAGTTAATGATCAGTGACTTGACAGAAGAGATGGTAGACTATCTACAAGAGGCTCAAGCAGAAGGAGCTGAGAGTCCTTTGCTCAGAGAGAGAGAGCTAGAGTGGTTACCGGAGGACAATCGGGCAACCCTAATACAACACTTGGACGAGTTGTCCCATGAAGGCCCACATGAGGAGGGACCACAGCCCATGGCTGTCATCTAGATGGCAGAGAATCGACCGACTGAGCTGAGGCAGATGCTGGACGCGCTAGGAAAGGCCCCTGACAAAACTGACTACAGAGCACAGGGTCATTCCACCTAGTATCCATAGACCACCTACGGAACTTGGAGCAATACTTCACCATTCTCTAGTCTCCCTGCTAAAGCTGATGTAGTTTAGGCTAAGCCAGAAAGACACGGTCAGGGTCATCATAGATAAGACCAAGGTCGTGAAAAAATTCCTTGAGCTTCTGGAAATCAGATAGGAGAGAAAATGCCCAGGCTTGAGGTCACCATGGAGAAGAGAGATTACAATCCCCACCGATTGCTCCTCAGCACCCGATAAGATACATTACAAAGTTGCTTATTTTCATGTGTACTATTGATTTATGAAATAAAAATTAAACCGACAGTTATTTTTTAAATTGATTACCAGATCACTGAAATTGATGGTTGATGGCATCAATCAATCTTAGATCGGTGGTGCTCGGTCCATTGCCACCTCATCCAATCAGCTGTTTGAAGAAACTGACATTGTGTGAGCCACTAGAGCCTCTTCAAGGTCTACATCGGCAGCAGGCTGGTTTCTGCTTGCCTGCAATGTATTTTCCTTAGTGGATGTTAAAGGTATAGTATCATTGCCTCATTTGTTTCAATGAGATAACGATGCAATATCTTGAATGTCTGCTATAAAAACCATGTTTGCAAAAGGAGCGCCCCCAGACGCAGGGCCGCGGGGTACTCGGTATCGGGCCTCTCTGTCTCGGTCCTGGGGTTATCACGGTGGCTAGGCTCGGTCCGTGACCCTGCTAAGGGGCATCCAATGAAAGGTGTGCTGGTGGTGCGTGGTGCAGGTTGCGGTGAATAACGAGGACACAGGGTTGCAGTCTCTTTACTGAAGGCTTCAGGGCAATCCAGAGCACTGCTAACAGGGCTGGCTGAGACCGGCCGGTCTGAAGGCACATCCAGAGTTCCCTTTGCAGGTGGAAATCAGTGCCTACCTTCTAGCGCCTGTGTGTTGTAGTACCTCCCTGCTGAGCACCACGGGATAGTCCTCACAACTGTTGTGTCTGTTCTGATGTTATTTCTCACAACTCGCATCTGTTCTGATGTTCTTCTCCGTCCCCCAGATGATATGGCTAGGACGCACCCATATGACGGGTAGGCCTGGAGTTCTTCCGGGACCCTAGAGTTGCCCCTCTCCCACAATTGCCCCCTATGTCTGCTTAGGTGATTTAGGTGAGACAGCCAACCTAAAGTTAACTGTCCTGCCGTTGGTTTGAAGTAATGCTTGGAGCCCAATACTTCCTCGGCGTTCCGGCCACCGGCTACGCGCCTCAGTAGGATGTTGCCTCGATCTTACGGCACGACTCCTACTGGCTTTATCTCCTTTGTGCTGTGATCTCGTTTCTCACTTCTCCACAATAAACCTCGCTTCTTGTCCTTTCTTAAGATACCGCCGCAATGAAGTGCAGGCGCGGTTCCGTAATGTTCTGTCCTGTTCGCTAGGCCTCTGTCAGGATCCCACCCCTGACAGGGACCCCCCTGAATCTTCCCCTGCAACACTCTCTGCCACAGGATGTTGCCTGGTTCCAACCCAGTCAGCTTCTCTCTAACTTTGTCCAACCCCCAGTTTTACCAGATTGTGAGGAGTAGCCTAATCATAGAACCATTTGCTCCCCCTGGTGGCCAGAGTGTGAAGTGTATTGGTGCCTGTGATACCTGGTCAGGTGAACTCCTTAGGTGCCATCAGACGTACCATTACTCCCCTTAGCGGCGGAGCGTCAGTACTGCAATGACCAGCACTCTGGGGCGCTGCAGTCCCCCCCAGTTAAATCCAGTACTCCCGGACTGGGAAGAAAACAACAATACATGTCAGCAAAAGACATACAAATTTTGTAATGCAATAAACAAGTAATAAGTAATAATAACAGTCCTTCCCTTTATGGGAGGTGAGGACTCTTGAATGTTACAAACAAAACATGGTTAAATATCTTAAATAACACACTATAAATAACTTCTATTACCCAGCCGGGTATTCTACTAAGTGCAAATTCTGAACAATAATTTAACTTTTTTAAGGACGTATAAGATGAACCCACTAAAGGCTTACTATAAAACTCTAAAATATAAATTAACTTTTTCTTCATTTTTCTCTTCTAAGTGCAACATTTTCTTTTTCTCATATGCAGGACCGCCTGTCTATCTGCCCAGGCCTACTGCCTCTTTTCTTAGTACAGGATCACGGAGCCATCTCTCTATGGCCCCCAGGAGGACTCACTCACTAACCCCTACGGGTTTACTTCCTGTCCTCAATCTCTAGCAACATTATCAAACATTCTCTATAACTAACTAACTAACTACATATTACTCCTATGTAAAACATTATTACCAACTAGGCTTGAGCGACTAACTTTTTTAGGATCGAGTCGGGTTTCGCGAAACCCAACTTTGTCAAAAGTCGAGTCGAGTCAAATCGTCCGATTATCGCGCAAAGTCGGGGATTGACTGAAACACGAAACCCAATGTAAGTCAATGGGGGAGCAAAGTCTCTCTCTCTCTCCTCCCCGTCATCCCTGCAAAGCAATAGTTGTGTTGGACTGTGGAAATCTCTACATCCCAAACGGTAATATGGCGGTTTTACCCCCTGTGATGCCGCAGAAAGCAAGCCGGAACCTATGTCATCACACTGCCCACACTCCTTCATTGGCTGAAAAATGGCGGGGAAAGCGTCATATGAAGCGCGACTTTGGCACGAAGATCGCCGACCGCATGGCCGATCCCACAGTGGGATCGGGCCGGGTTTCATGAAACCCGACTTTGCTGAAAGTCGGCGATTTTTGAAAATGTCCGATCCGTTTCGCTCAACCCTATTACCAACTACTTTCTTTTAAGGCAACATTATACTTTAAGTGCTACTAGTGGACATTCCCTTTAAGAGGGAACCAAGTCTCTTTGAGGTAATGCAGACTTTCTCTATCTGCAAGTCCAGTTAAGGCAAGAGCTTCCATGCTGTACTCAGGAACAGTCTCTTCGCAAAGCTCTCCTTCTTGTAATACCAGTAAGGGGCAACTTTAAGAAGGTGCAAACTATTTACACTACAGTTTGTGAACCATTCACTGTCCATGATTCAGCAGTCTTTGTAACATGGTGAAACAAAAGCAAAAAGGAAAACAAAAGCAAAAATGAAAAGCAATAGGGATCCCGGGTAAACAAAGGGATCCCTTTAAGAACAACCCTGGTCGGGTATGAAAAGCAAAGAAACAAACAGTTAACTATGTACAGTTGCATGGTTTTGGGGCTTATCCTTACATGAGGTTACACGGCATCTGCGGGTGGCGGACACTCTCTGGCCGGTAAGGCTGCGGTCCTCTGTCCTCGGCGGATGCAGAATCTGTATCATTGGTTGGTCTCCCAGACGCGGTCAAATCACCCGGTGTCTGGATTTGAATGTCGGCAGTGGTTGCAAGTTCAGTGGCGGCGATAATACACACCGTGGCGACAGTAGTGGCGTTGGTCAAATCCGGGTTAGTCGTAGTCGGGACAACAGGTGGCGCTACTACCGGCTCACATCGTTGGACGTCTCGAGCACACCACCCCTGCGCGCTCCGGTGGCGAGTGTAGGTCACCTGGTCCCATTTACAGTTAGGTCCATATATATTTGGACAGAGACAACATTTTTCTAATTTTGGTTATAGACATTACCACAATGAATTTTAACCAAAACAATTCAGATGCAGTTGAAGTTCAGACTTTCAGCTTTCATTTGAGGGTATCCACATTAAAATTGGATGAAGGGTTAAGGAGTTTCAGCTACTTAACATGTGCCACCCTGTTTTTAAAGGGACCAAAAGTAATTGGACAGATTCAATAATTTTAAATGAAATGTTCATTTTTAATACTTGGTTGAAAACCCTTTGTTGGCAATGACTGCCTGAAGTCTTGAACTCATGGACATCACCAGACGCTGTGTTTCCTCCTTTTTGATGCTCTGCCAGGCCTTCACTGCGGTGGTTTTCAGTTGCTGTTTGTTTGTGGGCCTTTCTGTCTGAAGTTTAGTCTTTAACAAGTGAAATGCATGCTCAATTGGGTTGAGATCAGGTGACTGACTTGGCCATTCAAGAATATTCCACTTCTTTGCTTTACTTAACTCCTGGGTTGCTTTGGCTTTATGTTTTGGGTCATTGTCCATCTGTAGTATGAAACGACGACCAATCAGTTTGGCTGCATTTGGCTGGATCTGAGCACACAGTATGTCTCTGAATACCTCAGAATTCATTCGGCTGCTTCTGTCCTGTGTCACATCATCAATAAACACTAGTGACCCAGTGCCACTGGCAGCCATGCATGCCCAACCCATCACACTGCCTCCACCATGTTTTACAGATGATGTGGTATGCTTTGGATCATGAGCTGTACCACGCCTTCGCCATACTTTTCTCTTGCCATCATTCTGGTAGAGGTTGATCTTTGTTTCATCTGTCCAAAGAATGTTATTCCAGAACTGTGCTGGCTTTTTTAGATGTTTTTTAGCAAAGTCCAGTCTAGCCTTTTTATTCTTGATGCTTGTGAGTGGCTTGCACCGTGCAGTGAACCCTCTGTATTTACTTTCATGCAGTCTTCTCTTTATGGTAGATTTGGATATTGATGCGTCTACCTCCTGGAGAGTGTTCTTCACTTGGTTGGCTGTTGTGAAGGGGTTTCTCTTCACCATGGAGATTATTCTGCGATCATCCACCACTGTTGTCTTCCGTGGGCGCCCAGGTCTTTTTGCATTGTTGAGTTCACCAGTGCTTTCTTTCTCAGGATGTACCAAACTGTAGATTTTGCCACTCCTAATATTGTAGCAATTTCTCGGATGGGTTTTTTCTGTTTTCGCAGCTTAAGGATGGTTTGCTTCACCTGCATGGAGAGCTCCTTTGACCGCATGTTTACTTCACAGCAAAACCTTCCAAATGCAAGCACCACACCTCAAATCAGCTCCAGGCCTTTTATCTGCTTAATTAAGAATGACATAACAAAGGGATTGCCCACACCTGTCCATGAAATAGCCTTGGAGTCAATTGTCCAATTACTTTTGGTCCCTTTAAAAACAGGGTGGCACATGTTAAGTAGCTGAAACTCCTTAACCCTTCATCCAATTTTAATGTGGATACCCTCAAATGAAAGCTGAAAGTCTGAACTTCAACTGCATCTGAATTGTTTTGTTTAAAATTCATTGTGGTAATGTCCATAACCAAAATTAGAAAAATGTTGTCTCTGTCCAAATATATATGGACCTAACTGTACATGGTAGCTGATTATCATATCGATTGCGAGATGGGGTTTTCACATTGTAGCTGGTAAAGATGATGTCAGTCGGCAGTCCCGGTTCTTGTATAGAGCCCCAACCCCGCTTCGGGTGAAAGGCCAGTACAGTCCCCTGCCTTACCGAGTTCCTCTTGTTGTGTTCAGTCCTTGGTCTCTGTACTCTTGGTGGGTCATTTGGTTCTGTCTCTTTTTGGTTTTGCCATTGTTGAATTAAGCTTTGCTTATACTGTTCCCAGGTGAGCGCAGCAATGCTGAGGCCCTCCTGCCTGGCCCCATCCGGCCCGATCCTTGGGGTGTCCCACTGGAAGGTCACCCCCTCTGAGCTCACATCTAGCGGTTTCCCCATCGTTGTTGGTAACGGAGGCACCAGCTTCTCCATGGTGCCTGGGGTTAGCACTACCAGCTCAGCGGTGAAAACTCGGTTATTATCGGGCTGGAGAGCGGTCACGGGAGCAGGGTCGGTCAGGGGAGCAGGATCGGTCGGGGGAGCAGGGACGCTTTCCATACCTGCGTCGGATGTGAATCCACCGATGTCGATCTGTCCCGTTGACAAGGATGCTGGAATCGGCTGCAGCCCGGACCGCGGTTCCTCCAGGGCGGCCTCCTGGCACAGCTCCGACTTCCATTGCTTTGCATTGGCTGGCTCCATATTCGAGATAGGCTGGCTCGGCTCCACCGCCTGTAGCTCTGAGAGGTCCGGATCCTCCAGCTGCGGTGGGTTCAGGTCCGCCTCCGGTGGGTGAGGACAGGCCGGGATCACTTCGCCGTCGCTCGGGGACTCGCTGGTCACCATCCCTGCTCCGGGAACTTCGGCGGCACCTGCACGTTGCTCCTCCATTTTCTGAGGGCGTAGCTTCTCCTTCCTCTCGTTCCCGCCGTTGCAAATCAGGGGGCGGTTCTCCTCTGCTTCGGGGCAGGTCGTCTTCTCGCAGCAGTAATCGGAGGGGGCGATCGCCGCTTCTGGCGCCACTTTGACAGTCTCCTCCCATGGCAAGCCCTTCTTCTTCCTCTGCGCTCCTCGTGGCGCTGTAATAGCGGCGATTTTGGCGGGAATTTCTGACGGCAAATGGCAATACACAGTCTTTGCAATAAATCACAGTTCAAGCACAATTCAGTCACAGTTCCAAGGCACACATGACCTGATTCTTCAGGCTTAAGTAGATCCTGTTCGTGATGCCAAGTTTGGAGTGCCCCCAGACGCAGGGCCGCGGGGTACTCGGTACCGGGCCTCTCTGTCTCGGTCCTGGGGTTGTCACGGTGGCTAAGCTCGGTCCGTGACCCTGCTAAGGGGCGTTGTTGTGAACTCTGTTTTCAGGCTCCCTCTTGTGGTCACTGGTGGTATGGTGTGACTTTTGCTT
Organism: Ranitomeya variabilis; assembly: GCF_051348905.1. Taxonomy (NCBI): domain Eukaryota; kingdom Metazoa; phylum Chordata; class Amphibia; order Anura; family Dendrobatidae; genus Ranitomeya; species Ranitomeya variabilis. The sequence continues at coordinate 442,589,900 of NC_135235.1, read as the reverse complement.
TGGGCTCCCCCTGGTGGCTTTGTTTGTTATCCTGCTGTTCTTTGGCTATCAGCTGGTTCGTTATCCTCTGGGAGGTTCCTATATAGCTCTGTTTTACTTCCACTTGTTGCCGGCTGTCGATGTAATCAGTGCTACTCAGGTTCCTTCTGACTACCTCGCTCCCAGTCCATCCAGGACAAGCTAAGTTTTGTTTGCTCTTTTTTTGATCAGCAGTGTTTATCATGTTTTCTTGTCCAGCTTACTAAAATGTGATTCCCTCGCTTGCTGGATGCTCTAGTGGACTGAGTTTCTCCCCACACACCATTAGTTGGTGCGTGGGTTATTGAAATCTCAGGATGGATATTTTGTAAGGGTTTTTTATTGATCGCATAGACCCCTGCGCTATTTTCTGCTTTCTAGTACTAGTGGGCCTCTTTTGCTGAATCTGATTTCATCCCTACGTATGTGCCTTCTTCTTACTTCACCGTTAATATTTGTTGGGGGCTTCTATATCTTTGGGGATTATTTCTCTGGAGGCAAGCGAGGTCTTTCTTTCTCTTTAGGGGTAGCTAGTTCCTCAGGCTGGCTCGAGACGTCTAGGAATTTTTTAGGCACGTTCACCGGCTACCTCTAGTTGTGTTTTATAGGTTCAGATTTGCGATCAGTCCAGTTACCATCTCCCTAGAGCTTGTCCTTAGTTTATTCACTTGCTGGTCTATTCGTGATCCTCAGCCACTAAGGATCATAACAGTACAGCCAGCCTATAAAGTGTTAATTGCATGGCAGAAGCAGGAGAAAAGAAGCCTTGAGAATTTTTTTTTTTTTTTTTTTTGTTGCCGTGTGTCTAGCTGCTGTGGCTAGCTTCTCTCCTCCTCTTAATCTTGGTGTGGCTCTGAGTTCAGCTGCTGACATGGATGTCCAGAGCTTGGCTTTCAGTCTGGATCATCTTGCTGCTAGGGTTCAAAGTATTCAGGATTTTGTTGTTCACAGTCCTATGTCAGAGCCTAGAATACCTATTCCAGAGTTGTTTTCTGGAGATAGATCTAGGTTCCTGAATTTTAGGAACAATTGTAAGTTGTTTCTTTTGTTGAAACCTCGTTCCTCTGGTGATGCCGTTCAGCAAGTTAAGATTATCATTTCCTTTTTGCGTGGTGACCCTCAAGATTGGGCCTTCGCATTGGCGCCAGGGGATCCTGCATTGCTTAGTGTAGATGCGTTTTTTCTAGCCCTTGGATTGCTCTATGAGGAACCTAATCTTGAGAACCAGGCTGAAAAATCGTTATTGGCCCTCTCGCAGGGGCAAGATGAAGCAGAGGTGTACTGCCAGAAATTTCGGAAATGGTCGGTGCTTACTCAGTGGAATGAGTGTGCCCTGGCTGCAAATTTCAGAGAAGGTCTTTCTGAAGCCATTAAGAATGTCATGGTGGGGTTCCCTACGCCTGCAGGTCTGAATGAGTCAATGACTCTGGCCATTCAGATTGATCGGTGTTTGCGGGAGCGCAAACCTGTGCACCATTTGGCTGTGTCGTCTGAGCAGACACCTGAATCTGTGCAATGTGACAGAATTCTGACCAGAAGTGAACGGCAAAATTATAGACGGCAAAATGGGTTGTGCTTTTACTGTGGTGACTCAGCTCATGTTATCTCAGCATGCTCTAAGCGCAAAAAAAAGGTTGATAAATCTGTCACCATTGGTACTTTACAGCCTAAGTTCATTTTGTCTGTTACCCTGATTTGTTCCCTGTCATCTTACCCGGTTAATGCTTTTGTAGATTCAGGTGCCGCCCTGAGTCTGATGGATTGGTCATTTGCCAGGCGCTGTGGTTTTGATTTGGAGCCTTTAAAATTCCCTATTCCACTAAGGGGAATTGATTCTACACCATTGGCTACGAATAGACCTCAGTACTGGACACAAGTGACCATGTGCATGACTCCTGTTCATCAGGAGGTGATTCGCTTTCTTGTACTGCATAATTTGCATGATGTCGTCGTGTTGGGTCTGCCATGGTTGCAGACTCATAATCCAGTCCTGGATTGGAATGCTATGTCGGTGTCAAGTTGGGGTTGTCAGGGAATTCATGGTGACGCTCCTATGGTGTCAATTGCTTTGTCCACTCCTTCTGAAGTCCCTACGTTTTTGTCAGACTACCAGGATGTATTTGAGGAGCCCAAACTCAATTCTCTACCTCCTCATAGGGACTGTGATTGTGCTATAAATTTGATTCCTGGTAGTAAGTTTCCTAAGGGACGACTTTTCAATTTATCTGTGCCGGAGCATGCTGCCATGCGGAGTTATATAAAGGAGTCTTTAGAGAAGGGACATATTCGCCCGTCCTCATCCCCTCTTGGTGCAGGATTCTTTTTTGTGGCTAAAAAGGATGGTTCCCTGAGACACTATATTGATTATTATCGCCTTTTGAATAAAATCACGGTCAAATTTCAGTATCCTTTGCCATTGTTAACTGATTTGTTTGCTCGCATTAGGGGGTCTAGTTGGTTCACCAAGATAGATCTTCGTGGTGCGTATAGCCTTGTGCGTATAAAACAGGGTGATGAATGGAAAACTGCATTTAATACGCCTGAAGGCCATTTTGAGTACTTGGTGATGCCTTTTGGACTTTCTAATGCTCCTTCAGTCTTTCAGTCCTTTATGCATGACATCTTCCGTGAATATCTGAATAAGTTTATGATTGTGTATCTGGATGATATTCTGTTTTTTTCGGATGATTGGGAGTCTCATGTTAAGCAGGTCAGGATGGTCTTTCAGGTCCTGCGTGACAATGCTTTATTTGTGAAGGGCTCAAAATGTCTTTTTGGAGTCCAGAAGATTTCTTTTTTGGGTTTCATTTTTTCTCCTTCTACTATTGAGATGGACCCAGTCAAGGTTCAGGCTATTCATGACTGGACGCAGCCTACATCTGTTAAGAGTCTTTAGAAGTTCTTGGGTTTTGCTAATTTTTACCGTCGCTTCATAGCTAATTTTTCTGGCGTTGTTAAGCCTTTGACGGATTTGACCAAGAAGGGTTCTGATGTGACTAATTGGTCTTCTGCGGCTGTGGAGGCCTTTCGGGAGCTGAAGCGTCGGTTTTCTTCGGCTCCGGTCTTATGTCAGCCAGATGTCTCACTTCCCTTCCAGGTGGAGGTTGATGCTTCCGAGATTGGAGCGGGGGCTGTTTTGTCGCAGAGAAGCCCCGATGGCTCTGTGATGAAGCCATGTGCTTTCTTTTCAAGAAAGTTTTCGCCTGCCGAGCGGAATTATGATGTCGGTAATCGGGAGCTGTTGGCTATGAAGTGGGCATTTGAGGAGTGGCGACATTGGCTTGAGGGAGCTAAACATCGTGTGGTGGTCTTGACTGATCACAAGAATTTGATTTATCTCGAGTCGGCCAAGCGGCTGAATCCCAGACAGGCTCGTTGGTCGTTGTTTTTCTCTCGTTTTGATTTCATGGTCTCGTACCTGCCGGGTTCGAAGAATGTGAAGGCTGATGCTCTTTCTAGGAGTTTTGTGCCTGACTCTCCTGGAGATTCAGAGCCGGCTGGTATCCTTAGAGAAGGGGTGATTTTGTCTGCCATCTCCCCAGATTTGCGACGTGTGCTGCAAGAGTTTCAGGCGGATAGACCTGACCGCTGTCCACCGGAGAGACTGTTTGTCCCGGATAGATGGACCAACAGAGTCATCTCCGAGGTTCATTCTTCGGTGTTGGCGGGCCATCCTGGGATATTTGGTACCAGAGACTTGGTGGCCAGGTCTTTTTGGTGGCCTTCCTTGTCGCGGGATGTGCGTTCCTTTGTGCAGTCTTGTGGAATTTGTGCTTGGGCTAAGCCTTGCTGTTCTCGTGCCAGTGGTTTGCTGTTACCTTTGCCTGTCCCGAAGAGGCATTGGACGCACATTTCCATGGATTTTATTTCAGATCTCCCTGTCTCTCAGAGAATGTCTGTCATCTGGGTGGTGTGTGATCGTTTTTCTAAGATGGTCCATTTGGTGCCCTTGCCTAAGTTGCCTTCCTCCTCCGAGTTGGTTCCACTGTTTTTTCAAAATGTGGTTCGTTTGCACGGGATTCCTGAGAACATTGTTTCTGACAGAGGATCCCAGTTTGTGTCTAGATTTTGGCGGACCTTTTGTGCTAAGTTGGGCATTGAATTGTCTTTTTCGTCGGCCTTCCATCCTCAAACGAATGGCCAAACCGAGCGAACTAATCAGACCTTGGAGACTTATTTAAGATGTTTTGTTTCTGCTGACCAGGACGACTGGGTTACTTTTTTGCCGTTGGCCGAGTTTGCCCTTAATAATCGGGCTAGTTCTGCTACTTTGGTTTCTCCTTTTTTTTGTAATTCGGGGTTTCATCCTCGTTTTTCCTCGGGTCAGGTGGAGCCTTCTGACTGTCCTGGAGTGGATGTTGTGGTGGATAGGTTGTATCAGATTTGGAATCATGTGGTGGACAATTTGAAGTTGTCACAAGAGAAGGCTCAGCTCTTTGCCAACTGCCGTCGCTGTGTGGGTCCCCGACTTTGTGTTGGGGACTTGGTGTGGTTGTCTTCTCGCTTCGTTCCTATGAAGGTCTCCTCTCCTAAGTTCAAGCCTCGGTTTATCGGTCCTTATAAGATTCTGGAAGTCCTTGGCCCTGTGTCATTCCGTCTGGACCTCCCGGCATCATTTGCTATTCATAATGTGTTCCATCGCTCGTTGTTGCGGAGGTATGTGGTACCTGTGGTTCCTCCGGTTGACCCTCCTGCCCCGGTGCTGGTTGAGGGAGAATTGGAATACGTGGTGGAGAAGATCTTGGATTCTCGTGTTTCTAAACGGAGGCTCCAGTATTTGGTCAAGTGGAAGGGCTATGGTCAGGAGGATAATTCTTGGGTTGTCGCCTCTGATGTTCATGCGGCCGATTTGGTTCGTGCCTTCCATGTGGCTCATCCTGATCGCCCTGGGGGTTTTCATGAGGGTTCGGTGACCCCTCTGTCATGATCTCAATGGCAAGAGAACATAGCATCAGCATATATAGGCACTAGCTCTTGGAAGATGGGAACTGAGCTGACCATGAACTAAACCTAACGCACAACTAGCAGTGGCCGGGTAGCATGCCTACGTTGATTCTAGATGCCCAGCACCAGCCGGAGGACTAAATAATGCTAGCAGAGGAAAATATTAGTCCTAGCTCACCTCTAGAGAAATACCCCGAAAGGAGACAGAGGCCCCCCACATGTATTGGCGGTGAGTTAAGATGAAATAACAAACGTAGTATGAAAATAGGTTTAGCAAATTTGAGGTCCACTTACTACATAGCAGAAGACAGAAAGGACACTTTCATGGTCAGCTGAAAACCCTATCAAAACACCATCCAGAAATTACTTTAAGACTCTGGCCTTAACTCATAACACCAGAGTGGCAATTCCTGTTCACAAGAGCTTTCCAGACACAGTAACGAAACTACAGCTGTGAACTGGAACAAAAATGCAAAAACAAACATGGACAAGAGTCCAACTTATCTAGTAGTTGTCTAGGAGCAGGAACAAGCACAGAGAGGCTTCTGATAACATTGTTGACCGGCAAGCAACTAACAGAGAAGCAAGGTTATATAGCGACTCCCACATCTTGATGGGAACAGGTGAACAGAGAAGATGAAGACACCAGTTCAATTCCACCAGTAGCCACCGGGGGAGCCCAGAATCCAAATTCACAACAGTACCCCCCCCTCAAGGAGGGGGCACCGAACCCTCACCAGAACCACCAGGGCGATCAGGATGGGCCCTATGAAAGGCACGAACCAGATCAGAGGCATGAACATCAGATGCATTCACCCAAGAATTATCCTCCTGGCCGTATCCCTTCCACTTGACCAGATACTGGAGTCTCCGTCTGGAAACACGGGAGTCTAAGATTTTCTCCACAACGTACTCCAACTCACCCTCAACCAACACCGGAGCAGGAGGCTCAACGGAAGGCACAACCGGTACCTCATACCTGCGCAATAATGACCGATGAAAAACGTTATGAATAGAAAAGGATGCAGGGAGGTCCAAACGGAAGGAAACAGGGTTAAGGATCTCCAATATCTTATACGGGCCGATGAACCGAGGCTTAAACTTAGGAGAAGAGACCCTCATAGGGACAAAACGAGAAGACAACCACACCAAATCCCCAACACAAAGCCGAGGACCAACACGACGGTGGCGGTTGGCAAAAAGCTGAGTCTTCTCCTGGGACAACCTCAAATTGTCCACCACCTGCCCCCAGATCAGATGCAATCTCTCCACCACAGCATCCACTCCAGGACAATCCGAAGATTCCACCTGACCAGAGGAAAATCGAGGATGAAACCCCGAATTACAGAAAAACGGGGACACCAAAGTGGCAGAGCTGGCCCGATTATTGAGAGCGAACTCCGCCAATGGCAAAAAAGCAACCCAATCATCCTGGTCAGCAGACACAAAACACCTCAGATATGTCTCCAGGGTCTGATTAGTCCGCTCGGTCTGGCCATTCGTCTGAGGATGGAAAGCGGACGAAAAAGATAAATCTATGCCCATCCTAGCACAGAATGCCCGCCAAAATCTAGACACGAATTGGGTCCCTCTGTCAGAAATGATATTCTCAGGAATACCATGCAAACGAACAACATTTTGAAAAAACAGAGGAACCAACTCGGAAGAAGAAGGCAACTTGGGCAGAGGAACCAAATGGACCATCTTAGAGAAACGGTCACACACCACCGAGATGACAGACATCTTCTGAGAAACAGGCAGATCTGAAATAAAATCCATCGAGATGTGCGTCCAAGGCCTCTTAGGAATAGGCAAGGGCAACAATAATCCACTAGCCCGAGAACAACAAGGCTTGGCCCGAGCACAAACGTCACAAGACTGCACAAAGCCTCGTACATCTCGTGACAGGGAAGGCCACCAGAAGGACCTTGCCACCAAATCCCTGGTACCAAAAATGCCAGGATGACCTGCCAACGCAGAAGAATGAACCTCAGAGATGACTCTACTGGTCCAATCATCAGGAACAAACAGTTTATCAGGTGGGCAACGATCCGGTCTATCCGCCTGAAACTCCTGCAAGGCCCGCCGCAGGTCTGGAGAAACGGCTGACAATACCACTCCATCCTTAAGGATACCTGTGGGCTCAGAGTTACCAGGCGAGTCAGGCTCAAAACTCCTAGAAAGGGCATCCGCCTTAACATTCTTAGAACCCGGTAGGTATGACACCACAAAATTAAACCGAGAGAAAAATAATGACCAGCGCGCCTGTCTAGGATTCAGGCGCCTGGCGGTCTCAAGATAAATCAAATTTTTGTGGTCAGTCAATACCACCACCTGATGTCTGGCCCCCTCCAGCCAATGGCGCCACTCCTCAAAAGCCCACTTCATGGCCAAAAGCTCCCGATTCCCAACATCATAATTCCGCTCAGCGGGCGAAAATTTACGGGAAAAGAAGGCACAAGGCCTCATCACGGAGCAGTCAGAACTTTTCTGCGACAACACTGCCCCAGCTCCGATCTCAGAAGCGTCGACCTCAACCTGAAAAGGTAGAGCAACATCAGGCTGACGCAACACAGGGGCAGAGGAAAAACGGCGCTTAAGCTCCCGAAAGGCCTCCACAGCATCAGGGGACCAATCAGCAACATCAGCACCCTTCTTAGTCAAATCGGTCAATGGCTTAGCAATATCCGAAAAACCAGCAATAAATCGACGATAAAAGTTAGCAAAGCCCAAAAATTTCTGAAGACTCTTAAGAGAAGAGGGCTGCGTCCAATCACAAATAGCTTGAACCTTGACAGGATCCATTTCAATGGAAGAGGGAGAAAAAATATATCCCAAAAAGGAAATCCTCTGTACCCCAAAAACACACTTAGAACCCTTCACACACAAAGAATTAGACCGCAAAACCTGAAAAACCCTCCTGACTTGTTGGACATGAGAGTCCCAGTCATTCGAAAAAATCAGAATATCATCCAGATACACAATCATAAATTTATCCAAATAATCGCGAAAAATATCATGCATAAAGGACTGGAAAACTGACGGAGCATTTGAAAGACCAAAAGGCATCACTAAATACTCAAAGTGGCCCTCGGGCGTATTAAATGCGGTTTTCCACTCATCCCCCTGCCTGATTCGCACCAAATTATACGCCCCACGAAGGTCAATCTTAGAGAACCGCTTGGCCCCCTTTATGCGAGCAAACAAATCAGTCAGTAACGGCAATGGGTATTGGTATTTAACAGTGATTTTATTCAAAAGCCGATAATCAATACATGGTCTCAAAGAGCCGTCTTTTTTTGACACAAAGAAAAAACCGGCTCCTAAGGGAGATGACGATGGACGAATATGTCCCTTTTCCAAGGACTCCTTTATATATTCTCGCATAGCAGCATGTTCAGGCACAGACAGATTAAATAAACGACCCTTTGGGTATTTACTACCCGGGATTAAATCTATGGCACAATCGCACTCTCGGTGCGGAGGTAACGAACCAAGCTTGGATTCTTCAAAGACGTCACGATAGTCAGACAGGAACTCAGGAATTTCAGAGGGAATAGATGATGAAATGGAAACCATAGGTACATCCCCATGAGCCCCCTTACATCCCCAGCTCAACACAGACATAGCTCTCCAGTCGAGGACTGGGTTGTGAGATTGCAGCCAAGGCAATCCTAGCACCAAATCATCATGTAGATTATACAGCACCAGAAAGCGAATAATCTCCTGGTGATCCGGATTAATACGCATAGTTACTTGTGTCCAGTATTGTGGTTTATTATTAGCCAATGGGGTGGAGTCAATCCCCTTCAGAGGAATAGAAGTCTCCAAAGGCTCTAAATCATACCCACAGCGTTTGGCAAAGGACCAATCCATAAGACTCAAAGCGGCGCCAGAGTCGACATAGGCGTCCGTGGTAATAGATGACAAAGAGCAAATCAGGGTTACAGATAGAATAAACTTAGACGGTAAGGTGCAAATGGAAACAGATTTATCAAGCTTTTTAGTGCGCTTAGAGCATGCTGATATAACATGAGTAGAATCACCACAATAGAAACACAACCCATTTTTCCGTCTAAAATTCTGCCGCTCGCTTCGGGACAGAATTCTATCACACTGCATACTCTCTGGCGACTTCTCAGTGGACACCGCCAGATGGTGCACTGGTTTGCGCTCCCGCAAACGCCTATCGATCTGAATAGCCATTGTCATGGACTCATTCAGACCCGCAGGCACAGGGAACCCCACCATAACATCCTTAATGGCATCAGAGAGACCTTCTCTGAAAATCGCCGCCAGGGCGCACTCATTCCACTGAGTAAGCACAGACCATTTACGGAATCTTTGGCAGTAAATTTCCGCTTCATCTTGCCCCTGAGATAGGGACATCAAAGTTTTTTCTGCCTAAAGCTCTAAATGAGGTTCGTCATAAAGCAACCCCAAGGCCAGAAAAAACGCATCCACATTGAGCAATGCAGGATCCCCTGGTGTCAATGAAAAAGCCCAGTCTTGAGGGTCGCCCCGGAGCAAGGAAATCACAATCCTGACCTGCTGTGCAGGGTCTCCGGCAGAGCGAAATTTCAAGGACAAAAATAATTTGCAATTATTTCGAAAATTCTGAAACCCAGATCTATTCCCCGAGAAAAATTCCGGCAAAGGAATTCTCGGCTCAGATACAGGTGCATGACAAACAAAGTCTTGCAAATTTTGTACCTTCGTGGCGAGATTATTCAAACCTGCAGTTACACTCTGAAGATCCATTACAAACAGGTGGACACAGAGCCATTCAAAGATTAGGAGAGAAAAAAAAAAAAAAAAAATTTCAGCAGACTTCTTATTTCTCTCCTTTCTCAGCCAAGGATTTTAACCCTTTAGTGGGCCGGTCAAACTGTCATGATCTCAATGGCAAGAGAACATAGCATCAGCATATATAGGCACTAGCTCTTGGAAGATGGGAACTGAGCTGACCATGAACTAAACCTAACGCACAACTAGCAGTGGCCGGGTAGCATGCCTACGTTGATTCTAGATGCCCAGCACCAGCCGGAGGACTAAATAATGCTAGCAGAGGAAAATATTAGTCCTAGCTCACCTCTAGAGAAATACCCCGAAAGGAGACAGAGGCCCCCCACATGTATTGGCGGTGAGTTAAGATGAAATAACAAACGTAGTATGAAAATAGGTTTAGCAAATTTGAGGTCCACTTACTACATAGCAGAAGACAGAAAGGACACTTTCATGGTCAGCTGAAAACCCTATCAAAACACCATCCAGAAATTACTTTAAGACTCTGGCCTTAACTCATAACACCAGAGTGGCAATTCCTGTTCACAAGAGCTTTCCAGACACAGTAACGAAACTACAGCTGTGAACTGGAACAAAAATGCAAAAACAAACATGGACAAGAGTCCAACTTATCTAGTAGTTGTCTAGGAGCAGGAACAAGCACAGAGAGGCTTCTGATAACATTGTTGACCGGCAAGCAACTAACAGAGAAGCAAGGTTATATAGCGACTCCCACATCTTGATGGGAACAGGTGAACAGAGAAGATGAAGACACCAGTTCAATTCCACCAGTAGCCACCGGGGGAGCCCAGAATCCAAATTCACAACACCCCTCCTTAAGGGGGGGTACTGTTGTGAACTCTGTTTTCAGGCTCCCTCTTGTGGTCACTGGTGGTATGGTGTGACTTTTGCTTTGGGCTCCCCCTGGTGGCTTTGTTTGTTATCCTGCTGGTCTTTGGCTATCAGCTGGTTCGTTATCCTCTGGGAGGTTCCTATATAGCTCTGTTTTACTTCCACTTGTTGCCGGCTGTCGATGTAATCAGTGCTACTCAGATTCCTTCTGACTACCTCGCTCCCAGTCCATCCAGGACAAGCTAAGTTTTGTTTGCTCTTTTTTTGATCAGCAGTGTTTATCATGTTTTCTTGTCCAGCTTGCTAAAATGTGATTCCCTCGCTTGCTGGATGCTCTAGTGGACTGAGTTTCTCCCCACACACCATTAGTTGGTGCGTGGGTTATTGAAATCTCAGGATGGATATTTTGTAAGGGTTTTTTATTGATCGCATAGACCCCTGCGCTATTTTCTGCTTTCTAGTACTAGTGGGCCTCGTTTGCTGAATCTGATTTCATCCCTACGTATGTGCCTTCTTCTTACTTCACCGTTAATATTTGTTGGGGGCTTCTATATCTTTGGGGATTATTTCTCTGGAGGCAAGCGAGGTCTTTCTTTCTCTTTAGGTGTAGCTAGTTCCTCAGGCTGGCTCGAGACGTCTAGGAATTTTTTAGGCACGTTCACCGGCTACCTCTAGTTGTGTTTGATAGGTTCAGATTTGCGATCAGTCCAGTTACCATCTCCCTAGAGCTTGTCCTTAGTTTATTCACTTGCTGGTCTATTCGTAATCCTCAGCCACTAAGGATCATAACAGGGCGTGAATAACGAGGACACAGGGTTGCAGTCTCTTTACATCTTTACTGAAGGCTTCAGGATCCGCAATCCAGAGCACTGCTAACAGGGCTGGCTGAGACCGGCCGGTCCGGAGGCACATCCAGAGTTCCCTTTGCAGGTGGAAATCAGTGCCTACCTTCTAGCGCCTGTGTGTTGTAGTACCTCCCTGCTGAGCACCATGGGATAGTCCTCACAACTGTTGTGTCTGTTCTGATGTTATTTCTCACAACTCGTATCTGTTCTGATGTTCTTCTCCGTCCCCCAGATGATATGGCTAGGACGCACCCATATGACGGGTAGGCCTGGAGTTCTTTCGGGACCCTAGAGTCGCCCCTCTCCCACAATTGCCCCCTATGTCTGCTTAGGTGATTTAGGGGAGACAGCCAACCTATAGTTAACTGTCCTGCCATTGGTTTGAAGTAATGCTTGGAGCCCAATACTTCCTTGGCGTTCTGGCCACCGGCTACGCGACTCAGTAGGATGTTGCCTCGATCTTACGGCACAACTCCTACTGGCTTTATCTCCTTTGTGCTGTGATCTCGTTTCTCACTTCTCCACAATAAACCTCGCTTCTTGTCCTTTCTTAAGATACCGCCGCAATGAAGTGCAGGCGCGGTTCCGTAACGTTCTATCCTGTTCGCTAGGCCTCTGTCAGGATCCCACCCCTGACAGGGAGCCCCCTGAATCTTCCCCTCCAACACCCTCTGCCACAGGATGTTGCCTGGTTCCAACCCAGTCAGCTTCTAACTTTCTGTCCGACCCCCAGTTTTACCAGATTGTGAGGAGTGGCCTAATCATAGAACCCTTTGCTCCCCCTGGTGGCCAGAGTGTGACGTGCATTGGTGCCTGTGATACCTGGTCAGGTGAACTCCTTAGGTGCCATCAGACGTACCATCACTCCCCTTAGCGGCGGAGCGTCAGTACTGCAACGACCAGGACTCTGGGGCGCTGCACAAAAACACCACATATTTTTCAAAGCAGCTGAGTGGAGCGCATACCTCCGAACTTTTGACGAATTTAAAGAGGGACAAAGTATGCACCAAAGTATCGTTCAACCAATCACACTACCAATTGCTATTTATGCATGGTGCCCCCACTAGTAAAGGAGTTTCAGGGAAGAAGTGGACTTTACAGTATCCACAAATTCCATCTGCAATAAGCCCAGTACCTCATACAGAAGAACTGCCACATCCAAAAGCACCAGAAACATTTTCAGTTGAGTCAAGTGAGGAAGAAGAGGATGCTTGGTATCATGAAGCATCTTCCTCTCACGTCCCAGACTTTCTATCAGCAACCTCAACTGAACCACACCTTATACCATAAAGTGAACTGAACGATCTTGTTAGAGATTTGGATCTGCCCAAGAGTAAGGGTACCGTCTCACATTGGCACTTTGATCGCTACGACGGGACGATCCGTGACGTTCCAGCGATATACATACGATCTCGATGTGTCTGACACGCAGCAGCGATCAGGGACCCTGCTGAGAATCGTACGTCGTAGCAGATCGTTTGAAACTTTCTTTCGTCGCTGCATCTCCCGCTGTCATCGCTGGATCGGTGTGTGTGACACCGATCCAGCGATGCGATCGCTTGTAACCAGGGTAAACATCGGGTTACTAAGCGCAGGGCCGCGCTTAGTAACCCGATGTTTACCCTGGTTACCACTGTAAATGTAAAAAAAAAAACACTACATACTCACCTTCTGATGTCTGTCACGTCCCCCGGCGTCTGCTTCCCGCACTGACTGTGAGCGCCGGCCGTAAAGTAAAAGCAGAGCACAGCGGTGACATCACCGCTGTGCTGTGCTTTACGGCCGGCTCTCACAGTCAGAGCGGGAAGCTGACGGCGAAGGACGTGGACAGACAGCGGAATGTAAGTATGTAGTGGTTTTTTTTTTACATTTCCACTGGTAACCAGGGTAAATATCGGGTTACTAAGTGCGGCCCTGCGGTTAGTAACCCGATGTTTACCCTGGTTACCCGGGGACTTCGGCATCGTTGGTCGCTGGAGAGCTGACTGTGTGACAGCTCTCCAGCGACCACACAACGATTTACCAACGATCACGGCCAGGTCGTATCGCTGGTGGTGATCGTTGGTAAATCGTTTAGTGTAACGGTACCCTAAGACACCCCCCTCCCCCCCCCCCCCGGGAGGCATCACAGAGAAATGATGATGTTAGAGAGAGGAGAGTATGAGAAGTCGAGACAAAGCCCCGATGTGAAGGCGGAACTGAGCCCTCAAATCGGGACAGTTGGTAGCTATGATTGAGGGGATGCGCAGCCCGTCTATCTAATGTTGAAGGATTATCTTAAGACATTCTACATAACATCATCTTTATATCCTGTTTGAATATCCAATATCAATATGTCCGTGTAAGAAATTAGGAGTGTTTTTTATATTTTAAATTAGTGTAACGCAGCTCCTCTAGAAAAAGAACTTTTGCTTCTGGCTAATATTCCAAAAAAGATTTTGTCAATACAAATCTCCTAAACATTGAGTACCCCATATTTAATTGGGTATGTGAAAACTAGTTTTCTAAACCAGGCAACTTCTTTGTGGCTCTTTTAGTGCTAGAGACAACTGGGTCCTGGCAGTTATATTGCCTGCAGCATAGAAACACCTAATGTGACACACGCATGAAATGATTGTTTTTGATCTTGCATATACTGACACACGAGTCTTGTTTATGGGGAAAGCTACAAGTTATTATTAAAGTACTGCCGTAATGAGGTGTGTAATATATTGAACTCAAAACAGTGATTCATAATAGCAAAGCCGTTGTTTTGTTATGGAGTGTTTTTTTTTACTAATGCAGGAAATGGGAAAAATAGAGAGTGGACATATTAGGGCTCATACCCATATGTGAGAAAAAAAAGGGTCCGATTTCTGGACCGAAAAAACAGAGGCAAAACATGTGAGTGTCATGCATCCGTATGACATCCGTATTATATCCGTATTACATCCGTGTGCAATTCGACTTTAACATGAGCTTTTACATACAGCAGTTCTCTGACATTTATACATCGTTTTACAACAAAATATTGTTCAAAACACACAATATATATATATATATATATATATATATATATATATATATATATATATATATATATATATATATATATAGATAGATAGATAGATAGAAAAACCAACACCATGGAGGACCATAAAAATCCCAGACAAGAGTAGTAAAATTAAAATGCCTTTATTAATATACAGGTCCTTCTCAAAAAATTAGCATATAGTGTTAAATTTCATTATTTACCATAATGTAATGATTACAATTAAACTTTCATATATTATAGATTCATTATCCACCAACTGAAATTTGTCAGGTCTTTTATTGTTTTAATACTGATGATTTTGGCATACAACTCCTGATAACCCAAAAAACCTGTCTCAATAAATTAGCATATCAAGAAAAGGTTCTCTAAATGACCTATTACCCTAATCTTCTGAATCAACTAATTAACTCTAAACACATGCAAAAGATACCTGAGGCTTTTAAAAACTCCCTGCCTGGTTCATTACTCAAAACCCCCATCATGGGTAAGACTAGCGACCTGACAGATGTCAAGAAGGCCATCATTGACACCCTCAAGCAAGAGGGTAAGACCCAGAAAGAAATTTCTCAACAAATAGGCTGTTCCCAGAGTGCTGTATCAAGGCACCTCAATGGTAAGTCTGTTGGAAGGAAACAATGTGGCAGAAAACGCTGTACAACGAGAAGAGGTGACCGGAACCTGAGGAAGCAGTGGACTGAGTCTGGTGTGGAAACATCCAGAGCCACCGTGCACAGGTGTGTGCAGGAAATGGGCTACAGGTGCCGCATTCCCCAGGTAAAGCCACTTTTGAACCATAAACAGCGGCAGAAGCGCCTGACCTGGGCTACAGAGAAGCAGCACTGGACTGTTGCTAAGTGGTCCCAAGTACTTTTTTCTGATGAAAGCAAATTTTGCATGTCATTCGGAAATCAAGGTGCCAGAGTCTGGAGGACGACTGGGGAGAAGGAAATGCCAAAATGCCTGAAGTCCAGTGTCAAGTACCCACAGTCAGTGATGGTGTGGGGTGCCATGTCAGCTGCTGGTGTTGGTCCACTGTGTTTCATCAAGGGCAGGGTCAATGCAGCTAGCTATCAGGAGATTTTGGAGCACTTCATGCTTCCATCGGCTGAAATGCTTTATGGAGATGAAGATTTCATTTTTCAGCACGACCTGGCACCTGCTCACAGTGCCAAAACCACTGGTAAATGGTTTACTGACCATGGTATTACTGTGCTCAGTTGGCCTGCCAACTCTCCTGACCTGAACCCCATAGAGAATCTGTGGGATATTGTGAAGAGAAAGTTGAGAGACGCAAGACCCAACACTCTGGATGAGCTTAAGGCCGCTATTGAAGCATCCTGGGCCTCCATAACATCTCAGCAGTGTCACAGGCTGATTGCCTCCATGCCACGCCGCATTGAAGCAGTCATTTCTGCCAAAGGATTCCCGACCAAGTATTGAGTGCATAACTGAACATTATTATTTGATGTTTTTTTTGTTTGGTATTAAAAAACACTTTTATTTGATTGGTCGGGTGAAATATGCTAATTTATTGAGACAGGTTTTTTGGGTTATCAGGAGTTGTATGCCAAAATCATCAGTATTAAAACAATAAAAGACCTGACAAATTTCAGTTGGTGGATAATGAATCTATAGTATATGAAAGTTTAATTGTAATCATTACATTATGGTAAATAATGAAATTTAACACTATATGCTAATTTTTTGAGAAGGACCTGTAAGTAGCAATAGCATTAAGAAATTAAAAATAATACATTAAAAGTGTGCACACAGCATAGCAACAATAGTAATTAATGCATCAGGCTTAAAATTAAAGAGTATACCAAGACCAAAGGTGATCCATTAGACCCCAATATAATAATACCTCCTAAAACAACAATACTATTTATAACTATTATAATAAGGGACTAAAATATATGTGAATAATAATAAAGAAGCCAAAATTGAGCCAAAAGTGCAAAAAGTACCATCTCAGAAAATTGCAATCATAAACTGATGATCTCCATATAGGAGTAAAGTGTAAAGTGGCAAACGTAAAAAGCAATGGAATAGAATTAAAAAAAGGGGGCCTATGCCTTTAAGGCCCACATATAATAATAATCATCATTTGCAATAAAAAATGCAGAGCGCCAAGATAAATGTAACAAGGGCAGTGAGGTGATAGAAGGGCTATACCTTTAAGGTCCGTCTGGTCACTGTTGTGTGCGCACCCCGACGCGCGTTTCGGAAGTATTTTCCTTCGTCAGAATTTTTGAGAATATTTTCTCACGCTCAAGTTCATATGAGGTTATGCCAGCAGGGGGCGCAGCACCGCAAGTCTAGGTAGCTACAGTCCCCTGCTTTTCATTCATTCCTCAGTTTTTACAGTCAGGAGCACAGCTGCATTAGCAGAGCTCCTGGTTGTGAAATTATTTAACCCCTTCTGATGGATTTCCATCGTGGGACATGACTGTAGCGGCGGAGAGGTATGGGATATTGTTGTTTGTTTTTTAACTTTTTTTACAGAAGACATGGGTCGTCATTTGGATTGAGCGTATAATAAAAATATTACAACACCCTGTGTATTTCATTAAAATACTCTTTTCCTATTGTGTGTGTATATATTATTAACCCTTTATAACTATTGGATTAATAATGGATAGGTGTCTTACATTAGCAAGGTGAAATTAACCCTTTATTACCCCATATCCCACCGCTACAGGGGAGTGGGAAGAGAGAGGCTAAGTACCAGAATAGACGCATCTTACAGATGTGCCTTTTCTGGGGTGGCTGGGGGCAGATGTTTCTAGCCAGGGGGGGCCAATAACCATGGACCCTCTCTAGGCTATTAATATCTGCCCTCAGTCACTGGCTTTCCTACTCTGGCGGAGAAAATTGCGCTGGAGCCCATGCGAGTTTTTTTCCGTGAATTAACCCTTTATTTTAACAGCTACAGCTCCCAAATTTTACACACAGACGCTTGTAACATTATTAGTGAAGAATATGTAATACAATAAGGGATATGAAATGGTTTACTGTATGTAAACCATGCCTCAGTCTGTCGGGTTTGATAAGGAGATCGCAAAAGCCGGCAACTGAATTACCATCTCCTCTGCTATCTAGCGCTGTATGAAATATAAATATATATTATATATATATATATATATATATATATATACACACACACACATACATACACACACGTATTCTATGTGTATATATCTATTCTATTCTAACATGTCAGTGTGATTTTACTGTACACCGCGCTAAATTTCAAGCTTTTCAAAGACCACCGATGCGTAAAAATCAGACAGCACTCGCATGGTGCGAGTGCTGTGCGATTTTTTTTTCTCGCACCCATTGACTTGCATTGGCGAGTCTCATCCGATTTCGGCTGAGAAAAAAAAATCGCAAATGAGATGTCACCTATTGACTAACATTGGTCCGAGTGCAATCCGATTTTTTATCGGATTGCACTCATCCGTTTTGTTCGCAAGTGAGTATGAGCTCTTAGACTTAAAGAGGACCTTTAAATGGAAATTTTGATTTGCAATGAGCACCTCCTCCCATTGACGCTGTTCCACTGATTCTGGAATAGTTTTCTTCTATGCCACTCCGTTCCAAAGTAACGCTCCCGAGCTGGAAATAAAGGTGCAAATTTTCCCTTCAACCAACTGAGTATATACCACAGAACGTCTCTGTTGGCATTTGCGATTTCTCCTCTGATTCTGACCAGTCAAAACAAGAAGTTCTGGGCTATATACACAGTTAGTTAAAGGAAAAATGTGCAACTTTATTTGAAAGGACACTGAAGAAAAAGAAAACAACTGTCTCAGAATCAGAGGGGCAGCGGCAAGTGGAGGAGGTAATAAGTTTAAATTAAATATCCAGTGAAAGGCCAACATTAAAACAAGGGGAGTAGCTATAACGACTAAAAAGGTAGCAGTTTCGCCTGCAGCTGGTTTATTTGCGTCTGGATCTCTGATTTTGTAGAAAATGCACACTTCAGATTACTTCAGTATGGACAAATTCAACACTACTTATTTTTTTTTAAACTTATTATATAAGGTAAAATAAAAAACAAGTACATTGATTACATGCTTAACGAATGACAGACTGGGTACAGGAGAGAGCACCCTGCCCATGAGGACTTATCTACAGGGAATAGCGGAGGAAACCGTAGGTGAGCATAGAAGCTTAAAAAAAGATAATAATAATAATTTTATTTCTATATCGCAAACATATTCCGCAGCACTTTACATTTTAGAGGGAACTTGTACAGACAATAGACATTACAGCAGAACAATAATCACAAACAACAGATACCAGGATGAATGTGGGTCCTGCTCGCAAGCTTACAATCTATGAGGAAATAGGGGAGACACGAAAAGTGGATGGTAACAATTGCTTTCATTGTTCTGACCAGCCATAATGTAAGAATCGGGTGTTCATGTAATGCTGCATGAACCAGTTATCAGCCAGAATATGTAAAAGTACAGACACAGAGGGCTATTAAATGCATAAAGCATGTGAGAACATGCTATGAGGAATCTGGTCATGGTAAAAATTTTGTAAATATTTTTTCCAGCAATATGCGCTCATGAAGGATGATGAATGGAGTGATCCATGAACTGGATCTATACGCAATATCTCAAGACACCAAAAAGGTGAGTGGATTCACACTGAGTATATATCTTCGGAAACTAACAACTGCACTCAGAGGCCTGCGCTTCCCATTTCTCTCCCTATAATTCCCTCTTGTTTTCATGGTGAAAATTTTGAATGTGCAACACAGGGATAGTTAGATATATATGTTGAGGCAGTAGGCCAGTCTGAAGAAATACGTTTTTAGGGCACGCTTAAAACTGTGGGTATTGGGGATTAATCTAATTATCCTGGGTAGTGCATTCCAAAAAATTGGGCCAGCACGTGAGAAGTCTTGGAGACAGGCATAGGAGGTTCTGATTATTGAGGATGTTAACATCAGGTCATTAGCAGAATGGGGGGCACGGGTAGGGTGGTAGACGGAGATGAGGGAGGAGATGTATGGTGGAGCTGAACCGTGGAGTGCTTTGTGGGTGAGAGTAATACGTTTATATTGAATTATCGAGTGGATGTGTAACCAGTGCAATGACTGGCACAAGGTAGAGGCATCGGTGTAATGGTTGATGAGGAATATAATCCTGGCTGCAGCATTCAAGACAGATTGGAGAGGGGAGAGTTTGGTAAGAGGGAGCCCGATAAGTAGGGAGTTCCAATAGTCCAGACTAAAATGAATAAGAGAAACAGTAAGTGTTTTTGCAGAGTCGAAAGTAAGAAAAGGTCGAATTCTAGAAATGTTTTTGAGGTGCAGATGTGAGGAAGACCAGGCTGCAGGTACCTGCACTATGCCGGGCCCAGAACTGTCGAGGCTGCGTCCAGTGTTGCTGGGGCAAAGGATTGACGGACCAGACAGGTCACATGACCCTGGGGAGGGGGTGTGGCTAAGGAGGGCAGTGAGCAGGAAGCTCGTGAAATTGCTCTCAGTTTCCCGCTGGCGTTGGGAGCAGAGAGAGGTGTGCGGCGTGCTCCGCAGTTACAGAGGCAGTGCGGAGACGGGCCCCGAAAGAGCTTAGGTGAACGCTCCAGTGAGCCAGCGAGGGTTCAGCACGCCACGCGCCTGGCGAAGCAGAGTGCAGTGCTCGCCCGGAGGAGCGGGTGACAGTGGCAGGACTCTGAGGTGTGTTCCCCATTGCTGATATATGTGCAGTAGCGCACGTGTGGGACATAGACTACTGCAGTGCTCCCCAATTTGGCTGCACAGATTTATGGACAGGGGCTCAGCGGGCAAAACCGGTGACCGCCCGTTGCTGCCAGAAGCTGGACTGTGATTTGTTGGGATCCATCGGAGGACACCACGCCGGCCATTGCCAGTACTCCAACTCCTATCAGACTGTATGTGGATGAGGATCAGAGAAGACTACGATAAGTGCCGTTTAACGATCAGACTGTTGCGTTAACTATTTACTTCCCTTGATTCCTGTTTATTGTTTATTAACTCCCTGCGAGGAGATCATTTTCATCCTTTTATTAAAAATTAAATAATATTGTTAAACAGCATTGTTCTGAAATCCCTGCGTTGCTGCATTTCCGAACCTGCTTACACCGATAAGCTTCACATATGCCAGTGGTGTATCGCTAATAGCGGCAGATCACGCAGCCGCTATGGAGCCCATGAGTCTTGGGGGCTCTGTGCCAGCGTCAGCACCTAGCCCTCCCCCTGCCTGACTGCAACTGTATAGAATCATTCTCCCTGTGCATATGACATCTCAGGGCAACGTCTTTACGTTGTGACTGCTGTGCCAAACAGTAAAAACACCACAACACTATTCAGTGTAATAGAGTCCAAAGACTAAAAATATATTTATTACACTGAATAGTGTTGTGGTGTTTTTCCAGTTGGATTTCAGTGTGTCTGCATACGTCCTGCGATTTGCTATGGGGTATATATATATATATATATATATATATATATATATTTATGGTATTATACGCTAATATGCCGCATCTCCCTAGCTATATGTGTTTTTCTATTTATTACTTTGTGCCAAACAGTGCAGACCACACTGCAGAGACCAGAGAAGAAATTAGATGAGTATTTTTTTTTTATAATTCATGAGTACTTTGTGGGAGCCATCATCCTGTGAGGAAGACTATTTGTGGGGCCATCGTACTATGTGGAGAGCTATTTGTGAGGCCATCATACCATGTGGAGAGCTATTTGTGGGACCATCATACTATGTGGAGGTCTATTTGTGAGGCCATCATACTATGTGGAAAACTATTTGAGGGGCCATCTTACTATGTGGAAGACTATTTGTGGGACCATCATACTATGTGTGGAGCCATCAAACTATGTGGAGAACTATTTGTGGGGGCCATCATACTAAGTGGAGGGCCATTTGTTGGGCCATAATACTATTTGGAGTGCTATGTGGGGGCCATCATACTACTTGGGGGCCATCATACTATTTGGAGGGATGTGGGGGGCCATCATACTATTTGGAGTGCTATGTGGAGGCCAATAATACTGTTTGAAGGGCTATGTGGTGGCCATTATAGTTATTGGGGGGTTGTGTGGAGGCAAACTATACTTTGTACAGGGTTGGGTGGGGTCCATTATACTGTCAGGCAGCCTGTATGGGGGTCAGTATACTGTCCGGTAGGCTGTATGGGGATCATTATGCGTGCAGTTTATTATTCAGTGTGGATGGTTGTGTGGAGGCCACTATACTGTATGGAAGGCCATCATACTGTATGGAGGGCTCTGTGGGGGCCATCATACTGTGTGTTGGGGCCATCATACTCTTGTGGGTGTATTATACTTTGTGGGTGGTACTCTAGGGTCATAATGTGCATTTGGAAGGTACTGTGAAGAAATAAATTGCAGTGGTATCTTACTGTGTTTGGGGGACACATTAGTTTGCCTCATACTTTATGGGGGCAATGAATAGGGTATCTTAGTGTGTGGGAACACTAAAGGGCTTCAATAGGGGCAAAATGACTTTGTAAGGGCTGCAAAGTTCTGGGCTAAGCTCTACTGGAACACCGCTGATTATTATTATTATTTATTCTTTGGGAGGAGGAGGCAGGTTCAATTAGGATTTTTTTCTATGGGGTCCCATGATTTCTGTCATGACTCTGTTGCTGGCTGTCCCGGGACCAGAGGCTCTTTCCCTGTCCCTAAGGCTAGGGGCGCCCTAGCTCACCCTGTTCCCCAGATTACTTCTGATGGTGATGATGCCGGGGTCACGTACCTTGCCTTAGCTCTTGAATCCACCCTCAGTCTGAACCCTTCCACCACACAGGAAAGAGGGTTATAGTAGTATACCATAGTACGCCAACCAGACTAACAAGGTAATACGAACAGGGGTAACGAAAAATACTAAACATACAAATATACTCACACATATAACAGAGGAATGCACTGGAGAGTAGAGGATGGGGCTAAACCAAAGTAGGATAAGAAAGAATTATCACACACTCAAAACCTAGCAACAGTCACTGATAAACCCACCAACCGCCTTCTCCTATTATAACCATCAACAACCTCCAGCCATGCAGCATAAGCTGCTCTGACAATGAGTGCTAGCCAGGGCCCAGATTATATAGGAGATGGGAGTGGCTAACAGTGCACAGCTGAGAGCCTAAATGCTCCAGGAGCTCTCAACAGGGCAGATTAACCCCTGCACTACCAAAAGAAATTTACACTGTGCAATAAGAAGCTAAAGTGCTTCCAATCAGTACAGGAGTAGGAGAAATCATACGCTGTGGTCTTCTGGATCTGGTAATCCCGTGACAGTATCCCCCTTCTATGAGGGACCTCTGGAATCTCAGAACTGGGTTCATCAAGGTGTGCCACGTGAAAATGTCAGATCAGCCTGGCCACATGGACATCAGATGCTGGTACCCACATCCCCTCTTCAGGACCATATCCTTTCCAGTGTACCAGATACTGAAGAGACCGACCAACTAAGCAAGAATCAATGATCTTGGCTATTTGATATTCCAAATTTCCATTCACAACGACTGAAGATGGCGGTAGCGGTGATGGTACAGAGGCCGCTACGTATTTTATCAGTAGAGATCAGTGAAACACATTATGGATCCTAAAAGTGAGCGGCAAAGCAGAATGGTAAGGATTTGAAGATGGTCAGAATCTTACAAGGATTAATGAACCTGGGACCCAGTTTCCAAGCGGGAAACTTCAACTTAATGTTCCTTGAGGACAACCACACCAAGTCACCAAAACACAGGTCCGGATCAACCAAACATCTCTGATCACCCATACTCTTAGATTTGTACCTCATCTTCCTCAAATGATCAATAACCCCTTGCCACACTGATATAATTGATGATGAAAATAGTTATTCTTTAGGTATTCCGAAAGAGCGATTCCTATTAAATGAGTTGAGCTGAGGATGAAACCCATAAGCCCTGAAAATCGGGGACTTACCAGTAGACTCATGACAATTACTTAGTGCAAATTCAGCTAGTGGTAAGTAGCCCAATCCTCCTGATTCTCAGACACACCACACCTAAGATAAGTCTCAAAATTCTGGTTAACCCATTCAGTTTGCAGGTGAAATGCTGAAGAGAATGACAGTTGACTCCCCAAAGGAGTGGGAAATGCCTTCCAAAATTTGGAAATAAACTGCACCCCCCGGTCAGACACAATATTAGTAGGGATCACATTTAATTTTACTATCTCGCTGATGAAAATTTGCACCAAATTCTTGGCTCTAGGTAAACCGGGTAGCACAATAAAATGTGACACCTTACTGAATCTGTACAGTATTACCTGCCAACACAGGTAGATCAGTGATAAAATCAATCGATAAATGAGTCCAAAGTCTACTGGGAATGGCCAATGGTTGGAGAGACCCAGATGGATGAGTATGAGAGGTTTCAGAATGCACACAGACACTGCAGGCGGCTACATACTCCCGGACATCCTCATGTAGCCCTGGCCACCAAAAACGCAAAGTAAGAAGATCTGTGGCGGCTTTATTACCGGGATGTCCGGCCAAGACCTAATCATGATGTTAACTAAGAACTCTCAGACAGAGATGTTCAGGCACAGTTTACCTAATGGACAGGCGGCAGGGGCATCCCCCTGAGCATTAATGGAGGCTGAGTGACCTGCTTGAAAGATAATGAAAGTAAGCTTTACATAGAAGAACGGGAATAGGAAGCAGATACATTAATAGACATGGACATTCTTGACAGCAGAGAGGGGACATTTGGGCCTGAGAGGTAAATTTGAGTGTCATCAATGTAAAAGTGATTCTGGAATCCATGGGATTGACATGAGCTGTTCCAGACAAAAGAGATAGATACAGAAAAGTAAATATCCCATAGCAGAGACTACAGTTCAAAACACTAACAATGACATACAAAGCCATTCACAACCTGACTCCTCCATACATATGTGACATGGTCTCCTGGGACCTACGTACCACGCAACCTTTGATCCTCTCATGATCTCCTTCTCTACTCCTCTCTCATCTCTTCCTCCCACAACAGCATACAAGACTTCTCCCGTGCTCTACCTCAACACATCAGGCTCTCGCCTACCACGGAAACCCTCAAAAGGAACCTGAAGACCCACCTCTTCCAACAAGTCTACAATCTGCAGCGATCCTCTGTCTGCTGAACCGCTGCATGACCAGCTCCACCCTCTCCTAGTGTATCCTCACCTATCCCCTGTAGACGGTGAGCCCTTGTGGGCAGGGTCTTCTCTCCTCCTGTACTTGTGTGTGCCTTATTTTACTCACGTTTATTGCACTTACAGTATCTATATTTGCCCCGTTCACATGTAAAGCGCCATGGAAGAAATGGTGCTATAAAAATGTATAATAATAATAATAGCCGAACTTTGAAAAGTGAGGGCAAGACAAGGTGGTAGTGCCTGAATGGGAGACACAAACTGGTTGTTTGGTGAGTTCTGAGCAGATCCAGAAGAGGGCACAGACTTATAAAGCCAAGGGATGAGAAATTAATAACAGATCCTTTTTATAAATTTACAATGGCTTGTTAGACTCTAAAATTGAGGCAGATGCCTCATCGAAAAAAAACCCGTTATTATTGGAAGTCAGCTTGGCAGTCATGTAAATGCTGCAGGTCTAGCTATGACAATCTTTCCAAACAATGAGCATGATGGAGTGTTTTGATTTGGAAATCTCCCACTCTATGACATCTTTATGCCTTACCAGAACCGGTGTTGTAGTAACATATACTCTTCATTTAATTTTTTTTTCAGGTTTTGACTTAGAACTGTTGTAGAGGAAGATAATTTGAAGTTTGTGTTAGTGAATGATTAGAAATTTCAGTACAGAGACCTTGCTCCTTGGATTAATGTGCAGCTTAAAGTATCCAAGGAATGTTAGCAGGGAATGTGCGCTCTATGTGCAACAGCAAAGCATCCATCAAGGTGATAATAATAATATAGAAGCCAGTAAAATATTGAAATCTACAGCAATGTTTGCAAAAGAAAACATTGGAATGTAGACCATGGTCATGGAATTGGAAAAAAAAGACAGATATATGCGATAACCATATGATCCATGCAGTACTCACACTGCAATACAGCTGTACATGGTTCAGGCTTAAGCAAGGGAACTGGCATTCTGCCCAGCTAGGACAGAGACGTCAGAACTAAGAAGGCGTTTAAGTGATTGTTGATCTTTTTTATGTAGCAGAGAGGGATTACTTGCTACCAGTCTGAGCGGGTGATGGGGGCCAGTTATGGACACCGACTGTTGTGACTTATAACAAAAACGAGTAGGGTTAATGGAGGTCACCCAGCCTGAGTAGACATTAACTACTTTACAAGATTTGATTAGAGTCCCAACTCCTTATGTTCTATTATTATGTGGAAGCTAGTTGCATCTTTGTGTGCATTTTGGATGAAAATGCTATTATCAACAAGTAAATACAAGTTTCTTCCACATACCTAGGGATGTCAAACTCAAATACACAGAGGGACAAAATTAAAAGCTTGGACAAAGTCACGGACCGACTTATATTTATTAAAAAAATATGTACAATAGAGACCTTTTCATATGGAAACAAACTTAAAGGGGTTGTTCCACTAGCAAAGTACATTTTAAGTAATAGATCTTAGAATAAAATATTAGAATAATATATATTTTTTTTTTACAAAAGCAGTAAAATGCATATGGCCCAATGATCAGAATCTGCTCCAAAAATCAACATAAAAAAAAATAAAAATCTTCATATGTATATACCCCCAGCAGACAGACATTGCCAGAACAAGATGCAGAGGAAATTCCACTAAGGTTGCCATATTGCAGCTTCCCTCTTGTACATCCAAGAGTTTATACTTATTATTATTATTTTTAGTTCTATAGCACCAACATATTCAGCAGCACTATACAATTCAGAGGGAACATGTACAGACAATAAAGACATTACAAAGTAACACATAGTTCAACGCATACCAAGAGGAGCGAGGGTGCTACTCTCAAGCCTACAATTTATGAGATTCTTATGGTTATTTGTATACACGCCCCAGCTGTGGACAAACTATATTGAAACATACACTGCTCCTCCAGTAGACATTAACCCCACAGTCAGACTAAATTACAACCCATCATCTACATTAAAGGCAACCTGTCAGTCAGTGATGCATGCAGCAGATATCAGAGCCAGACCGCACAACAGGGTCCTATTTGGCACTTTAAATGGTCATGGCCCCTACTGGTAAATCTAACTAAGAATATGGACAAATGACGTCTTTTTTAGGCGCTTCTGCTCTGTAGAAAGAAAAAAAAAAAACGCTAAACAAAACACTGAAAAGAATGAACATATACTGTATATACTGCAGTGTAAAACCAACTTGCTGTGCCAATGTTCAGTCTTTTGAGCTTCTTTTCTCAGGTTGCTAAAGTCATCAAGCTGTTAAAAAGTGAGCGTTCTATACTTCATTTTATTGAATACAATTTCACTGAACTCAGCAGAGGCCTCATCCACGCATCAATATTTTTAAACCGTATTTCATCAGTATTTGTGGACCAAAGCCAGGAGTGGAACTTGTAGGATACCAAGCAGAAATGGGGGATGCAGTGATGGACGGAAGGCAGAGCAAGGGTTAACAGGTTTATTTACAGGGTGAAACTCCACGCAGGGAGGTAAAGAGTTAAACGTTGTTAAGGCACAATAAAATGCAAACAGTTAAGCAAGAATATATGGTAGTCCTCGCTCTGCAGCTCCTGCTGCATATTAAATAGCGCCTCCTCCTGGAGGGTCCTGCAGTCGCTGGTTCTGTCTTCTGGCGGCAGTGGTCGGTTTCCGGTACCTCCCACTGCCCCTTATCCTTATACTAGTGCGCCTATTAAAGGCACGGGCCACAGTCTGGTGCGACCCCAACGTGGCTCTTTAACTATATCAACTGGGGGTAGTCAGGTAACAGAACAACACTTGTGTGTCCATGTCAGGATGCAAGTGTCAGTCTTATGTGTGGACTCTATTGGGCAGCGTGTGTGCGGTACTCACTGTCACGTCGTGTACAGCACCTGGTACTCTCTGGCGGTCACTGGGCACACACAGCATGTCCCGCTCTCCCGGGTCCCCGCCGTTGGCGGCAGGCGACGCTGGTCTGTTTGGCGCTGGTGCTCCCGACCGGATCACTCCTCTCTATGTCTGCTGTGGCACCCGGCTCGGCTCCGCTCTGTGTGCACGGCTCCGCACACCTCTGTTCGCACCGCTCTGCAGCGAACCCTTGCTCCGGAATGCTGCTGGGCACACTCGGCTCTGCAGGCAACAGGGCCCTCTCTATGCGGCCTGCTAGAGCGCCAGTACTCTCTGAGGGGAAAGGAGACAGAGCACGCCACTCACTGCTCTGCGCACTGCTCTGCTCCTCTTGCTCGCTCTTTCTCTTCTCTAGCTGCGCGCTCTATTCTGGCTCTTCCCCCTCCTCTCAGCAGGAAGCACTGTCCCCCCTCTTCCTTCCCTCCGGCAGCAGGGAAAGGTCCGCCTCTCTCAGGCTTCCCCCAGGGGACAGAGAATGCAGCCCTGTCAGTTCCAGACCGGGCATGCAGGTACCCGCGGTCCGGTCCATCTCCCTACACAGACACAAACTATAATTGAAAGACTGACACATATTCTGTGTTTTCGAGACACTCCTGGTTTTGGCATACAAATACTGATCAAAAATACTGGTGCCTGAATGAGGCCTAAGGGAGAGCTCGGACAGCGGTCTAAAATGTATGGGGACTTTGGTTGATATATTCAGTACAGACCAAAAGTTTGGACACACCTTCTCATTTAAAGATTTTTCTGTATTTTCATGACTATGAAAATTGTACATTCACACTGAAGGCATCAAAACTATGAATTAACACTTGTGGAATTATATACTTAACAAAAAAGTGTGAAACAACTGAAATTATGTCTTATATTCTAGGTTCTTCAAAGTAGCCAAGAGTGTGCAAAGCAGTCATCAAAGCAAAAGGTGGCTACTTTGAAGAACCTAGATTATAAGACATATTTTCAGTTGTTTCACATTCAGTGTGAATGTACAATTTTCATAGTCATGAAAATACAGAAAAATCTTTAAATAAGGTGTGTCAAAATTTTTGGTCTGTACTGTATATAGCATCATTCAGACAGCTGTATTTTCCACCCAGCACACTGACCACCCTATGTTGTTCTAGCACAAAGTCCAATAAATTAAACATTACAACATCTACATTAATACATCACTAGAACCACCATCCGTGCATGCCTACATCACTAGAACTGCCGTCATTGGATGCCTACATCACCAGAACCACCGTCAGTGCATGCCCACAGAACCAGAACCGTTGGTGCATGAGTACAGAACCAGAACCACCGTCAGTGCATGCCTACAGAAACCACAACCACTGTCATTGCATGCCTACAGAAACCACAACCACCGTCAGTGCATGACTACACCACCAGAACCACCGTCAATACATGAATTCAACACCAGAACTATTTCATTAAGGGGTTAAACATTTAAAGATAAACTTAACTTTTGGTAGACAAGGGTTTTAGGCTCATTCATTTTGAGCAGAGTCGTGGGTTCTAGGTCTCCCATAGATTGCTCAACAAACCTGTTAGAAGTTCACAGCTCTGGAGATAGGACTATGACTTTCTACTGCATCCACTCTGTGCTGTGTATTCTCTTCTGTCACCTGAGATGCACATTTCAAACTTATTTTTGGGGTGATTGGTGGGATATCATGACTGCATCCCTCACTGAAATGCTCAAAATTAATAGGCCTACGACATTAAAAAAATATCACAAAAGTTCAGTTATTCTTTAAGGTGCATTTATATTGCCGCCATTAATCAGAAACCAAATATTGGCCACTCTAAGCAGGCTGTCAATCATTCGATGCATGAGCAAATCATTCCATTGTAAGGTGAAATTATTATTACTAATGTGTACTTCTTGTGTAAACACGTGCTGCAGAGAACAATGCTTTTATTATGCGCAAAGGACAATCATGTTACTGATCATTCTGCACGCATGAAATTGCGGTCAAGCCTGTCTAAACAGTCTTAAAGCACTACTCCAGCTGGGGGGTTTTCAGCCCTGGAGTGGTGCGCTTTTACTGTAAGGTCTTACACTCACCCTCCGGTGTCTTCATCTTTATTTGGGGCCGCTCTGGTCCTACGCCACCATCTTGCGACCGCAGCTTCTGACTAGCCTGAAGTCAGAAGCTTTGTCACAAGTTCTCAATGCAAGTCTATGAGAGCCAGAACGAGGCTCTCAAAGACTTGAATAGAGTTTTGTATCCAGCTGTGACCCCTGGTGCGCTCCATGAAACACTGGAGTGATCCAGCAGGTCACAAACTGAGACCGACATGAGTGGCGGCGATAGAAGTGGAAGATGGCACGGGGTAAGTATAAGAGTAGGGTCAGGGAATTTAAAAAAAAAAAACAGCTGCAGTGGTGTTTTAAACAAACAGTTGGTTGGCTTCATAAACCAGGCAAATCGCCGGTTGTTTAAAGGCAGAAACTGCCCAATGAAATGCTCCATTACATCCAGGTACCTTATAGGTGACATCTTCTCTGGTTGAAGTTCTTCTCATTCTTTATTCTTCATCTGGTCCTGATGCCATGATGACTTTTCACAACAAAAGCTCGCCTTCACAGACTTCCCTCGTCTGGACATCTGCAGTACATACCACCATGGAAAACAAGTGTCATTGTAATGCTCCTGAATATATATGACCACCCATACTGTGCACTAAGCAAGCCCTACACTGTGCACCAGAATAAATAATTGCCCCTCAATTTGCTCTCTGTACACAAAATGACCCCACATTGTCTTTCTTATGTTACACTGTCATCTCCTGTCACGGATCCCTCTCTGTGGTGTCACTAACTCGTCACGTATCCGCTCTCAGGACGTGACTTGGGGTTGTGCCTGCAAGGGTTAATCTATCTCCCTACTCTCAGTCCAGCATTCAACCTCTGTCCTATGCTATAATGGGAGCATAAATCACCCACCGACCCAGGCCACACACCCGCTCATACATGCTGCCACCACTCATCGAACACATGGGCGATAATAATAAAATAAAAATATGATAATAAAAATACATACAACTTATGCAAAACAGTATAACAAACAGGAGAAAACTTACAGAAATCATCTAACTTTGTAGTCTGCTTTCTGCTCCATGAGGTAGGGGGTGGTGAATATGGAGTTGGTGGAACATATCAGCTTCTCAGGCTGCCCTCACATGTGAACACGATTCTAGGTATACAGGTCTAAATTTATAGCTTTCGTCTGGAGGTCAGATTTCTAGACCAGCCCCTCAGGTTAATATCATAATTGCTTGTTTTTTATTGGACCACGGCCACGCTACCAATGAATATATTATTTTCTGTTGAGATCCTTTGTGTAAACGTTCTCACAGAGATACTATCAGGCCGTAATTGACATCTCTTTTCCAAGAGCTAGGAGGTGTCAAGTGCTACCCTTTCTTCTTGGTCCTAGCTAGACCCCCTTGTGAGATTTGGAGACAGAAGCCTGCTTGTCTCAGGAAAATCCATATTAACATACATACATAAATTATATATATATGTATATATATATATATATATATATATATATATATATATATATATATATATATATATAATCACATACACATATTTCACCACATCTATAAAATATTTGCATCATACCACTCCCCTTTTTTTTGTACTATGACTACTACCATACTGTACGCCCTGGTGCACTACAACTGCCACTGTCCTCCATTATGCGTTATACCCAAAACACCTTCCTCCTTTACAAACCTTGACCTCAACATTGTTTCCCCCAATGCCTCCACTCAATATTGAGACCCCTCTTCTCACTTTTCCCGACTCCATACTGAGCCTCATCTTTACACTGTCTTTCTAATGCTGCCCCTTCTCCATACTGATCCTTATACTGCCCCACCTTCATAGACTGCCCCCTTACTGAACCATCTCTAGCCAAAGACTCCCCATACTGACACATCTGTACACCGAATCCCCTCTATACTGCCCAAACACCATACAGAGTCGACCCCCCATTTTGCTTTCTTGGCCTTTATTCAGAGAATATGAATGATAACACCAAAACTTTTTCTCCACTCATGGTTAGTGGTTGGGTGAAGCCACTTATTGACAAACTATTGTGTTTTCTCTTTTTAAATCATAATGACAATCCAAAACATCCAAATGACCCTGATTTAAAAGTTCACATGCTCTGGTGATTTTGGTCTGATACCATGCACAGAAGTTGACACAAATTGGTTTAATGGCTACTAAAGGTAACATCCTCACCTGTGACCTGTTTGCTTGTAATCAGTGTGTGTGCATAAAAGCTGAGTGAGTTTCTGGGATCTAGACAGATTCTTGCATCTTTCATCCAGCCACTGACGTTTCTGGATCATGAGTCATGGGGAAAGCAAAAGAATTGTCAATGGATCTACGGTAAAAGGTAGTTGAACTGTATAAAACAGAAAAGGGACACAGAAAGATATCCAAGGAATTGATAATGCCAGTCAGCAGCATTCAAACTGTGATTAACAAATGGAAAATCAGAGGCTCTAAAAACAAAACCACGGTCAAGTAGACCAACAAAAATGTCATCCACAACTGCTAGGAAAATTGTTTGGGATGCAGAGAAAAACCCACAAATAACATCAGCTAAAATACTGGACTCTCTGGCTGTTTCAAGATGCACAATAAGGAGGCACTTGAAGAAAAATGGGCTGCATGGTCGATTCGCCAGAAGAAAGCCATTACTGCGGAAATGCCACAAAGTATCTCGCCTACTGGTCATCATCTTCACAACTTGTTCACACGCTGTTTTTTCCAAGGTTTTTTTCCACTCTGAATTCTAATCCACATGCTGCTTATTTTCCTTGTGGTTTTGATTCATCAAAGGGTTTTTGTTTTTTTTCAAACCTGCAGCATGTCAGTTCTTTCAATGTTTTTCACGTAAATAGGAAAAAAACAAAAATGCATAAAAAAATGCACAAAGTAACAATTTTCCCTCTTGTTTTTGTTGCAGAAAATAATTTGCTGCAAATGCACCACCTGTATTATAATAAGTAAAAATAGCTGCATAGTCCTAATGTTGTGGGTGCAATGCTTCCGCAAGCAACCAGCCAAGAAGCCTCTAAATGAAGAAAAACTAGATTGGATACACTCCAATGGAAATCAGTGAAAAAAAGTATTACCGTACATGTAAGTGTTTGACCTTAAATTGTTTACCTGTAATTGGATGGCAAAACCCCTCCCCTTTAAGCATAAAATTATGAATACAATGTGGGCATGGGTAACTGCCCAACTTGGGGGGGGGTCACATGTAATTTTTTTTAACCTCTTAAGCCCCAAGGGTGGTTTGCACGTTAATGACCGGGTCAATTTTTACAATTCTGACCACTGTCCCTTTATGAGGTTATAACTCTGGAACGCTTCAACGGATCCTGATGATTCTGACAGTTTTCTCGTGACATATAGTACTTCATGATAGTGGTACAATTTATTTGATATTATCTGCATTTATTTGTGAAAAAAAAAGGAAATTTTGTGAAAATTTTGCAATTTTTCAACTTTGAATTTTTATGCCCTTGAATCACAGATATATGTCACACAAAATACTTAAGTCACATTTCCCACAAGTCTACTTTACAGCAGCACAATTTTGGAACCAACATTTTTTTTGTTAGAGAGTTATAAGGGTTAAAAGTTGACCAGCAATTTCTCATTTTTACAACACTTTTTTTTTTTTTTTTAGGGACCACATCACATTTGAAGTCATTTTAAGGGGTCTATATGATAGAACATACCCAAGTGTGACACCATTCTAAAAACTGCACCCCTCAAGGTGCTCAAAACCGCATTCAAGAAGTTTATTAACCCTTCAGGTGTTTCACAGTAATTTTTGGAATGTTTAAATAAAAATGAACATTTAACTTTTTTTTTCACAAAAAATGTACTTCAGCTCCAATTTGTTTTATTTTACCAAGGGTATCAGGACAAATTGCACAACAGCTTTTGGGGTCCATTTTCTCCTGAGTACACAGATACCCCATATGTGGGGGGAACCACTGTTTGGGTGCATGGCAGAGCTCGGAAGGGAAGGAGCGCCATTTGACTTCAATGCAAAATTGACTGGAATTGAGATGGGACGCCATGTTGCGTTTGGAGAGCTACTGATGTGCCTAAACATTGAACCCCCCCACAAGTGACACCATTTTGGAAAGTAGATCCCCTAAGGAACTTATCTTGATGTATGGTGAGCACTTTGACCCACCAAGTGCTTAACAGAAATTTATAATGTAGAGCAGTAAAAATAAAAAAAATCATTATTTCAGAAAAATGATCTTTTCGCCCACAATTTTGTATTTTCCCAAGGTTAAGAGAAGAAATTGGACCCCAAAAGTTGTTGGGCAATTTGTCCCGAGTACGCCGATAGCCCATATGTGGGCCCCGTTTGGGCGCATGGCAGATCTCGGAAAGGAAGGAGCGCCGTTTGGAATGCAGACTTAGATGGAATGGTCTGCAGGTGTCACATTGCGTTTGCAGAGCCCCTAATTTACCTAAACAGTAGAAAGCCCCCACAAGTGACCCCATATTGGAAACTAGACCCCCCAAGGAACTCATCTAGATGTGTTGTGAGAACTTTGAACCCCCATGTGTTTCACTATAGTTTATAACGCAGAGCCGTGAAAATAAAAAATCATTTTTTTCCCACAAAAATGTTTTTTAGCCCCCCAGATTTTTATTTTCCCAAGGGTAACAAGAGAAATTGGACCCCAAAAGCTGTTGTCCAATTTGTCCTGAGTACGCCGATACCCCACATGTTGGGGTAAACCCCTGTTTGGGCACACGGAAGAGCTCGGAAGGGAAGGAACACTTTTACTTTTTCAACGCAGAATTGGCTGGAATTGAGATCAGACACCATGTGACGTTTGGAGAGCCCTTATGTGCCTAAACAGTGGAAACCCCCAATTCTAACCGAAACCCTAACCCAAACACACCCCTAACCCTAATTCCAACCCTAACCATACCCCTAACTCCAACACACCCCTAACCCTAATCCCAACCATAACCCTAACACACCCCTAACCCTAATCCCAACTGTAAATGTAATCCAAACACTAACT
This sequence comes from Ranitomeya variabilis, assembly GCF_051348905.1. Lineage (NCBI taxonomy): Eukaryota > Metazoa > Chordata > Amphibia > Anura > Dendrobatidae > Ranitomeya > Ranitomeya variabilis. The sequence continues at coordinate 442,555,253 of NC_135235.1, read as the reverse complement.
TTAGCCCCAACCCTAACTTAAGCCCCAACCCTAACTAGCCCCAACCCCAACTTTAGCCCCAACCCTAACTGTAGCCCTAACCCTAGCCCCAACCCTAACCCTAACGGGAAAATGGAAATAAATACATTTTTTTTAATTTTATTATTTTTCCCTAACTAAGGGGGTGATGAAGGGGGATTTAATTTACTATTTATAGTGGGTATTTTAGCAGATTTTTATGATTGGCAGCTGTCACACACTAAAAGACGCTGTTTATTGAAAAAAATAGTTTTTGCATCTCCACATTTTGAGAGCTATAATTTTTCCATATTTTGGTCCACCGAGTCATGTGAGGTCTTGTTGATGTTTTTATTGGTATCATTTTCAGGCACGTGACATTTTTTGATCGCTTTTTATTCCGATTTTTGTGAGGCAGAATGACCAAAAACCAGCTATTCATGAATTTCTTTTGCTGTGGGTTTGGTAAAATTGATAAAGCAGTTTTATTCAGAACGATTACAGCGATACCTCATTTATATTTTTTTTTATATTTTGGCGCTTTTATACGATAAAAACTATTTTATAGAAAAAATTATTTTTGCATCGCTTTATTCTGAGGACTAACTTTTATATTTTTTCGCTGATGATGCTGTATGGCAGCTTGTTTTTTGAGGGACAAGATGATGTTTTCAGTGGTACCATGGTTATTTATTTCCGTCTTTTTGATCGCGTGTTATTCCACTTTTTGTTCGGCGGTATGATAAAGCGTTTTTTGCCTTTTTTTTACGGCGTTCACTGAAGAGGTTAACTAGTGGGACAGTTTTATAGGAATTTATTTTTTTTTTTTAAAAACACATCTAAATATATATATATTTTTTTACTTTATAACGTTGTCCCGGGGGGGGGGGGGGGGGGGGGGAGCTTACATCACACTATAGGGTCAGATCGCTGATCTGACACTTTGCACAGCAAAGGGCCCTGCTGATAGCGGGAGCGCCGCTAAACAAGACGTCCACTCCAGGTCCAACACACAGGGCAGCAAACCATGGTTGGCCTTATACCGCCTTACCATCTACTAGCACCACCTATACTTTAAAGCGAGGGATTCGCTATGCTTACTTATCATTGCTATACCAAGCGATGTTATGATTAAGGCTCGGGAGAGTGGAAACGTCATGTTACTACTGTGGTCGCTTATCCTAAAATTGTATATTGCTCCCATGTGTTACTAATGTTAAGTGTTGTCTAATATATTTGCACTGTCTTGCATAAGCAGCAATTAGAGAGTGTGCGGTGTCTTCCAAATATTACTTGTATTGGGACTTTCATAGTCCGTGACACCTGCACCTTGCCCTTAATTGACTGAGTGCACACCATTGTACCTTATTTGCAGAGGGATACAGCAGTCTTGAAATTGCCAAACTTTTGAAACGTGATCACTGAACAATCAAGCGTTTCATGGCAAATAGCCAACAGGGTCGCAAGAAGCATGCTGGGCAAAAAAGGCGCAAAATAAGTGCCCATGAATTGAGGAAAATCAAACGTGAAGCTGCCAAGATGCCATTTGCCACCAGTTTTGCCATATTTCAGAGCTGCAACGTTACTGGAGTAACAAAAAGCACAAGGTGTGCGATACTCAGGGACATGGCCAAGCTAAGGAAGGCTGAAAAAAGACCACCTTTGAACAAGAAACGCAAGATAAAACGTCAAGACTGGGCCAAGAAATATCTTAAGACTGACTTTTCAAAGGTTTTATGGACTGATGAAATGAGAGTGACTCTTGATGGGCCAGATGGATGGGCCAGAGGCTGGATCAGTAAAGGGCAGAGAGCTCCACTCAGACGCCAGCAAGGTGGAGGTGGGGTACTGGTATGGGCTGGTATCATCAAAGATGAACTTGTGGGACCTTTTCGGGTTGAGGATGGAGAGAAGCTCAACTCACAGACCTACTGCCAGTGTCTGACAACTTCTCCAAGCAGTGGTACAGGAAGAAGTCGGTATCGTTCAAGAAAAACATGATTTTCATGCAGGACAATGCTCCATCACATGCCTCCAACTACTCCACAGCGTGGCTGGCCAGTAAAGGTCTCAAAGAAGAAAAAATAATGACACGGCCCCACTGTTCACCTGATCTGAACCCCATAGAGAACCTGTGGTCCCTCATAAAATGTGAGATCTACAGGGAGGAAAAACAGTACACCTCTCGGTATAGTGTCTGGGAGGCTGTGGTGGCTGCTGCACGCAATGTTGATCGTAAACACATCAAGCAACTGACAGAATCTATGGATGGAAGGCTGTTGAGTGTCATCATAAAGAAAGGTGGTCATATTAGTCACAAATTTTGGGGGGGTTTTGTTTTTGCATGTCAAATGTTTATTTCTAAATTTTGTACAGTTATATTGGTTTACCTGGTGAAAATAAACAAGTGAGATGGGAATATATTTGGTTTTTATTAAGTTGCCTAATAATTCTGCACAGTAATACTTACCTGCACAAACAGATATCCTCCTGAGATAGCAAGTCTAAAAAAAACCACTCCAACTTCCAAAAATATTAAGCTTTGATATTTCTGAGTCTTTTGGGTTGATTGAGAACATAGTTGTTGATCATTAATAAGAATAATCCTCTAAAATACAACTTGCCTAATAACTCTGGACACAGTATGTTACACAAATAAATAATAAATAACATTTACCACATATTCTAGTTAGAAGGGTTAAAAGATGCAAAGCCTTTTTTTTTTTTTTTTTTTTTTTTTTAAGAGACCACATCACAATTGAAGTGATTGGGGGGGCAATATGACAGAAAATACCCAAAGTAACACCATTCTAAAAACTGCATCCCTCAAGACGCTCAAAACCACATTCAATAAGTACGGTTATAATAACCCTTAATGTGCATCACAGAAATTAATGCAATATGTAAGGGGAAAAAAAAAAAAATTAACATTTCACTTTTTTTTTTTCCCACAAAGTTTTAACTTTAGCCCCATTTTTTTTTTATTTTCACAAGGGTAACATGAGAAACTGAACCTCAAAATGTGTTTTGCAATTTCTCCTGAATACGCAGATACCTCATATATAGGAGAAAACTACTGTTTAGGGCGGAAGGGAAGGACCACCATTTGACTTGTTGAATGCAAAAATGGATGGAATCAAGAGCGGACGCCATGTCGCGTTTGGAGAGTCCCTGATGTGCCTAAGCAGTGGAAACCCCCCACAAAAGATCCCATTTTGGAAACTAGACCCCTCAAGGAATGTATCTAGATGTGTGGTGAGCACCATCAACCCTCAGGTTCACAAACGTTTATAACAGAGCCGTGGGGGAAAAAAAAAAAAAAAAAAAAATCACATAAAAATGCACAGTACAGTTTTTTTTTTGCGTGAAATTTCTTCCGAGTATGCCGATGCCCCATATGTGGGGGAATACTACTTTTGAGACACAATGCAAAGCTCAGAAGAGAAGCACCGTAATGGAGTTCAGATTTTGCTGGAATGGTTTGAGGGTGCCATGTCACATTGGCAGAGCCCCTGAGGTGCCAGAACAGCAGAACCCCCCCTATCACTGATGCCAATTTACAAACTACACCTCTCAATGAATTGAGCACCACATGTCTCACAGAAATGTCAAATATTGGGCGGTGACGAAAGAATAATTATATTTTTACCACTAAAATATTGTTTTAGCCCCAGAATTTTTATAAGGCCTAATAGGAGAAATTTCACAACAAACTGAGATCCATTTTTCCTGATTGCACTAATACCCTCCATGTAATGGGAAATACTTTTCAGGCACAGTACAAAGCTCAGCAAGCCAAACCCAGTCCACATATTGATTTGATTTGCTGGGTACAAGTAGGCAGGATTTCTGCCACAGGTGGGTGGGGTTTTGGCTGTGTTCATTTTACTTTAAATGTGTGTTCACCTATGGCAATGTGGAGGAAACAAGAAAAGTAGTGTGTATATAATATTCGAGATCACCCAAAATGATTAATAAAAATGTATTTTTGTAAACACCACATGCAAAAACAATTAAAAAGCCAAAAAGATGGCTGAGCAAGTGACCACTAGACGGTCCGTATAGGGACCAATAAATATTCTCCTCCAAAGTGCTAGCTACAGGCAGACTAAACACAATAGTTCTAATTATTAATGCTTATACCACAACGTGCAAAAATAATGATCACACCCAAAAGCCTCTCATGCATTAGTAAGTTAGCAATGCTAAGGAAACCCTGAAAACATTACCTGTGAGGGGCACTGAGGACTGGAGTTTGGAAAACATTGCCATTGGAGTGTTAAGGAGACTTGAGGGTACAACAAATATTTAGGGGATCACAGACCACACACTTGAATGAATAACTGAGGACAATAGCGTAGCTCCAGGTGTGCCCCATTAGAACGTGGGGCCCGGGGTGACCACCCCCCACTGCCCCCCCCCCCCCCCCCCCGTTAGCTACACTACTGTCCTCAATTGTTCATTCAAGTGTGTGGTCAGTGATCCCCTAAATATTTGTTGTGCCCTCAAGTCTCCTTAACACTCCAATGGCAATGTTTTCCAAACTCCAGTCCTCAGGGACCCTCACAGGTCATGTTTTCAGGATTTCCTTAGTATTGCACAGGTGATAGAATTACCATCAAGGCAGGGGGGGGGGGGGCACGAGGTCTGGAGTTAGGGAAACACTACCTTTGGTGAACACCTATTTAATAGGCATACATTTAGGATCCAAAATAGATTGCCCCACTCACCAAAAAGAGCCAAGTGAGCCAGATTACCAAAAAGAACTGGACTGCTCATGAGGAGTCTGCCTATGGGGGGTGCATTATATTGTATAGATTCTGCCTATGGTGGTACATTATACTATACAGAATTTGCTTATGGGGGTGCATTATACTATATAGTGTGCATATGGGGGGTGCATTATACTATATTGCCTGATGAATGGGCCTCTGCTCAGAAACCGTGCATATCCTTTTCTGGTTAGTCAAAGGTATCATCCTTTAATATGCAATCCTAAAAAGGACAGCACCAGATTACAGGTCAGATGGCATCCACAGTGCCTTCCTCTGCCTCATTATAGGGAATCTTCCACCAGAGGTTCCATCTGAATCACGTATTTCAGAAATTTACATGGAAACCCCCCCCGGTGTAAGTGCTCAGCGCAAAGCGCAGGATAAATGTGAGCCGAGCCTTACTGCGATCTTTGGGAGGCAGGATGAAAAAAATAAAAATAAAAACAACAGCATGTGAAGAATTGGTTTTATTATTTATTTTATTTACTTTGCTCATGCGGTATAAATGATTAGGCAACTTTATTCTTTGGGTCGGTGCGATTACAGCAATACCAGATTTATATATCGGGTTATGTTTGACTGCTGTTACTAAACGATGCTTTTTATTGCAAAAAATTGTTTTTGCATCACCATATTTTGTTCCACAGAGTCATGTGTGGGCTCGTTTCTTGCGAGATAAGTTGACGTTTTTATTGGTACCATTTTCGGGCACAGGACATTTTTGGGAGGCAGAATGAACAAGAAACAGCAATTAGGGATTTTTTTTTTTTTTTGGACGGGGGGGTTTATGCCGTTCCCTGTGTGGTAAAAATTGATGAATCAGTTTTATTCTTCAGGTCAGTACGATTTGCAGCGATACCGCATTTATTTTTTTTTAATCTTTTGCCCTGTTTGCACAATAAAAACTAATTTATAGCAAAAAAAAAAGTTATTTTTGCATCACTTTATTCTGAGAACTATAACTTATTTTTCCGCTGATGGAGCTGTATGGCAGCTTGTTTTTTTGTGGGGCAAGATGACGTTTTCAGCGATACCATGATTTATATATATATATATATATATATATATATATATATATCTCTATATCTATATCCATCTTTTTTATTGCGTTTCATTCTTTTTGTTTGGCGGTATGATGATAAAGCATTGTTTTTTATGGTTTTCACTAAAGGGGTTAACTAGTGGGACAGTTTTATAGGTTGGGTCGTTGTAAACGCGTCAATACCAAATGTGTACTTTAACTGTATATACCGTCGGCTCCTGGAATGCTGCAATGGCATTCAATCGCAGCATTCAGGGGGTTAAAGTACCGAACCGCTCCTGGCACTTAGTGCTGGATGTCAGCTGTCAGAATCAGCTGACATCTGGCAGCGATCGCCGGTGCACCACTTCTGTGCACGGGCGATCGTGATGACATAATAATCTGTCTGGTCAAATAGGCTCAGGGCACATGGACTGATTATTACGTCAGATGTCAGAAAGGGGTTAAAAAGGATCCACGGCAGCATGAATCAGTCATTGGATGCATGATTTCACCCATAAATGCGGCATTTCAGAGTTAAACAAAAAACACTTTAAAAGCTGCAGAGGACAGAGCCACATAGGTGTCTATGTGGAAAGGTGGATCCCCAGTGGTTTCTCTCTCCCCACTCTCCAGGAGTCGCAGGTCTCTTTCTATACCCGAATGCCGGGAGAAACCAGTCACTCAAGGGGAGTGGGTGAGGAGCTACCAGTGACCAACTTTTCCACCTAGACCACCTTTATAGCTCAGCCCATGGCGGCTTTTTAACTTTTTTTTTCACTGAAAAATGGCAGTGTTTGACTCACACATACAGTATATCACAAAAGTGAGTACACCCCTCACATTTTTGTAAATATTTTATATCTTCATGTGACAACACAGAAGATATGACACATATAATGTAAAGTAGTCAGTTACCAGCTTGCATAACAATGTTAATGTGGTGTGTCCTCTAAACAACCTACTTTGTCTTGGGGTACTGCCCCTAGTCAGTGCACAGTGTCTGCAAATTCAGATTTCGGCTTTTATCCCAAGTCATGTGACAAGGCTCGTTAAAGGGTCGATACTGACTTTTAGGATTGCTGCTTCCTATAGATGGCGCTAAAGTTCTAGTCCTCTTCCTCTCTGAAGAGACAATTTGCTCTAAATAACAGGTTTAAACCCCTGGCAACAAAAGGGAGTACACCTTTAAGTGAAAATGGCCAAATTGTGCCCAAGCGTGCCATTTTCTCTCCACGTTGTCATGTGACTTCGTATTCTTAAGGTCTCCGGTGTGAACGGGGATCAGGTGAGTTAAATTTGGCTTCATCACTTACACTCGTCACTGGAACTTCAACATGGCTCCTCATGGCAAATAACGGTTTAAGGATCTGTAAAAAAAAAACAAACAAACCACCACATTGTATAAATTATATCAATTTATTTGCATTTTGCAGTGAGAAATAAGTATTTGATCCCTCTGGCAAATAAGACTTAATACTTGGTGGCAAAACCCTTGTTGGCAAGCACAGCAGTCAGACTTTTCTGTAGTTGATGAGGTTTGCCCACATGTCAGGAGGAATTTTGGCCTCTTTGCAGATCATCTCTAAATCATTAAGATTTTGAAGCTGTCACTTGGCAACTTGGAGCTTTAACTCACTCCATAATTTTTCTATGGGATTAAGGTCCAGAGACTGGCTTGGCCGCTCCGTGACCTTAATGTGCTTCTTTTTGAGCCACTCCTTTGTTGCCTCGGCTTTATGTTTTGGGTCTGGTGCAATGTGACTTCTTGAACAGGAGAACCTTGTGGGCACTGCAGGATTTGAAACATTTACGGTGTAATGTGTTACCAAAGGTTTTCATGGTGAGTGTGGCCCCAGCTACCTTGAGATCATTAATAAGTTCTCCCCGTGTAGTTTTATAGTCTGATCTCTCACCTTCTTGATCAAGGATACCCCATGAGGGAAAATTTTACATGGTGCCCCAGATCGATGTCAATTGACAGTCATTTTCTATTTCTACTATTTTCTTACTATTCCTCCAACAGTTGTCTCCTTCTCACCCAGCATCTTACTTATGGTTTTGTAGCCCATTCCAGCTTTGTGCAGGTCTATGATCTTGTCCCTGACATCCTTATCAAGCGGTTTGGTCTTGCCCATGTTGTAGAAGTTAGAGTCTGACTGATTAATTGAGTCTGTGGACAGGAGTCTTTTATAAAAGGTGACTATGTAAGACAGCTGTCTAATGCAGGTAATGAGTTGATTAGGAGCGTCTAACTCAGGGGTGGGGAATCTTTTTTCTGCCAAGGGCCATTTGGATATTTCTACCATCCTTCAGAGGCCATACAAACTCCACCCACAAAGTACATCCTGATTCTGGCACTTGTTTCTGGATGTAATCTTTCATTGCATGCCCTTCAGTGTTCAGTAGTGAACACTGCGTGTGGGTGTGCTAACAGAGCAAGAAGAAATTAATGAGTTGGTTGTGATCAAAATACACCGCCCTGCCCAAGAATGCGGTCCCTGAGAATCTGCTCCGGGGCCTGATAAAAGGTCATCGAGGGCCGTAAATGGCCCTGAGGTTCCCCACCTCTGGTCTAACTGGTCTCTAGGAGCCAGAACTCTTAGGCCATGTGCACACGTAGGTTCGGGTCCCTGCGGGCTCTCCCGCAGCGGATTTGATAAATCTGCAGGGCAAAACCGCTGCGGTTATCCCTGCAGATTTATCACGTTTTGTCTTGCGGTTTCCGCTGCGGGTTTTGGTTTTACTATTGATGCTGCATATGCAGCATCAATAGTAGTGTTAAAAATAAAAATAAAAATGGTTTATACTCACCCTCTGACGTCCCGATCTCCTCGGCGCTGCACGCGACGGTCCGGTTCCAAAGATGCTGTGCGAGAAGGACCTTTGTGACGTCACGGTCATGTGACCGCGGCGTCACCGCAGGTCCTGCTCGCACAGCAAACCTGAGACCGGACGGCCGAGTTTAGCGCCGAGGAGATCGGGACGTCAGAGGGTGAGTATAAACCATTTTTATTTTTAACATTACTATTGATGCTGCATATGCAGCATCAATAGTAAAACCAAAACCCGCATTATTTTTTATTTTAATTCTTTTTTTTTTTACCACTAATATGGTCCCCAGGGCCTGGAGGAGAGTCTCCTCTCCTCCACCCCGGGTACCATCTGCACATGATCCGCTTACTTCCCGCATCGTGGGCACAGCCCCATGCGGGAAGTTAGCGGATCAATGCATTCCTATGGGTGCAGAATCGCAGCGATTCTGCACAAAGAAGTGACATGCTGCGGGTTGTAAACTGCTGCGTTTCTGCATGTTTTTTCCCGCAGCATGTGCACTGCGGATTGCGGTTTCCATAGGGTTTACATATATAAATGTAGACGCAATGGAAACTGCTGCAGACCCGCAGCTGCAGAAATGCTGCGGGTCCGCAAAGTGTGAACATGGCCTTAATGGTTGGTAGGGGATGAAATACTTATTTCTCACTGAAAAAATGCAAATAAGTTTATATAATTTATACAATATGATTTTCTGGATTTTATTTTTGAGATTCTCTCAATGTTTTAATTAACCTACCCTTAAAATGATTGACTGTTCATGTCTTTGTCAGTGTGTAAACTTACAAAATCAGTAAGGGATTAAATTTCCCAAACTATTTGGTTCAGATGGTGTCAAGCGTGTGTGGCGGCAACCAGGTGAGGACTACAAAGACAAGTGTGTCTTAAGGTACCTTCACACTGAACAACTTAACAACGATAACGATAGCGATTTGTGACGTTGCAGCGTCCTGGCTAGCGATATCATTGTGTTTGACACACAGCAGCGATCAGGATCCTGCTGTGACATCGTTGGTCGGAGCTAGAAGGCCAGCACCTTATTTCGTAGCTGGATCACCCGCTGACATCGCTGAATCGGCGTGTGTGACGCGGATTCAACGATGTCTTCACTGGTAACCAGGGTAAACATCGGGTTACTAAGCGCAGGGCCACGCTTAGTAACCCGATGTTTACCCTGGTTACCAGTGTAAATGTAAAAAAACACAAACATTACATACTTACATTCCAGTGTCTGTCGCGTCCCCCGGCGTCCGCTTCCCTGCACTGTGTCAGCGCCGGCCGGCCGTAAAGCAGAGCACAGCGGTGACGTCACCGCTCTGCTTTAGGGCCGGCGCTTACACAGTGCAGGGAAGCGGACGCCGGGGACGCGACAGACAGCGGAATGTAAGTATGTAGTGTTTTTTTTTTTACATTTACACTGGTAACCAGGGTAAACATCGGGTTACTAAGTGCGGCCCTGCGCTTAGTAACCCGATGTTTACTCTGGTTACCCGGGGACTTCGGCATCGTTGGTCGCTGGAGAGCTGTCTGTGTGACAGCTCTCCAGCGACCACACAACGACGAAACAGCGACGCTGCAGCGATCGGCATCGTTGTCTATATCGCTGCAGCGTCGCTTAATGTGACGGTACCTTTACTGTAAGCATGGTGGTGGGAGTGTCATTGTTTGGGACTGCATAAGTGCTGTCGGCTGTGGGCAGCTACAGTTCACTGAGGGGACCGTGAATGCCAACATGCACTGTGACATACTGATGTAGAGCATGATTTCAGAAACTGACCAGCATGGCAGTATTCCAAAATGATAACGACCTCAAACATACCCCCCAAGATGACCACTGCCTTGCTCAAGAACCTGAGGGTAAAGCTGTTTTACATATTCGATAGAGGTGCACCCGTCTAACTAATTAGTTGACAGATACCTTTTCCTACAACATTACTCTATATACTGTTACATCTGCTAGAAGTAGGAATTGCTACATCTTTAACTCCTTGGATGCAAATCTCCCTTGTTTTACTAAATGAGGCTCAGGGAGTCACATTCCTGTGTTGACCTCTGACCTACTATATCAAAGTCCTTCATTTCAAATTCAGTTGTCCTTATATGACTTCTGTCTTTACTGATTTTTTTGTTTCAATAGATTTTTATTTATTTTTTTTAAAAGGAAAAAAATAAAAAAAATTTTTTTAACAATAACAAGCTGTGCATGTGGCATATCACTTCTATCTTTTAAGTATATCTTCTCTCAATATTTTACTATACTTAAGACATTTATTGTAATGGGAGAGATAAGGCAGGGGAAGGGCAAGGGGGGGGGGGGTTAGAAGGGTAAATGAATGGGTATATCCAAATCTAGGATAAAAACAGGAGTAAATGCTGTGTTTTTTTTTGTTTTTTTGAGAAAATGGACTAAACAATAAAATTACTTATCTGTTTAAACAGTTATAATCAATCATACTATTACCTATTAATTATACCAACTTTATATCCCCCAATAATACACTATATGCAATTCTAATTATGTTTCTAATAATTCTACATTTAATAAAACACATTCTTTTATTCCAAGCCTACATTTCTTTTGCAATTGTTAATTCCCCCATTGCAAAGGAGGGATCTTTACTGATTTTTGAGATCGGATATAATAAAAAAATTGCTATACATCTTTTAAAACAGATTTTCTTTACTCCTTGTCCTCCTGATTTTGCAAATATTCAGGACTAATCTGTATCTAGCCAAAAAAACCAACATATGCCCAAAGAGTAAATAACATAGGAACATTTTATTATAAAGCCATTAAAAATTACAGTTATGGAAATATCCACAACTAGCGCTCAATGTGTAAACAGCCAGTGGGTGAGACATGAGAGAGTGAACAGGTTACATGAGAATATTGCAATAAATGTATTCGGCATATACCGTTTCCTCCAATTTCTATAAAATCCTAGGAAACTTATGGAAATAAGGTCTCTAAGTGACGATAAAAATCAGAGGAATTCTTCATACCTTGTAAACAAATTGGGAGTTGTGCAACCTATGACAGTACCAGGAGGCTATTGATTGATAACGCGTGGTAAGTCATAATGCCATCTGTTATACAACCTTTGTCCCTGTAAACGATTTTGGCACAGTATTCTTGCACAGCAGGAAGGTTTTATCTAAATGAGGTCCGTCATTGAATTCCATGCAAGAGGAAACACAACGGATTCCTTAGATGTTTTCGAGAAGGCTCAAAAGGCAACAAAGCTCCTGACGAGTTCTGAGTAAACAATCACGGAGGGGCTTCCACTCCAGGCATCAGGGTATCCAACAAACAGTTTCACTGGATCAGAATATTTCCGTAACTCAATTCTGGACCAAAAGAACACGTCTTGACCCGGAATTGCTTATAATCATAATTAAAAACACAAATCAGAGGAGTCCACAGCAGCCGCTTTTCTTTTTTTGTGACTCAATGTACTGGTGGATCTGGAATTTACGCTCATCTGGACTACTGGATCTTTGCTTCAACTCCCTGCAGAGGAAAAATAAAAGGACAGAGTGAGGAAAGTGTCCTGCACACTTTACACTGGCATGTGCGAGATACTGAGTTTTACTTAAAATTACATAAAAAAAAATATTTCTACCACACTGTTTCGGGGTACTGCCTCTCGTCAATGCAAAGTGGAGATCTGGTTTGGCTGAGTGAGAGGCGTCTGACCACTATCCAAGAAGTATCGTTTCTCCTTGCGGAGAGTGACATGCTAAGCATGCCGAGATGAGGAGACTTAAAGCCGCAATGCTCCTCTGGGAAATATGCAAATTGCCTCTTCAGAGAGGAAGAGAACTAAAACGCTAGTGCCACCTATTGGAAGCAGCAATCCTAACAGTCAATGTCAACCCTTTAACAAGCCCTGTCACATGACTTAAGTACGTGTACGCTTTTATCCTAAAACAACTTAACACAGACATGTGCACAGCCGCATAGGTTATATTTTTACACTGACCGTGTGTCCATGCAAAAGACATCATGATGTCATTTTTTTTGGCAGCTTGGGTGACAAGGGCCAATACAAATCTATGGATCTGTGAAAACCACGTATAGCACATTGGTGACATCAGTGTGCTAAACATGTTTAATATTGCAAAGTATAAGACGCTTTGTCATTTAATTAATTATACATCCATCAGCGAAAAACACGGATGGCACCAGTACTGGTTTTTTTTTACATATGTGTTTAAGCACAGACGTGTAAAATGAGGCCTACAGTGATTTTATTTTTCTCCCTTAGTACTGGTGCTGCAGATTTTACAATAAGCCAAGCAAAATCTGTGCATTTGCACTAAATGTCTGATTTTTTTTATTTACACTACTAAATTTTTTTAGCCACACCATTTAAAGCAATTGTTCAATGGCCTGTATATAGGTTTGTAACAGCCTGGCAGGGACCTGCTCTGGCACAGCTCAATAGAATCGCTATAACAGCAGGCCAATATCTTCCTTCTGCTTAAGGTACCGTCACATTAAGCGACGCTGCAGCGATATCGACAACGATGCCGATCGCTGCAGCGTCGCTGTGTGGTCGCTGGAGAGCTGTCACACAGACAGCTCTCCAGCGACCAATGATGCCGAAGTCCCCTGGTAACCAGGGTAAACATCGGGTTACTAAGCGCAGGGCCGCGCTTAGTAACCCGATGTTTACCCTGGTTACCATTGTATATGTAAAAAAAAACACCAAAAAACAGTACATACTCACCTTCTGATGTCCGTCAGGTCCCTGGCCGTCTGCTTCCCGCACTGACTGAGCGCCGGCTGGCCGTAAAGTAAAAGCAGAGCACAGCGGTGACGTCACCGCTGTGCTGTGCTTTCCGGCTGGCCGGCGCTTACACAGTGCAGAGAGAAGCACAGCGCCGGGGGACAGACACCGGAATGTAAGTATGTAGTGTTTGTTTTTTTTTACGTTTACGCTGGTAACCAGGGTAAACATCGGGTTACTAAGCGCGGTCCTGCGCTTAGTAACCCGATGTTTACCCTGGTTACCAGTGAAGACATCGCTGGATCGGTGTCACACACCGATCCAGCGATGTCAGCGGGTGATCCAGCGACGAAATAAGGTGCTGGCCTTCTAGCTCCGACCAACGATATCACAGCAGGATCCTGATCGCTGCTGCGTGTCAAACTCAACGATATCGCTAGCCAGGATGCTGCAACGTCACGGATCGCTAGCGATATCGTTCAGTGTGAAGGTACCTTTAACCACAGATATTGTGGTGAATAGCTACAAGCCATCTATGTGGTTAAACAACTGAGATAGCAGTTATCTCCAATTCTGGCTGGTGCATATGGCAGTGTATTACAGACGGCGCCCTCCTGCTGTGTATGAACAAGCTCAACCCCTGAGCCCATTTTATGCAAAGGGGCCAAGCATTACTTAACCCCTTCACCCTGAAGAATGCATTCACTTTCCTGACCAGGCCAAATTTTATAATTCTGACCAGTGTCACATTATGACAGGGGTGGGGAACCATTTTTATGCCAAGGGCCATTTGGATATTTAAATCAACCATCAGGGGGCCATGGAAAATCATCAACTTTAAAATTACCCTGCCATATTTGGTCAAACATTTAACTCACCCCTAATATGATGCTGGAGCTATTTCTCTTTGGTGCAGCTGTGATGCTAGGTAGTATGGATGATATTGGTAGCTGTAGCTGCTTCTCAAGGTTTGCATTGGTCTGGTGCACATGAAATTCTTTGCAATGATAAGTTTTGTAAAGAATTTGCAGCAGTAAGTTGTACCAAACACGGACGTATAATACCCTGTAGATTTCCTCACAGTGGGAAATTCATCACTGCTAGAGATGGGCGAACCCAAACAGTAAAGCTCGGCACAGTGTCGGGCACAGACACCGAACACGGACTTCACCAGGAAGTCAGTGTTGCTGTTCAGGTTTGGCCCCACAATATCAGGTGTTTGTTCCACTGTCATGTGCTTGACAGCACGGCAAACACTGCTTCCAATTGGCAGTATAATCTTGCCACCCATAATTAAGTCTTGTTTGCCAGAGGGATCAAATACTTATTTCTCACTGCAAAATGCAAATAAAATATCAAAAATAAAATCCAGAAAAATCACATTGTATAAATTTATATAAATTTATCTTTCAATGCTAAAATTAACCTAACCCCTTAAAATTATATAGACTGTTCATGTCTTTGTCAGTGGGCAAACTTACAAAATCAAGTGATCAAATACTTATTTCCCCGACTGTACATCACAGGAGGAGACATGCGGCTGCAGATTATACATCACAAGAGGGAACATGGATGCTGCAGCCAATGCCGCCCACAAAGTACATCCTGAGGCTAGCATAGGCCAGGATGCTTTCTTTAATTGGACCTGCTGTAGCATTCAGTAGTGTGCTAGCACTCACAGAGCAATTAGAAATTAAAGGGCCGGCTGCTATTAAAACGCAGTTGCTGACCCAAACACTGCGGTCCCTGGGAACCTGCCCGGGGGGCCAGAGAAAAGGTCATCGAAGGCCATAAAAAGCACTTTGGGCCTGAAGTTCCCCACCACTGGTTCATTGAATTTGAGAAGGTTTTTTCATAACACGTTATAATTCATGTTAGTGGTAAATTTAGACAGAAATTCACTAATAAACAACAATTTTATGCCCTTAAATCAAATAAAACCTACAAGAAAACAAAATGAGCAAAAACCCTGCTGTAACTAAGTAAAAAGCAAAAAGTGTATTTAAATAACACAGGGTTCTTAGCAATACTGTTGTTTTTGATCAAAAATAGCATAAGGCTATGTGCACACGTTTAGGTTTTTAACGCATAAAAAACGCATAAAAAACGCATTAAAAACGCATTAAAAACGCATTAAAAACGCATTAAAAACGCATTAAAAACGCATAAAAACGCATAAAAAACGCATAAAAAACGCATACATATGTATCCTATCATTTAGAATGCATTCTGCAATTTTTGTGCACATGATGCGTTTTTTAATGCATTGGGAAAAAACACAAAAAAAACACGCACAAAAAACACGTAAAAAACGCATGCGGATTTCTGACAGAAAGGTCTGGTTTTTGTCAGGAAATTTCTGCAAGAAATCCTGACGTGTGCACGTACCCTAAAAGCCATCCCACCATCGACGGAACACAAAATTGTCTGGAATCGATAGCAGAAACCATGTCATGTTTGCAGAGCCCCTGTTGTGCAATTCCCCACAAGTGACACCATTTTGAAAACTACACACCTCAAGGAACTTATCTAGCGTTGTGGTGAGCACCTTGAACCCACCGGTGTCACAGAATTTTACAATGTTGAGTCGTGAATTGTTTAACATTGGGCTGACTAAATGGAAATTTGCTATTTTTTCCCACTAAAATGTTGCTTTGGCCCCCAGTTTTTCATTTTCAAAAGGAATAATAGGAGAAAATGAATGGTACAATTTGCAAATTTTCGCGATTACGTAAATACCACGCGTGGTCAAAAACTACTTTTAACCCCTTAACGACCGCCGATACGCCTTTTAACAGCGCTGTGGAAAAAGTGTATAGCGCCCCCCCAGAGTTGGATTTTTTCTGGAGTCTTGGTTGCCGGGGGTAGCCGAGACCCCAGAGAACATGATTTGGGTCGGTTTTTACCAACCCCCAGGTTGCGATAGGCGGTAATTAAATGGGAAATCGCGTTATTTTTTTCTTTATTTTTTTTTTGCCGGTAAACTGTTAATTTCTCTGTCCTCCAATGTGATCGCCCATCAGAGGACAGAGAAATGGGGTCCCCGATCGCCCCCGATACTTACCAGTGTCCCCTGGTGCTCCCCGTGGCACCCGATGGGAGCAGCCATCTTGTTCCGGGGAAAAAAAAAAAAAATAGTGGGCGGATCTTTGGGGTCTCGGCTGCCGGGGGTCGGTTTTTACCGACCCCTGTTTTGCGATCGCCGGTAATTAACAGTTTACTGGCGAACACAAAAAAAACCGATGTCTGTCATTCTCTGTCCTCTGATGTGATCGCACATCAGAGGACAGAGAAATAGGGGGATCGGGGACCCTGTTATACTTACCGATGTCCATGGGTCCTCCTGCTTCCCCTCCTGGCCATTGGCTTCTTCCTCCGGTAAGAAAATGGGGGGGCGCATGCGCAGGGCGCCCGCCGTGATCTGCTGGCTGGCAGAGGAAGATTCTTCCTCTTGTTTTATTTTGGTCACTGAGATCCTATCACAGTGATCAAAAAAGAAAAAAAATAATAAACAACCCCTCCCTTTATCACCCCCTTAGTTAGGAAAAAAACAAAATAAAAAAAATAAAATAAAATGTATGTATTTCCAATTTCCAATTAGTGTTGGGTTGGTGCTAAAGTTAGGGTTAGCATTAGGGTTAGAGTTGGCATTAGGGTTAAGGTTGGGATTAGGGGTGTATTGGTTTTAGGGTTGGGATTAGGGTTAGGTCTGAGGTTAGGGTTGAGATTATGACTAGGGGCGTGTTGGGCTTAGGGTTTTGATTAGGGTTATGGTCAGGGTTGGGATTAGGGTTGGAGTTAGAATTGGGGGGGTTTCCACTGTTTAGGTACATCAGGGGGTCTCCAAATGCGACAGCCAATTTTGCGCTCAAAAAGTCAAATGGTGCTCCCTCCCTTCTGAGCTCTGCCGTGCGCCCAAACAGTGGTTTACCCCCAAATATGGGGCATCAGCGTACTCCAGACTAATTGGACAACAACTTTTGGGGTCCAGTTTCTCCTGTTACCCTTGCGAAAATAAAAAAATTGGGGGCTAAAAAAAATCATTTTTGAGGAAAAAAAAAAAGATTTTTTATTTTCACGGCTCTGCATCAAACCTGTGTGAAGCACTTGGGCGTTCAAAATGCACACCACACATCTAGATAAGTTCCTTGGGGGGTTTCTACTGTTTAGGTACATCAGGAGCTCTGCAAACGCAACATAACGCCCGCAGACCATTCTATCAAAGTCTGCATTCGAAAACGGCGCTCCTTCCCTTCCGAGCTCTGCCATGCGCCCAAACAGTGGTCCCCCCCCCCACATATAGGCGTACTCAGGATAAATTGCACAATACATTTTGGGGTCCAATTTCTCCTGTTATCCTTGTGAAAGTAAAAATTTGGGGGTGAAAAGATCATTTTTGTGGAAAAAAATATGATTTTTTTTTTATTTTCATGACTCTACATTATAAACTTCTGTGAAGCAGTTGGGGGTTCATAGTGCTCACCACACATCTAGATAAGCTCTTTGGGAGTCTAGTTTCCAAAATGGGGTCACTTGGGGGTTTCTACTGTTTAGGTACATCAGGGGCTCTGCAAATGCAACATGACGCCCGCAGACCATCCCATCAAAGTCTGCATTCCAAAACGTCACTGCTTCCCTTCCGAGCCCCGATGTGTGCCTAAACAGTGGTCCCCACCCACATATGGGGTATCAGCGTACTCCGGACAAACTGGTCAACAAATTTTGGGGTCCAATTTCTCCTGTTACCCTTGAGAAAATAAAAAATTGCGGGCTAAAAAATCATTTTAGAGGAAAAAAAAGGATTTTTTATTTTCATGGCTCTACGTTATAAATTTCTGTGAAGCACTTGGGGGTTCAAAGTGCTCACCACACATCTAGATAAGTTCCTTAAGGGGTCTACTTTTCAAAATGGTGTCACTTGTGGGGGGTTTCCACTGTTTAGGCACATCATGGGCTCTCCAAATGCGACATGGCGTCCGATCTCAATTCCAGCCCATTCTGCATTGAAAAAGTCAAACAGTGCTCCTTCTCTTCCAAGCCCTGCCGTGCGCCCAAACAGTGGTTTACCCCCACATATGGGGTATCGGCGTATTCAGGAGAAATTGCACAAACAAATTTTGTGGTTCATTTTCTCTTTTTACACTTGTGAAAAAAAAAAAAAAATTGGTTCTGAAGTAAAATGTTTGCAAAAAGAGTTAGATGTTCAGTTTTTCCTTCTACATGGTTTCAGTTCCTGTGAAGCACGTAAAGGGTTAATAAACTTCTTGAATGTGGTTTTGAGCACCTTGAGGGGTGTAGTTTTTAGAACAGTATCAAGTTTGGGTATTTTCTGTCATGTACACCCCTCAGTGACTTTAAATGTGAGATGGTCCCTAAAAAAAATGGTTTTGTAAATTTTGTTGTAAAAATGAGAAATGGAAACCTTCCCCTGACGAAGACGCTCTAGTAGCGTAGATACACGTGGGGCCTCCATCCCCCTTTGGATCTTTCCTGGGCAATCCCCCTACACACCTCAGTTGTGCTAAGTGGCACACGCTTTTGTGTGTCTACCATTTAGGCACCCCTTCAGAGGGTATACCCGTATATTCTAACCATCAGGATATCAGCTCTCAAATGGCTAGGATCTGACCTTTCATTTGGTGATGTATGGTATGGGGTGTTAGTACTAAGGAGGGATACAGACATGTTATACCATTCATTTATGTTATTTATTAATTGACTTGTTACTGGTACTTTTTTTTATGTCTGTTTGATTGTAAGGGATTGCCGGGTACATCTGGATCTGTGGCATAAGGGCCCTGGTCAGCTGGCAGCACGGGGTACTAGGTATCTTCATTGTTATTGTTTGAATTTGCTGTCTAACCTGATGCCCATTACAATATTGTGCATATTATATGTATTGCCATATTGGTCCGTCTCTGTATCATTATGTCCTGGGGGATGCGGGTTGGTCCATCTAGTTTTTAACCGTTTGTCTCCTTTATTGCCTTTGTTTGTAGTGATTTGTTAAATAAAATTTATTACGCATGGTTGACCTAATAGTGTGCATATCTTTCTTCTTGCTTTTCTTTGGTACTTGTTATATGCACGTGGCTGATCCCTTGTATACAGTGTGTGCGGTGCCCGCCTTCTCTTGTTTTTGCTAAAAATGAGAAATGGCTGGTCAACTTTTAACCCTTATAACTTCCTAACAAAAAAATTTTGGTTCCAAGATAGTGCTCATGTAAAGTAGACAAGTGGAAAATGTTATCTATTAATTATTTTGTGTGACATCTCTCTGATTTAAGGGCATAAAAATTAAAAGTTTTAAAATTGCAAAATTTTAAAGATTTTCGCCATATTTCCGTTTTTCATAAATAATTGCAAGTAATATCGAAGAAATGTTACCACTAACATGAAATACAATATGTCACGAAAAAAAATAATCTTAACTCTGGAACGCTTTAACAGATCCCGCTGATTATTACCTCATAAAATGACAGTGGTCAGGAATTGTAAAAATTGGCTCAGTCATTAAGTACCAAATTGGCTCTGTCAGTAAGGGGTTAAGTTACAATGCAAATCTCAGAAGGGAAGCGCCATATTGGAGTTCAGATTTTGCTGGAATGGTTTGAGGGTGCCATGTCACACTGGCAGAGCCCCTGAGGTGCAAGAACAGCAGAACCCCTCCATAAGCGACACCATTGAATTAATCTAGGGCTGCAATGATCATGTTGACACCACATGTACCACACAGAATTTTATACCATTTGGCGTTGAAGTAAAAATAAATACATTTTTACCACTAAAATGTTATTTTAGCCCCAAGTTCTTCTTTTTTATAAGAGCTCATATGAAAAATGTACCACAGTCTGTTGTGCAATTTCTCTTGAGTGCACCAATACCCTGTAATTGGGAATGTAATGTAATTGGAAGTTTTTTCAAGCATTGTGAAAAGCTCAGAAGGTAAGGAGCGCCATATTATAGTGCAGATTTTGTGGTTATGGTTTACAGGTGTCATGACCCACTGAAAGAGCCTCAGGTGCCAGAACAGCAAACCCACCATTAGTGACCCCATTTTACAAACTACACCAGTCAATACATTTATCTATGGGTGCAGTGATCATATGGAAACCAAAAAGTGTCACAGAATTTATAACATTGGGCAATGAAGAAAAAAAAATACATTTTTAAACTACACAAACTGTGTTTTAGCCACAAATTTTACATTTTACATTATCACAAGGAAAATGAGTAAAATGTCAACAAAATTTGTCACAAATTTCTGCTGAACATGGAAATACCCAGTGTGTGCAATACTGTTTAGCCATGTGGTGAGACTGAACGGAATGAGCGCCATTCCATTTGAGTCTTGGAGAACAAATTATAGTAAAATAGTCAGCGGACTAATGTCCAGAAGAGCAGAATTTCCTACCTAGTGATCACATTTTGGAGATTGCACCCCCCTAGGAATTTATCCACAGGTGTAGTGATGATTTGGATTCATGGGTTTTTTCCAGAAACAAACAATAGGGCATGTTGCCCCGCTTGCGCATCTGGAGACATGCACGCGTAAATTTAGCTGTCTTTCATCACTATAGAACTGCCAAACATGTGGACACTAAATGTCGTTTAGGCATAGTGTGGGGCTCAGATGCAAGAGGGGCTTTTTTGCTGGTTTTCTTTTGGGGGGGCGAGGAGCCATAGCACTTTTCCAGAGCCTTCGTACTACCAGTAACGTGGAAGTCCCCTATATTTCCATTGACAGACAGACCTGGGTGGGGGCTTGCTTTACACAGAAAACCCAATGTAAGTGCTCAGTGTAGAGTGCAGGATAAATGTGAACCAATATGAACTGCGATTTTTGGGAGGCAGAAAAAACAAGTCAACAACAGGTGAAGAATTTGTTCTATTTAGTTTTTACACTGTTGTGCAGTACAAGTGATTAGACAACTAAATTCCTCAGGTCTGTGCAATTACAGCAATACCAGATTATATATTTTATGTTTGCATAAAAAGCCTTTTAGTGTGTGATGGCAAATTTTTACGTCTCCATATTCTGAGAGCCATAATGTTTCCATATTTCGGTCGACAGTCATGTGAGGGCTTGTTTTTTGCGGGACTAGTTGACATTTTTTATTGGTACCATTTTCAGGCACAACATATTTTGATAGTTTCCATTCTGATTTTAACAGGAAACAACAACAAAGGAATTTTTTTTATGCCATTCACCATATGGTAAAAAGTGATAATACAGCTTTATTCTTCAGGCCAGTATGATTATAGCGATGCCACATTTATATTATATTACAGAAATAGATTATATTTAAGTAATCCATCTCAGGAATGGGAAAGTCTGCCTTCACTTTATACAGATTTACCACAGAGTTAAGAATTTTGATAATGACCAATTCTGGTAGAGGAAGAAGCACATTTTTCTGATAAGATATATTATAAAGTTGCTATCGATTTATGAAAAAATATAAAAGATGGTTACTCTTTAAATAAATCCAAAACTCCACTACTTTGACAACCCTTTCTCAATCCCTATGGTACCCTCTTGTAAAACACTACATGCTCACCTCTGATGCCATTGGTGGTTTAGAGGTGGTGGCACTGACACTATCCTGGGGATCGCATGACATTATCATATCACATATGTAGCGCCCCCACTGCCGCAGGGCCGAGGGGTACCCGGTACCGGGCCTCTGAGTCTCTGCTCTGGGGTTGTCACGGTGGCTAGACCCGGTCCGTGACCCTGCTGAGGGGCGCCCAATGAAAGGTGTGGATGGTGGTGGTAGTGCGGTGCAGTGCTGGTCACGGTAAATAACGAGGACACCAGGTTGCAGTCTCTTTACCTTTTGGTTTACTGAAGGTTTGGAGGGACCCAAACCAGAGTACTGTTAACAGGGCTGGCTGAGACCGGCCGGTCCAACGGCACATCCGGAGATCCCTTTTCAGGTGGGAATCAGTGTCTACCTTCTAGCGCCTGTGTGTTGTAGTCCTTCCCTGCTGAGCACCCCAGGATAGTCCTCACAACTTATTCTGTCTGTCTCTGATGTTCGTTCTCTCCGTCCCCCAGATGATATGGCTAGGACGCACCCGTATGACGGGGTAGGCCTGGAGTTCTTCCGGGACTCTAGAGTCGCCCCTCTTCCACAGCTGCCTCCGTTGTCTGCTTAGGTGTTTAAGTGAGACAGCCAACCTATAATTGGCTGCCCTGCCGTGGTTTGAAGTAATGCTTAAAGTCCCTTACTTTCTCGGCGTTCCGGCCACCGACTGTTTGCGCCTCAGAAGGATGTTGCCTCGATTTTACAGCACGACTCCTTCTGGTCCTATCGCCTCTTTGCTGTATTCCTGTTTCTTCTCACTTTTTGTCCTTTCTTGGGAATCTGTCAGGATCCCATCCCTGACAGGTCCTCTCTCTAGCTCTTCCCAGTTACTTCTCCCCGTCTTCCTGTCCAACCCCCAGTTTTACCAGAGTGTGAGGAGTGGCCTACTAGATAGAACCACTCCCCCTGGTGGCCGGAGTGTGAAGTGTAGTGTGAGTGTTACCTGGTCAGGTGAACTCCTTTAGTACAGTCAGACGTAACATCACTCCCCTTAGTGGCAGAGCGACATTACTGCAACGACCAGGACTCTGGGGCACTGCACATACATCTGAAAGTAGTGAGAGCAGCAGCTCACTTCCTTTGAATGTAAGCAATTTGTCTGAAGCTGGGGAGAGTGAAGCCAGCACTGACTGACACGTGATCCCTACGGCCAATGTTACACGATCCCCAGGAGAGCCAGTGCAGTCACCGCTGTTACGGCACTTGCACCGGAGGAGAGTATAAGTGTCATTGTAAAGGTGGAAATATAGGAGTTGTCCAACTTATATAAAACTTTAATGCCTAACAGTAGCTAGCAGAAAATAACCTATTGCAAAAATCAGGTTTTTGTGAGATATTATATAGATTTTTAAATTTGGCTGTTTTTTTTTCATATTACAGTTTTTATTCAAAAACTAAAAACTCATTAACTTTCCATTTGCTTTTTCAGTCACAATATGTGATGTCACTGTTAGTGATTAGCAAGTGTGCTCAGATAAGGTGTTATCAAAGCACACATGCGCGAATAGTATTCAAGCACATCAAAGATGCTCTATATTCGAGCTGCCGTGGCTGCATGTCTCGCAGGCTGTTCAACAGCCGCAACACATGCAAGGATTGCTTAAACAGGTAATTCCTGCATGTGTTGCAGCTGTTGAACAGCCGCGAGACATGCAGCCACGGCGACTTGAACATAGTATTCAAGCACTCTGAAGTTACTATTCGCACACAAGAGTGCTCGGATAACACCTTATCCGAGCACGCTCGCTCATCACTAGTCACTGCTGATCTTGCTCCCCCTCCCTTTACAAGGACCTTCGCACAGGTTCATTAGATACTTCAGTACAAGAGACTAGGTCGGGGTCTGATCATTGTGGCTATGCGCATGTTATTTCCTGAAAAAAGAAATTAGAGTCTAAAAAATACCCAGCGGCTAATGAAAAAAAAATGTATTTCTTTTTTTAATCTCAAACGGTTGTGATATCTATAATGTAACGCTGGGAGCGTCACTCTGTCCGAAGCCTTAATAGATTGCGCAAGCGCCAGCGCAGTCTGGACCCCACAGAGTGACGCTCCCAGGAGACCGCGGTATGCGCAAGCGCTGAACGCACACCGCGATCTCCAACAGAGAAGCAGGGACGAGCCAGGAGGGTGAGGGTGAGTATATTTACCTGTCCCGTTCCACTGCTGCACGCTGCTCCATCCTCCACCTGCGACGTTCAGTTCAGAGGGCGCGATGACGCGCTTAATGCGCGCCGCCCTCTGACTGAACAGTCACAGGCAGAGGACCCCGGAAGACAGAGGCACGCAGCAGTGGAACGGGGGACAGGTAAATATAGCAAGTGCCGGGGGCCTGAGCTAGCGGCGACTCCGGCACCTGACCCCCACAGCGCGCCGGTGTCCCCGCCTGCTCAGGCCCCCCTCACTCGGCACCCAGCACAGCCGCCCGCACCCAGCACAGCCGCCCGCACCCAGCACAGCCGCCCGCACCCAGCACAGCCGCCCGCACCCAGCACAGCCGCCCGCACCCAGCACAGCCGCCCGCACTCTGGCAGTAGAGCCGGAGAGAAAAAGATGAGGGCAACATATGGCAGAATGGAAACAGGAACAGGCAGAATGGGTGCAGCACATTACAACAGAATGGGGGCACATTATGGGAGCAGCACATGACAGAATGATTGCGCACGATGGCAGCAGCACATGACAGAATGGGGGCGCACACATGACAGGATGGGGGCACAGGATGGGAGCAGCACATGACAGAATGGGGGCACAGGATGGGAGCAGCACATGACAGAATGGGGGCACAGGATGGGAGCAGCACATGACAGAATGGGGGCACAGGATGGGAGCAGCACATGACAGAATGGGGGCGCACACATGACAGGATGGGGGTGTAGGATGGAGCAGCATATCACAGGATGGGGGCGAAGGATGGGAGCACATGACAGGATGGAGACGCAGGATGGAGCAGCACATAATAGGATGGGGGCGCAGGATGGGAGCACATGACAGGATGGGGATGCAGGATGGAGCACCACATGACAGGATGGGGGCACAGGATGGAGCAGCACATGACAGGATGGGAGAGCAAGATGAGAGCAGCACATACCAGGATGGAGACCATATACCAATATAAATGCTCGCCACCCGGGCGTAGAACGGGTTCAATAGCTAGTGTATATATATATATATATATATATATATATATATATATATATATATATATATATATATATATATATATATATATATATATATATGCATATATAATGCAACACAAGTCCCTGATTTTAACAATAGGTCCTTTTTTGATAATGGTTTCCTTTTAAAGCACCACTCTGGCGTTTGTTTTGTTTGTATCACCGGAGTGGTATGATTAATGTCTGTTCCCTGCAACTAGGAAAATACTTACCAGCCACAGTTGTCTGTTTTTCCAGGCATCTTGTCACCGTGTAAGGGGTGTGAACAGAACTGTCGCGTTTCTACGCCTGAAGACACCAATCGTATTGTAATGTGTATTATGCCCTGCTTATTTTGTACATGTTGTGTCATGTGAGGTCTGCCTGTATAATGTGTGGTAATGTAAGATAAGTAATGTTGGTTAACGTATAGTGTAGTGTAAAACATATTTTAGGACTTAAGGCATAAGATAGGTAGGATATGATAGGGACTGTAGTTATTTGGCAACATTAGGGTAAGGATAGAGTTAATGCTGGGACAAACCCATAGTGGTGCTAGGGAAAGAGACCACTTGTAATTAGTCAGATAAGGAAAAGTTCAAGTACAAGTAGGAAATGTCTGAGCAGTGCTGCCATTGTGGGTGAACTACAGAAAAAAGGGACAAGGGAGTAGCGCGACCGTGAAGTGACCGGAGAGAGTGGCTTTCCACAGAAAACGGGTCCTTGGATAGGACTATGTGTCATGAGAAATCCTGCTTGCTAAACGCCGAAGGTAACAGACCTGAACAGGACTGAGTTTGAGGGACTAGTAGGGGTCTCAAGAAGTAGATTCACGGCACCAGTAGTTAAGAAAAAGGACTTGAAACTGCTGAGTTTGTAGACACTTGTTGAACAGGACTGTGGCGACAAGCTAGGCTGTGAGGAAGTAGGGAAAACTGTCATCGGCCCGAGGTAGACTACAGTGAAAGGATACTTTGCGTATAAAGATGCTTTACACTGAAAGAATTGTCCATAAGACTTTGAACCCGCTGCCCCTTGTATATAACCCTTACCAAGTTGCCGTTCAGAAAAGATTGTTTTATAATGGGGGTCTCCTTTATTGAACATTGTGTTGGCCAGCTAGGACCATAGGTTTCAATCTGCTACAGGGCCTGCACGGGCAAAAGACGTCACAGCACCAACACCCAGCCAGGACCCACTATGTTATGTAGCACGCCGGGGCGCAACAGGAGATGACAAGTGCCTTGCCCACGGCTACTGCCCCATGCCGCCACTACAACCACAGCTCCTAATTGACTAGAACTGAAAGGTAATGGTTACAAACCCCTTAATTTAAGTCTATGAGAGTGTTCTTCTGGTTCTTATTGACTTGCATTGAGAAGGGACTTCCAGGCTGTCAAGTAAACATTGGAGTGATCCAGCAGGTCACAACCAGCAGAAGAGGCCGGGATTGACAGCTAAAACAGCAGAAGACGGCGACTAGCAAGTCTTCTTTTACACACAGGAAACATACATTAGTGATACCGCTCGGGCGGTGAAATAAAAAAAAAAAAAAAAAGACTGCCGCAGCAGTGTTTTAAGGAACTGTAGGCTTACTGCTAAAGCATATAGGATAGATTTTACTCACCAAGTTTTTCAAATTTTGTTGTTTTTTTTTAATTAAAAAAGCGCTACTATGCAGAAACATTACTCAAATATATACTAGAGTTACTTGCTACCTAACATACTTACTTGGCTACAGCCATAAATGCAAGTTCGACATTTACACCTGTCTTTGCACTCGTCTCCATGAAGGGAATGCCATACTCCTAAGGATTAAGAATCAATACATAATTATTATAGCTCATTGTCAGATGCTTTTAAAAACAAGTCACAGCTATGCGTTTCATTTAAATGTTATGTTCACCTTGGAACTGCATTTCATTATTATAGAATTAATCCACCTAAAAAAAAGTATTACTGTAAATGTGTTAATGTGCTTCTCTTTAAACTGATGAGAAGTCACAGCCTTTATTATACATCTGTGCTGCATTAAAAACTGCAGAAATCTTACGGTATTCTTTGCTGGCTTTATATCTGCACAGAGCAGATTGCCTAATAGCATCCCACTAAGACAAATTTCCATTTGCAATCTTAAAAAGGAATAGGTCTTTAGGATCAACCCTCCTAAGCCGTCTATATGGGCATGTAGGTCATAGGAAGCTGAATAAAATGACACCTGGATATCTGGGATCTCATTTTTATTCCAGAAAAATCTATGTTTTTCTTAAAATGTAAATGAGCTGTTACGATCTATGAGCCGGACACTGATCTTTCTGAGAATCTATATCTAGTGCTTACAGAGAATGAAAGGGGGAGTTATCAGTGTGGGACATGTAATGACTGACTGCCCACCTTATCTACATGTCTCACACGGGTAACGCCCTCTTTAATTTAAAATAAGCTCTGGAAGAAAAATCTCATGCAGAACAGAGTCTGGCCCAATAGATCTTAACATTTACATATTAAGAAAAATGTGGATTTCTTGGGAATAATTTAATTCAACTTTCAATGATCTGAGTACCCATATAGATGACTTAGGAGGATTGAGCCTACTGACAGATTCTCTTTAAAGGGTATCCCATGGTCAGTAGGAAGCTACCATATAAAAAAAAAAAAAAAAAAAAAAAGGGGCTCATGATTTGGTGGACCTGACTTGTCTACAATGCAGGAGTAATATACTGTATGGATAGTAGTGATTTCTCTCAACATTGAAAGCCAATCATGGGAACCTCTTACGCTGGACCCGTGACCATAAATTGACTAGAATGGAAGCGTGTCACTCAGGATTAGTACAAAAGACATTATGAATTTGCACAACATTTTACAGTAGCTGCAGTTATCCATAAATTGAATACAGACTTATGAATTCTGGTTAGGAATAGAGAAAAATAAAAACTCCAGCAAAAAATAAAACGTATGTATGGATTAAAAAAAATAAATATATATATATATATATATATATATATATATATATATATATATATATATATATATATATATATATATATATATATATATATATATATATATATATATATATACACTCACCGGCCACTTTATTAGGTACACCATGCTAGTAACGGGTTGGACCCCCTTTTGCCTTCAGAACTGCCTCAATTCTTCGTGGCATAGATTCAACAAGGTGCTGGAAGCATTCCTCAGAGATTTTGGTCCATGTTGACATGATGGCATCACACAGTTGCCGCAGATTTGTCGGCTGCACATCCCAAAGATGCTCCATACAAGGCAGGATGGATCCATGCTTTCATGTTGTTTACGCCAAATTCTGACCCTACCATCCGAATGTCGCAGCAGAAATCGAGACTCATCAGACCAAGCAACGTTTTTCCAATCTTCTACTGTCCAATTTCGATGAGCTTGTACAAATTGTAGCCTCAGTTTCCTGTTCTTAGCTGAAAGGAGTGGTACCCGGTGTGGTCTTCTGCTGCTGTAGCCCATCTGCCTCAAAGTTCGACGCACTGTGCGTTCAGAGATGCTCTTAGGCCTACCTTGGTTGTAACGGGTGGCGATTTGAGTCACTGTTGCCTTTCTATCAGCTCGAACCAGTCTGCCCATTCTCCTCTGACCTCTGGCATCAACAAGGCATTTCCGCCCACAGAACTGCCGCTCACTGGATTTTTTTTCTTTTTCGGACCATTCTCTGTAAACCCTAGAGATGGTTGTGCGTGAAAACCCCAGTAGATCAGCAGTTTCTGAAATACTCAGACCAGCCCTTCTGGCACCAACAACCATGCCACGTTCAAAGGCACTCAAATCACCTTTCTTCCCCATACTGATGCTCGGTTTGAACTGCAGGAGATTGTCTTGACCATGTCTACATGCCTAAATGCACTGAGTTGCCGCCATGTGATTGGCTGATTAGAAATTAAGTGTTAACAAGAAGTTGGACAGGTGTACCTAATAAAGTGGCCGGTGAGTGTATATATGTATATATATATATATATATATATATATATATATATATATATATATATATATATATATATATATATATATATATATATATACACACACACACACACTTTTTTAGGTTTTGAATAACCCTTTATATTTACATACACTACCTTCGCCAAATTCTCCCCATCTTCTGTTCGAATAACTCGCCCACTGTTTACGTCACACTGAAAACCAGAATATAACAAATCAATACTGTATTTAGAAGCGTCCAAGAATGTGACAGTATAGTCCCATCTGGCTCATCTAACCCTCAATGACCAGCTGATTGCAGCAAAATAACCAGTGTTCCAATCATTCTCTCGAGCTTTTCTCTTCTCCCTTCGGCTGGATCAGAAATTAACCTGCATAGCTTACAATAGCAGACATGTGGGGGAAATTATGACAGGTATTCACATGCTGCTACATTTTTCCCTCAAGGAAAAATAGCAAAGGTGTAAATCATTAAAATTACTTTATGTCAATTTCTGATCTGTTGTGGATTTTCCCTGATTGGAAAGACAGTCCATAGCAACATGAAAAAGACCCCTTTATTTAATAAAGATTTACAAATTTTTTAGACTCATTAAAAAACACCCAACACCATAAAACTATACATATAAATAGGGGGAACAAGAGGATCCACTTAAGAAAACAATAGAGCAGGAAGGGGAAAGGGCAGCCACAGTATCCCTATAAGACCCTAATACTTAGTTGCGTATACCTGAGCCGCAAAGGTTGACACCCTAAAATTGCATAATGTCACGCCTGCTTAATGTAGGCTAATCCCAGTTATTCCCATAATTACTTAGCCTACTAATAATAGGAAGAACAAAATGGACAATATACAGTATATACTTAGAGCTCCTCATCTGGCGTCCCTCCATTCTATATAGGACTATTCTTTTGCATGTTTGTCACACTTAAATATTTCAGATCAAACAAAATGTTAATATTAAATAAAGATAACACAAGTAATCACAAATTGCAGTTTGTAAATGGAGGTCTTTATTAAGGGAAAAAGAAATACAACCCTACAGGGCCCTATGTAAAAAAGTGATTTTGCCCCACCTTAAATCAAACTCTGGTTTAACATTTTTTGGGAAGTAGAGTTCACATTCCCTAGCTACACGCAGGCCTGATTAGTGCCAACCCTGTTCTCAGTTAAATAGGACCTGCCTGACAAAGTGAAGTAGACCAATATATCCTTAAAAACTAGACATCATGCAGTGAAACAAAGAAATTATGTAACAAATAAACAAAGTATGGTAATTGAGATCTATCAGTCTGGAAAAGGTAATAAAGCCATTTCTAAAGCTTTGGGACTCCAGCAAACCACATGTAGCCATTACCCACAAATGGCAAAAACATAGAACAGTGGTGAACCTTTCCAGGAGTGGCCGGCCTAAGTTTCCCCAAAATCACAGTGACAACTCATCTAAGAGGTCACAAAAGACCCCACAACAACATCAAAAGACCTGCAGTCCTCACTTGCCTCAGTTAAGGTCAGTGTTCATGAATCCACCATTAAGAAAGAATGGGCAAAAATGGCCTGCATGGCAGAATTCCAAGATGAAAACCACTGCTGAGCAATAACAAAGGTTCATCTCATAACATTTTGTCTTGTAGATTTACCCGGTGGATTATTAGTCTGATGGACATGACCCAACTTGCAAACTGAAAGAAACTGTTACATCGCTGATGAGTAGGTCATCAAGCAGCATGTATGATTGCGAGATCAGACTTGTTAGAAAAATGGAACTGCATTGACCGAAGGCTGGGTAGGAGCTGTATACTTCAGATTTTGGGCAAGGGAACACAACACCAGCAAATGTGTGCACAGCCTTTACCCATGCTGATAATTCATGGTGTAATGTCATTTCTTCTGTGGAGTGTTTGTTTTTGGGTCCTTCCCCAGCAGCAGATACTGTGATCAGAAAGTTGCCCTTGGAAATTTGTGAGCTTTTTGGTTCAGTGTAGAACAGTGTTCTTACACTATGTAAGTATGTATAATAAAGTGCGTGTGGAGGGAGGTAGACATGTCACGTATACATAGAGTAGGCTTGTGAGTCGAGTGGGTGTCACAATTCAGAGATCTGCAGAGTAGCAGGAAGTTACCAATACCTTGTTGCCAAGCAGCATGATGACCACATCCTTGTGGGCAAATTCGTGAACCTCTGTAAGCCAAGCCTGAAAAATGTACAAGTCAAAAGACACTAAAAAAAGGACATAAAACATAAAAGAAAAAAAACACATGACAATAAGACACAGTACACAACAAACATCTGGAATTACATTACATAACCAAAGTATTAACAGCAAAGTCTCTATGACAGTGCACGGTTGCGGCACATACAGGCTTTGTGCACAGAGTAGTAGTGTATTCATGAGCCAGAAAACTGAAAATACACTTGAATGTTGAGCTTTCACCGCTAATTTTTCATTTCAAGATTTTTATTTCATTCTTCAAAAGAGCCATAACTTTGTTGATTGTCTGTTGCGCACTGAACGCCTCTAGACTTGATTGGTATAATTTTGAAGGAAATCCTAAGTTTTTGTTTACTTACGGTAACCTTTTTGTTGGGTTGTGCAGTGAATATTAATAATTAAAATATGTATTTTTAATATATGTAAAAACAGTATGAATTTACAGTATTGTAGTATACCGTATTTTTCGGACCATAAAACGCACCCCAAATTTTCAGAGGAAAAATAGGAGAAAAAAAAATTAATGTGTCAAATAAGGGCTGTCTTAGGCTGGGGTCACACATGCGTGTTTTACGTACGTAAGAGCGCAAAAACTACGTACGTAAAACTCGCATTACATACGGCACAATGCTTCTCAATGGGGCTGCTCCTATTAGCCGTATATTACGGTTCAGTATTATACGGCGTTCTACGGCCGTACAAAATCGCAGCATGCTGCGTTTGTCAGCGTATTGCGCAAATAATACGCCAATGAAAGTCTATGGGGGCGAGAAAAATACGGATTCCACACGGACCAGCAGTGTGACTTGCGAGAAATACGCAGCGCTGTTAGTGAAAAGTCGGTAATTCAATTGCCGGCTTTTCATTTCTCCTGCACAAACCCGACAGGATATGAGACGTGGTTTACATATAGTAAACCATCTCATATCCCCTTTTTTTTTGCATATTCCACACTACTAATGTTAGTAGTGTGTATGTGCAAAATTTCAGCGATGTAGCTGCTGAAATAAAGGGTTAAATGGCGGAAAAAATTGGCGTGGGCTCCCGCGCAATTTTCTCCGCCAGAGTGGTAAAGCCAGTGACTGAGGGCAGATATTAATAGCCAGGAGAGGGTCCATGGTTATTGGCCCCCCCGTGGCTAAAAACATCTGCCCCCAGCCACCCCAGAAAAGGCACATCTGGAAGATGCGCCTATTCTGGCACTTGGCCACTCTCTTCCCACTCCCTGTAGCGGTGGGATATGGGGTAATGAAGGGTTAATGCCACCTTGCTATTGGAAGGTGACATTAAGCCAGATTAATGATGGAGAGGCGTCAATTATGACACCTATCCATTATTAATCCAATTGTAGGAAAGGGTTAAAAAACACACACACACATGATTGAAAAGTATTTTAATGAAATAAACACAGCGGTTGTTGTAATAATTTATTGTTCTCTCAAATCCATTTGCAGTCCCTCGCTTGGCAACATAATAAACGCACAAGATACATACCTTCTGATGTACTGTCAGGTCCAACGATGTAATCCATCTGAAGGGGTTAACTAATATTACAGGCAGGAGCCCTGCTAATGCAGCTGTGCTCCGTGCCTGTAATCCCCGGCGAATGAATGAAATGTAGGTCATTGACCTACATTTCATTCATTCGCGGTGATGCGCCCCCTGGTGGATGTCCTCATATGACCTGGAGCGTGGGAAAAAGTTCCCAGGCTGCAGTTCATGAGAACATCCACCAGAGGGCGCCTCACCGCGAATGAATGAAATGTAGGTCAATGACCTACATTTCATTCATTCGCCGGGGATTACAGGCACGGAGCACAGCTGCATTAGCAGGGCTCCTGCCTGTAATATTAGTTAACCCCTTCAGATGGATTACATCGTTGGACCTGACAGTACATCAGAAGGTATGTATCTTGTGCGTTTATTATGTTGCCAAGCGAGGGACTGCAAATGGATTTGAGAGAACAATAAATTATTACAACAACCGCTGTGTTTATTTCATTAAAATACTTTTCAATCATGTGTGTGTGTTTTTTAACCCTTTCCTACAATTGGATTAATAATGGAGAGGTGTCATAATTGACGCCTCTCCATTATTAATCTGGCTTAATGTCACCTTTCAATAGCAAGGTGGCATTAACCCTTCATTACCCCATATCCCACCGCTACAGGGAGTGGGAAGAGAGTGGCCAAGTGCCAGAATAGGCGCATCTTCCAGATGTGCCTTTTCTGGGGTGGCTGGGGGCAGATGGTTTTAGCCACGGGGGGGCCAATAACCATGGACCCTCTCCTGGCTATTAATATCTGCCCTCAGTCACTGGCTTTACCGCTCTGGCGGAGAAAATTGCGCGGGAGCCCACGCCAATTTTTTCCGCCATTTAACCCTTTATTTTAGCAGCTACAGCGCAGAAATTTTGCACATACACACTACTAACATTAGTAGTGTGGAATATGCAAAAAAAAGGGGGATATGAGATGGTTTACTGTATGTAAACCATGTCTCATATCCTGTCGGGTTTGTGCAGGAGAAATGAAAAGCCGGCAATTGAATTACCGGCTGTTCACAGATATCGCGCTGATTGAAATCTAAATACAGAATATATATATATGTGTCACAATGACATATATATATATATATATATATATATATATATATATATATACTGTATATATGTTTTCCCGAACATTTGAGCACATAAATCCATTAGATGTCGGTTTTGCAAGCCTGCGCGAAAATCTCGCAGTACGGATGCCATACGGATTACATACGGAGGATGCCATGCGCAAAATACGCTGACACACCCTGACTACGGATCACTATTTTGGGAACATTTCTCCGTATTACGGCCGTAGTACGGACGTATAATACGTGGCGTATTGTCTTACGCCATGTGTGACCCCAGCCTTACAGTCTGAATCCAGCTTACCGGGGAATGAAGGGGGGTAGGGTGTGATCAAAAGAGCTGGTGGAGCGGGTTCACAGGTGTTCGGTGGTCAGGCGATGATCTGACTCATCCCAGGCTGGTGCGGCGGGTTCGGTGGGGCGGGGCCTCTGCCGATATTTTGTGTAAGCCCGGTAACCCACTGCACTTCTATTGCTGTAATGCTGTGGTCTCTAGCAAAATGGCCACCGGAGGCAGCGCATGCGCAGAATGAGATCTCGGCACCAATATCTTGTCTCCTCAATCTACACATGCGCTGCCTCCAGTGGCCATTTTCCTTGAGGCCAATGCAGTACAGCAATGGAAGTGCGAAGGCTCCGGGATTTAACAAAATGCCGGCAGAGCCCCCGCACCACTGAGCATCACCGAAACTGCCGCGCACCAGCCTGGGATGGATGTGTGGAGGCTCCGAGACTTCACAAAATGTTGGCGGAGCCCCTGCACCACTGAACATCTCCGAAACTGCCGCACATAAGCCTGGGATGAGACTCCTGGTAAGTACATCCAGACTATAAGAAGCACCCCCATTTTCCTCCAAATTTTTTTGGGAAAAAAGTAAGTCTTATAGTCCGAAAAATACAGTAGTCTATCTTGGTCTTCTATGAAATGCAGCCTACACAGGTGTAAATGGAAACCCATAGGAACTGTGCGGTTGCATAGCAAAGGGAATGCGGCGAACACCCAGGCATAATTGCGGAGCTTAAATGCTGCTGTCAGTGACTGAGCAATATTCAAGGGGTTAAACAGCAGCTATAGGCGCTTGCTCCAGTTGCTGTCTTTAGGAAACAGCTAGCAATTTGAGTCTTCTCCATACAATCATGTCATGGAGTAAATGCGCTGTATGCCAAGTAGCAGAATGAGTTATAGTGGTCTTGAGCTTGCCAATTTAAAGGGACTCTGTCACCTGAATTTGGAGGGAACAATTTTCAGCCATAGAGGCGGGGTTTTCAGCTGTTTGATTCACCCTTTCCTTACCCGCTGGCTGCATGCTGGCTGCAATACTGGATTGAAGTTCATTCTCTGTCCTCCATAGTACATGCCTGCGCAAGGCAAGATTGCCTTGTGCAGGCATGTACTACGGAGGACAGAGAATGAACTTCAATCCCATATTGCAGCCAGCGGGTAAGGAAAGGGTGACTCAAACAGCCAAAAACCCCGCCTCTATGGCTGAAAATTGTTCCCTCCAAATTTAGGTGACAGAGTCCCTTTAAGCTTCATTGGCAGGCCAACTAACCCACACAGGGTTATCCCAATACTTTCCCAACAGCAGATGTCAGAGAAACGACGGGTCAGGCATGTTGGATTTCAACTTGACCAAACCTTGTGTTCTCACATTAGAAGCCTCCAAAAAGCTGTCTGGTAGTGTTTTATTCCCCTCTAATACAGTATACAAGCACACATGACCTAATGAATGGTGGGATATGGGCAAAAAAAAGCTGTTGGCCAGAGAAGCACTCATGCCGACAGATGCACGGTGAATGGCCACTTGATGTATAAGACATGTAAACTCAATGCCTTATGTGAATAATAATGTCATGTACAGCAGTACAGAATATTTTGGGAACTGGTAACTAAGATAATACAATTTCTAGACTTTGAAACCAGTAGAAAATTAAGTTCAAATGTGTGAAGCTGAAAATATTGACTGACTTCCCCAGGGGATTTTCATACCAAGGCCCCTGATTCAGCGAGCAGGTTCACCAGAATTCTTGCATAAATTGCTTTAAATAGCTTTGTGACTTTTGGTGTTTTCACATCAGTTTCCCGCAGCTGGGCCAAAATGGGCAGAGCTGGTGCGGAACAGGGCGTAACACCAAAGTTATTCTACATCATCACTAGCTGTGCATTCCTTACACCAGAAATTTGACTCCAGTTATGGACTGGAGTAAAATTTCTGGCATGGCACATGCCATTCATCTGACACTCCCGATTCATTAAGAAGCGTGCGCCTCTTCATGAATAAGGAACACCTGACTAAAATACAACCCCTCCACAAAGAAAAAGGAAAAAAATAAAAAACCCTGGTCTTGCTGAATCAGGGCTTAAGTTGAACTTAGAACCAAATTTATTTTTTTGATTTGTCTGTGTCAATTTTATTATTTTTTTTTTTTTTTAAAGTTTTTTCCTACCATTGTTTTCTGTTGATTGAGCAGTGTTAGAGCTTGTGTTTTGGCTGCTTTGTGGTTTTATTAATACCAATCATTTTTAGCTTTTTTTTTTAAATCCTAGGATTATCCAATTGCTCACACTATATACTGAATATTATGGCATTGTAGTATATAGTGAAAATCACGGTCTATGAAGCTCAACCCGTGGCTGAGCTTCACAAGAGTACCGAGACGGCAGCGATATGGGTCTTGGCTGCCACAGTAATCCAGTGTTCACAGAAAGCCAATAGGAGCCAGGGCACGCGAACATCAGAAATCACTTCATTTAAATGCTGCTGTGAAAGACTGACTATGGCATTTCTGTGATTAACAGCAGCAATCATGCTGTTAGACACAGATTCCGGCCATTGAATAAAACTGGCATCTACCAGCAGCCAGCCAGCAGATACTTCAATTCATATTAAAAGTGTTAAAGTCATTGAAATTGCCCCTTTTTTTAAGTCTATTTTACTCTTCCAGGTTGGATGACTAACAGGGTAACAATTATTCGTTTGTTATTTGTACGCAGCTAATAAGATTTGTACAGACAAATGGAAAGCTGCTTTCCTAACGGGAATACTTAGCACATGATAGCTTAGAGTTACAAGCACAACACTGAAGCTGCATGGATAAGAGCCCCTGATGACAACCAGCCTCCTAATTTCTTCAGGGGTACGTGACATGAAGATTGGCAGGTGTGTGTGTTTATTCAAATGTATAAGTTATAAAATGAATCCTCATATCCATAACACTGCACCTGAGAGGAGTCTGCACAGGACATGTAATAATGAGACTTGGGGCCCAGTTGGCGTGGCTAGCTCATGGCCATGGTGTTGCTGCAAAGCACCTTTATAAAAGCCCTAATGGCTTTCTGCTATATCATGGCTGTAGAACCCACATAGCCAATATCAAGTAATTTGTAATAATTTGCATGTAACAGGACAGTGCTGCAGCATATATAACATGGCACACCTTACACTTTGCGGGACGCCAGCCTCAGAATATGCCATTGGGAGTGAAGTTTGCCCGCTCACGGCACTCTTCATTTGAGCAGAGAGGACAGTGCCTACAAAGTCAAATATTGGAGGACACTTCTTGGGAACAGAAGCATTTGTAATTTTGTTTACTGCCTAGGTTACGTGTAGTCCATCAGAGGTGGTGCAGCATTTGCAACCTCTACTATAAAGCTTGTAAGTGCTGATCTGTAGTAAGATCACTTGATCCAGTCAGCTTCAGTGCCCCGCACTCCTCTGATACTGCAGAGGTAAAGCTGCCTCTGCAAACCCCGAGTGGGCAGTGAATAACTGACTGCCTGAAATGTGCATCACTCCCTTAGTGGTATCACAATGCATTAGTTTCCCGATAATTAACCTAGGAGGAGTTTATGACATTATTAGTTATAGGAAACTTGTAAAGGAAGAAAAAAAAAGTTTGGACACCACTAGAGAATACTATCAAGCTTACACATACTTCCAAAAACGACAAGTGCTGACTCGACATAAAACTTTACTGGAGGTAGGACAGGGACAAGGGAGAGACAGGTTCAGTTTTAGGAGAATTTACATACACGGATGTTGTCAAATGACGTCTTGCTTGTGATATCGTACAACAGGAGCAGAGCTGGAGGGTAGGAGAGAAAAGTTACCAGCACCTGTCAATGTCTCTGCCGTCTCATAACATCAGTCAATTCACATACCCTGAGCGTCCCTGTAATACGCATGGGTGACACTGCGAAAGCGTTCCTGACCGGCTGTGTCCCAAATCTGCAGGATGGGAAAAGTAAACAAATTTTGTATGATATTCATGAGTATGACAGTCAGTCACGGACTAATAGTCTTGTTTGCATGTAGGATATTTAAAGCTTATCTACTAGGCAACAGAATACAACCTTATGCATTAAATATCAAATTACTCTAGGTGAATCAGGCAGTGTTAATCTGTGCTGTTACTATTTCTTCACCATCCACAACACATAACAAGGACTGGAAATAAGACTAGTAGGGTATCGCCAATGTGCATCAGCAGACCCAGAATGGGATAAAAAACGATTTGGCAGGGAAACCATACAATTCCTAAAGCTGACCCTACAAACAAAACTGACTATGGTAATGAAAAGCTCCACGTTTGAATAATTCTTTAAACTGTGCAATATTCTGGATTACCATCATTTCTTTAAGGGTTATTCTCACAATGACAATTTTTTTTTTTTTTTTTACAAAGCCGTGTACCTGCATAACTAATATTAGTAGACAGTGCAAGCCCAACAAAGTTTCAATTTCTTTTCTTCCCCCATCTCCTTCTGACCCTTTGGGCATCCAGTTTTCCAGATCTGAATGGGCAGTCCCATTATCTGCAAAAACTAGCAGCACACTACTTCTCCTCAACGCTGCAGGCCCCATTTTCTGCTCCACGCGTCCTAATAGAGATACCGTAAACAGTGGGTACGGAAAGTATTCAGACCCCTTTAAATTTTTCACTCGTTTCATTGCAGCCATTTGTTAAATTGAAAAAGTTCATTTTTTTTCTCATTATTGTACACTCTGCACCCCATCTGGACTAAAAAAAACATACAAAAAAAACCCCAATGTAGAACTTTTTGCAAATTTATTAAAAAAGAAAAACTGAAATACCACATACTGTAGATGGGTAGATTTCAACATGGGCAATTTTTGTGGTGACCATTGATAGTAATTAATATTGGTCAAATAGTGGGTTACACTCACTACATTCCAAACTATGCATTAACTCCACATTTCACTTGTGGATCATGGGACCTTCAGAACATGTCTATGTTGTCCCCTGTTACTGCTTGGAGAGCACAGCTATGTGTCAAGGCAATGAGGACGCAATGAGAGTCTGGGGGATATTAACTAGACAGTGCATCTCTAAGTTTTCCGTGAATTACACAACATCATTAGGTGCATCTAGTATCAGTGGGATCTTCAGCATAGCATAATTGAGCTGTGCTAAAACCCAGATGTCAGATTTATTAGACAGGGTCAGTGTGTGCCTCTAAGCACGAGCACTGAACATTAGAAATGGTGGAGGATGGATCCAGTGCAACGGAGAGTAAAGCGAGCCCTGATCAAAGGAGGAATCATCATTACGTGGAGGGAGGTGGTATTTGTAAGTTTGCATTGATTTACAGCTGTTATACTGCCACACATGCATAATTCTCTATGTACAGAAAACAGACCATGTTAGGATTTGAGAATAACTCTTTAACCCCTTTACCCCCAAGGGTTGTTTGCACGTTAATGACCGGGCCAATTTTTACAATTCTGACCACTGTCCCTTTATGAGGTTATAACTCTGGAACGCTTCAACGGATCCCGGTGATTCTGACATTGTTTTCTCGTGACATATTGTACTTGCAATTTTCCAACTTTGAATTTTTATACAATTGAATCACAGAGATATGTCACACAAAATACTTATAAAGTAGACATGTGGGAAATGTTACTTATTATCAGCACAATTTTGGAACCCAAATTTTGTTTTTGTTAGGGAGTTATAAGGGTTAAAAGTTGACCAGCAATTTCTCATTTTTACACCACTTTTTTTTTTTTTTTTAGGGACCACATCTCATTTGAAGTCATTTTGAGGGGTCTATATGATGGAAAATACCCAAGTGTGACACCATTCTAAAAACTGCACCCCTCAAGGTGCTCAAAACCACATTCAAGAAGTTTATTAACCCTTCAGGTGTTTCACAGGAATTTTTGGAATGTTTAAATAAAAATGAACATTTAACTTTTTTTTACACAAAATGTACTTCAGCTCCAATTTGTTCTATTTTACAAAGGGTAACAGGAGAAAATGGACCCCAAAAGTTGTTGTACAATTTGTCCTGAGTACACCGATACCCCATATGTGGGGGTAAACCACTGTTTGGGCGCATGGCAGAGCTCGGAAGCGAAGGAGCGCCATTTGACTTTTCATTGCAAAATTAACTGGAATTCAGATGGGACGCCATGTTGCGTTTGGAGAGCTCCTGATATGACTAAACATTGAAACCCCCCCACAAGTGACACCATTTTGGAAAGTAGACCCCTAAGGAACTTATCTAGCTGTGTGGTGAGCACTTTGACCCATTAAATGATTCACAGAAGTATATAATGCAGAGCTGTAAACATAAAAAATCATTTTTTCACAAAAATGATCTTTTCGCCCCCGATTTTTTTTTTCCCAAGGGTAAGAGAAGAAATTGGACTCCAAAAGTTGTTGTGCCATTTGTCCTGAGTACGCAGATACCCCATATGTGGGGGTAAACCACTGTTTGGGTGCATGGCAGAGCTCGGAAGGGAAGGAGCGCCGTTTGACTTTTCAATGCAAAATTGACTGGAATTGAGATGGGACGCCATGTTGTGTTTGGAGAGCCACTGATGTGCCTAAACATTGAAACCCCCCACAAGTGACACCATTTTGGAAAGTAGACCCCCTAAGGAACTCATCTAGATGTGTTGTGAGAGCTTTGAACCCCCCAAGTGTTTCACTACAGTTTATAACGCAGAGCCGTGAAAATAAAAATTCTTTTTTATCCCCAAAAATTTTTTAGCCCCCAGTTTTGTATTTTCCCAAGAGTAACAGGAGAAATTGGACCCCAAAAGTTGTTGTACAATTTGTCCTGACTACGCCGATACCCCATATGTGGGGGGGAACCACCGTTTGGGCACATGGGAGAGCTCGGAAGGGAAGGAGCGCCATTTGGAATGCAGACTTAGATGGAATGGTCTGCAGGCGTCACGTTGCATTTGCAGAGCCCCTAATGTACCTAAACCGTAGAAACCCCCCACAAGTGACCCCATATTGGAAACTAGACCCCCCAAGGAACTTATCTAGATGTGTTGTGAGAACTTTGAACCCCCAAGTGTTTCACTACAGTTTATAACGCAGAGCCGTGAAAATAAAAAATCCTTTTTTTTTTCTTTTCCACAAAAATTATTTTTTAGCCCCCAGTTTTGTATTTTCCCAAGAGTAACAGGAGAAATTGGACCTCAAAAGTTGTTATCCAATGTGTCTTGAGTACGCGGATACCCCCATATGTTGGGGTAAACCTGTTTGTGCGCATGGGAGAGCTCTGAAGGGAAGGAGCACTGTTTTACGTTTTCAACACAGAATTGGCTGGAATTGAGATCGGACGCAATGTCGCATTTGGAGAGCCCCTGATGTGCCTAAACAGTGGAAACCCCCAATTATAACTGAAACCCTAATCCAAACACACCCCTAACCACACCCCTAACCCTGACACACCCCTAACCCTAATCCCAACTGTAAATGTAATCCTAACCCTAGCCCCAACCCTAACTCTAGCCCTAACCCTAATGGGAAAATGGAAATAAATACATTTTTTTAATTTTTCGTAACTAAGGGGGTGATGAAGGGGGGGTTCTAGCAGATTTTTATGATTGGCAGCCGTCACACACTAAAAGATGCTTTTTATTGCAAAAAATGTTTTTTTGCGTTACCACATTTTGAGTGCTATAATTTTTCCATATTTTGGTCCACAGAGTCGTGTGAGGTCTTGTTTTTTGCGGGACGAGTTGACATTTTTATTGGTAACATTTTCGGGCACGTGACATTTTTTGACCGCTTTTCATGACCAAAAACCAGCTATTCATGAATTTCTTTTGGGGGGGCATTTATACCCTTCCGCTTTGGTAAAATGGATAAAGTATTTTTATTCTTCGGGTCAGTACGATTACAGCGATACCTCATTTATATCTTTTTTTCTGTTTTGGCGCTTTTATACGATAAAAACTATTTTATAGAAAAAATTATATTTGCATCGCTTTATTCTGAGGACTATAACTTTTTTATTTTTTCGCTGATGATGCCGTATGGTGGCTCATTTTTTGCGGGACAAGATGACGCTTTCAGCAGTACCATGGTTATTTATTTCCGTCTTTTTGATCGCATGTTATTCCACTTTTTGTTCGGCGGTATGATAATAAAGCGTTTCTTGTTTTTGTTTTTTTATGGTGATCACTGAAGGGGTTAACTAGTGGGACAGTTTTATAGGTCGGGTCGTTACGGATGCGGCGATACTAAATGTGTACTTTTGTTTTTTTATTTAGCTAAA
The DNA here is from genome assembly GCF_051348905.1 of Ranitomeya variabilis. Classification (NCBI taxonomy): domain Eukaryota; kingdom Metazoa; phylum Chordata; class Amphibia; order Anura; family Dendrobatidae; genus Ranitomeya; species Ranitomeya variabilis. The sequence continues at coordinate 442,512,765 of NC_135235.1, read as the reverse complement.
GGAATGTATTTATTGGAACAATATTTTTTTATTATTATTTATGTAGGAATTTTATGTAATTTAATTTATTTTTTTTAATTTTTACTTTGCTCCGGGGGGGGGGGGGGGGCCGATCTGACACTTTGCTGTGCACTGTGTCAGATCGGCGATCACACAGCACAGCAGGGAGGCTTCCTGGCACCTGCTCTGAGCAGGCGCTGTGAAGCCACCTCCCTGCAGGAACCGGATGCAGCCCCGCGGCCATTTTGGATCCGGGGACTGCAGGGAGGAGACGCTCGGTACAAGGTGAGCACATCGCCTTGTACCGATCGTCTCAGGGAAGCCCCTCCCTGCGCGATGCTTCCCTATACCGCCGGCACACTGCGATCATGTTTGATTGCAGTGTGCTGGGGTTAATGTGCCGGGGGGCGGTCCGTGACCACTCCTGGCACATAGTGCCGGATGTCAGCTGCGATAGTCAGCCGACACCCGGCCGCGCTCCCCCCGTGAGCGCGGCCGATCGCGCTGGACATACTATTCCGTCCTTGGGAAGTAGGGCCCACCCCACATGGACGGAATAGTACGTCCGATGACAGAAAGGGGTTAAAAAGATTTGTATGTGGCTAGAGCAGTTTTCCCTAATTTGCAGCTCCAAATCTCTTGCATAGCTATCAAATAAAATTCTGGCTGCCAGCATTTAATTCTAGAAGGAACAGGCGGCATGGTGTTTTCTGATTTAGTTAACATGTATAACTGGTATGCATACTACGGTCAAGCCAGTGACTCGACAGTCAAGCAAAAGAAGGTGGCGCTTGGCAAAGAATAGAACCAGGGAGGCAAAAAACCTGGGAAGTACTTTGCTCATGCCCAGAGGCGGCCAGCTTCATTTGCATGTGGCTTTTAACAGCTCATCTTTCAAGGAGATAAAAGGCAATATACAGTGGGGTTGTGAAAGTATTCACCCCCTTGGCTTTTAAAATATCTTGTTACATTACAACCTGTGTTTCAATATTTTTGTAATCAGATATGTGGGTGATGCATCAGCACTAAATGAATAGTTTAGGTTGTGAAGTGAGAAAAATATAAGCAAATTAAATTTATGGGATGAAATAACAAACCTGTCATGCGCATATGTATTCACCCCTTTTGCCATGAAGCCACTAAAAAATTCTGGTACAAGCAATTACCTTTATAAGTCACATGCTAGTAAAGAGAAGTCCATTTGTGTGCCGTCTAAGTGTCACATGGTCTGTCAGTATATATATGTAGCGCCCCCACTGCCGCAGGGCCGAGGGGTACCCGGTACCGGGCCTCTGAGTCTCAGCTCTGGGGTTGTCACGGTGGCTAGACCCGGTCCGTGACCCTGCTGAGGGGCGCCCAATAAAAGGTGTGGATGGTGGTGGTAGTGCGGTGCAGTGCTGGTCACAGTAAATAACGAGGACACCAGGTTGCAGTCTCTTTACCTCTTTACTGAAGGGTTCAGGATCCTCAGTCCGGAATACGGTTAACCAGGCTGCGCAAGTCCGGCCGGTCCGATGGCACTTCCAGAGTTCCCTTTGCAGGTGGAAATCTGTGCCTACCTTCTAGCGCTTGTATGTTGTGGTCCTCCCCTGCTGTGCTTACGGGATAGTCCCCACAACTGTTGTGTCTGTTTCTCGTGTTCCCTCACAACTCGATTCTGATGTTCTTCTTCGTCCCCCAGATGATATGGCTAGGACGCACCCGTATGACGGGTAGGCTCGGAGCTCTTCCTGGACCCTAGTGTCGCCCTTCTCCTGTTGTTGCCCCCTGTGTCTTCGTAGGTGATTTATGTGAGACAGCCCGCCTATAGCTGACTGTCCTGCCGTAGGTTTGAAGTATTGCTTGGAGCCTAGTACTTCCTCGGTGTTCCGCCCACCAGCTACGCGCCTCAGTAGGATGTTGCCTCGTCTTACAGCACGACTCCTACTGGTGTTTCTCCTTGTTGCGTTGATCTCGTTTCTCACTCAGCACAATAAACCTCGCTTCTTGTCCTTTCTTAGGGAACCGCCGCGATCAGGTGCAGGCGCGGCCCCGTAACGTTCTCTCAGTTCGCTAGGTCTCTGCCAGGATCCCACCCCTGACAGGGACCCCCCCGAGTCTCTCCCCACAACACCCTCTGCCACAGGGTGCTGCCTGTTCGATTCCCAGTCAGCTTCTCTCTAACTTCCTCTCTAACCCCCAGTTTTACCAGATTGTGAGGAGTGGCCTAATACATAGCACCCTTAGCTCCCCCTGGAGGCCAGACTGTGAAGTGTATTGGTGTCTGTGATACCTGGTCAGGTGAACCCCTTCAGTGCCATCGGACGTACCATAGCCCCCCTTAGCGGCGGAGCATCAGTACTGCAACGACCAGGACTCTGGGGCGCTGCACTTACACACACCTTTTCTGAAAGCCAAAGAGGCTGCAACATCATTAAGCAAGAGGCATCACTAACGCAAGAAAGAAAGACAGTATCAGATCGGCACTGAACGAGCTGTCATAAAGCAATCCAGCTGTGAGGCTAATAGCTTCTTCACAAGTCAGACGGAGTCAGCTACTAGTGAAGTGGGGGCGGTGCTCTGCAGCTAAAGTCAATGATTCACATGAGAATGAGGATAAAGAAAGAATGCGGCACTCACCCGGTTTCTTCCACTGTAGTTCATTCTTTATTGAGCGTGGCAATCCATGTTAAACACGGCACAATACAGGCTAAGGCATGAGGAGGGAGCAGTGGGGGAGTGTGCAGAGACAAGACGGACGACGGCCGTTTCACGCTCAGGCGCTTCTACGGGTCCATGTGAGTTGTGCTAGCACAACTCACATGGACCCGTAGAAGCGCCTGAGCGTGAGGAGGAGGAGGTGTAATGATGTTGGGGTGCTTTGCTGGTGACACTGTTGGGGATTTATTCAAAATTGAAGGCGTACTGAGCCAGCATGGCTACCACAGCATCTTGCAGCAGCATGCTATTCCATCCGGTTTGCGTTTAGTTCGACCATCATTTATTTTTCAACAGGACAATGACCCCAAACACACCTCCAGGCTGTGTAAGTGCTATTGGACCAAGAAGGAGAGTGATGGGGTGCTACGCCAGATGACCTGGCCTCCACAGTCACCAGACCTGAACCCAATCGAGATGGTTTGGGGTGAGCTGGACCGCAGAGTGAAGGCAAAAGGGCCAACAAGTGTTAAGCATCTCTGGGAACTCCTTCAAGATTGTTGGAAGACCATTCCCAGTGATTACCTCTTGAAGCTCATCAAGAGAATGCCAAGAGTGTGCAAAGCAGTCATCAAAGCAAAAGGTGGCTACTTTGAAGAACCTAGAATAATAGACAATTTCAGTTGTCTCACACTCCACATGTGTTAATTCATAGTTTTGATGCCTCATAGTCCTGAAAATACAGAAAAATCTTTAAATGACAAGGTGTGTCCAAACTTTTGGTCTGTACTGTATAAAAATAAAGATTATTATTATTATTACTACAGCACCAGACCAACCATTAAAACATGAATATATCCCTCAAACCACTATCAAATTTTGTGGGTCTGACAAAATTATAGAACATCAGGGATGAATATCGAGATTTGTCCGTTGTATTCTGTAAATAATGCTCAAATAAATGATTCTTTAAACCTCTCCATTATTTATTTTTTTTTACCATCACTGGTATTTTTTGGTGAAAAAAAGAGTAGTTACTCACCGATAACGGTGTTTCTCAGAGCCCATGGCAGCACTACCAGAGAGAGGGAATCCGCCCTTCAGGGACAGGAAACCTACAGGATAAAAGGGCAGTACCTCTCCCCTGCATCAGTTTTGTTTACAGAGCATCGGAGGTCCTCCAGGTTAGTCACAACAACAAAAAAATATACAACTTTATCATATAGCTTAACAAGTGAACACAGTGTCTATATAGAAAAAACACATTTTATACAAAAGAATGTGCTCACTGCACACGTGATGAGGGGGGGGAATAAGCAGGTGCGGTCATGGGCTCTGAGAAACACCGTTATAGGTGAGTAACTACGCTTTTCTCAGTCGCCCATGACAGCACTACCAGTGAGAATTGCAGAGATTATTGCTTACGGAGGGACCACAGCCTGCAGAACCCTTCTTCCGAAGGTTAAGTCAGATGAAGAGGCTAGGTCTAAGCGGTAGTGTCTAAAAAAAGGTTGAAGGTGATGACCAGGTGGCCGCCGTACAAATCTGATCTAATGGTACCTCCGACCTTTCGGCCCAGGAGGTCGCCATAGCCCTTGTAGAGTGGCATTTCAGACCCTCTGGAACTGCGTTCCCGGTGGACGAGTACGCCATGGCTATCGCATCTGTTATCCAACGTGCTATAGTGCCTTTGGAGACCCTGAGTCCTTTCCTGGGTACCTGGAAACATAAAAAGAGACCCTTCCTTCCTATGCTGCTGGGTGGCTTTAATATATTGAACTAGACACCTTCTCATATCTAGTGTGTGGAATTTTTCTTCTTTCTTATTTCTAGGGTCTGGACAGAAGGAAGGATTATTTCCTGAGACCTATGGAATGTGGACGCAATTTTTGGTAAATAGGCAGGGTCTGTTTTTAGTAGAACCTTATCATCTAGGATTTGTGTAAAGGGAGGGTTTGCAGACAAGGAATGGAGATCACTTATTCTGCGGGCCGATGTCAGGGCTATCAGGAGGGCCGTTTTAAGCGATAGGATCCTAAGGGGTACTGATTCTATAGGCTCAAACGGGGATTCTGTTAAAGCTGACAAGACTAAGTTCAAATCCCAGGTTGGTAATCTATGTATAGTTACAGGTTTAGACCTTGCGGCCGCTCTGACAAACCGTATTACCCAAGGGTTGGCCGCTATGTTTTCACAGTACAATGCTCCTAGGGCTGCTATCTGTACTTTTAAAAGGTACTTACTGAAAGGCCTAGGTCTAACCCCTTTTGTAGAAATTCTAATATTTCAGCAACTGGGACCCAGTCTTGCAACCTTACCCCGGAGGAGGACAAAAATTTTTTCCAAGTTTTGCCATATATATTTTTGTGGTCACAGGCTTTCTACTTTTCATTAGTGTAGAAACTAGTTTGTCAGAAAACCCCCTTTCCTTCAATAGTGACCTCTCAAATTCCACGCTGTCAGGTGGAGATTCTCTGACTGAGGGTGGAACACCCGGATCTTCCGGACCTCCTATCACAGGGACCGAAGGACCCAGGGATCGGTGATCGATAGCATCCTCAGCCAGGAGAACCAGGCCCTTTTGGGCCAGAAGAGGGCTATTAGGATGAGTCTGGATCTGTCCTGTCTGATTTTTCGCAGGACTGCTGAAATGAGGATAGTGGGAGGAAATGCATACGCAAGAGTCTGTGTCCAGGGGATCGTGAATGCATCTACAGCCTGAGGGTTTCCCCTGGGATCTTGGGAGCAAAAGGTTTTCACCTTCCTGTTGTGTATGTTTGCGAAGAGGTCTATTACAGGGACTCCCCATAGATCTGTAATTTTGTTGAAGATGTCCTGATTTAGAGACCATTCCCCTTGCTTTAGTTGGGTACGACTCAGGAAGTCCGCTTTCTGGTTCTCTACACCTATAATATGTAGGGCCGATAGGGATAGAAAGTTGTTCTGTACCAGGCTGAAGATTTCGGAGGTGGTTTTCATTAATGTTTGAGACCTGGTCCCCCCTTGGTGGTTTAAGTAGGCTACTACTACTCTTGTCCGAGAATATTCGGATATGATGCCCTTGTAATTTGTCTAGGAAGAATAGCAATGCATGACTCATTGCCCTCAGTTCTTTTAGGTTTGTGGAAGCCCTGAGTTCCTGACTTGTCCATGCCCCCTGAGCGACTCTTGTCTAGATGAGCCCCCCACCCTGTGGGACTTGCGTTTGTAGTAACTATCTGACACCTCTATCACCCAGGGAATCCCTTTTGATAGATTGCTTGGTTTTAACCACCAAGCTAGGGAATGAATAGTAGGCAAACTAAGGGTACCGTCTCACAGTGGCACTTTGGTCGCTACGACGGCACGATCCGTGACGTTCCATCAATATACTTACGATCTCGCTGTGTCTGACATGCTACTGCTATCAGGGACCCCGCTGAGAATCGTACGTCGTAGCAGATCGTTTGAAACTTTCTTTCGTCGTCAAGTGTCCCGCTGTGGCGGCATGATCGCATCGTGTAACAAAGGTGTGCACGATATGACATGCCCGTATGACTGTCCCGTACGACTTCTACATCGCAAATACGTCATGAAATTATCGCTCCAGCACCGTGCATTGCGAAGTGTGACCGCAGTCTACGACGCTGGAGCGATAATGGAGCGACGCTGGAGCGTCACGGATCGTGCCGTTGTAGCGACCAAAGTGCCACTGTGAGACGGTACCTTTAGAGTCATGCGACCCTCTAACTGTCCCCTTAGCAAACTCTGGTTTCTTAAAGTGTCCCACTGGAGGGGTCTCGTGTGGAGCTGTGCCCACTGAACTGCTGGAAGGCAAGCAGAGAGGGAGCCCAGTAACGACATCACCTTTCTTAGAGACATGGATAGGTTTGAGCAAGCTTCTGACACTAGATTTATTATCTTTGGTCTTTTCTGGACTGGGAGGCGACATTCTTGAGAAATAGAGTCCAAGGTGAGACCCAAAAATTCCTGAAACCTGGTTGGTTCTAGTTTTGACTTTTGAAAGTTCACCAGCCAGCCTAATTTTTTTTTAGAGTCTATCACTCTGTCGCATAGCTGACTGCAGAGTTGGGATGAGTTGCTCACAATCAGAGTGTCATCCAAATATGGGACAATCAAGATGTCTTCCTCTCTTAGATGTGCCATCATCTCTGCTATCAATTTGGTGAAAATGCGAGGTGCAATTGATATGCCAAAGGGAAGAGCTCTGCATTGGTATTCCCTTATGTGTCCTTTTATGACTACTGCCAGTCTGAGGAATTTTTGAGAATTCTTGTGGATGGGGACGCGATAATACGCATCGCTGAGATCCAGAACTATCATAAAACAGTTTGGAAACAAGTTTTTTTTTATTGTTGACTTTGACTCCATTTTGAATCTCTGGTTCTTTACATAAGTATTTAACTTCCGTAAGTTTATTATAGTCCGGAATGTTCCGTCCGGCTTGGGAACCAGGAATAATAAGGAGTAAAAGCCCTTCCCTCTCTCCAGAGGGGGGACTTCCTGGATGACAGCTTTGTCCATCAGTTTTAAGATTCCTAGTTCTAGAGCCTCTTGTTGTTGAGGAGAGGACCTCAGCGGTGTTACCACATAGTTTCGGGGGGAAGGGGGGGGGGGTAGGGATAAAAATTCTATTCGAAGCCCTGCACCTATTAAATTTAGTATCCAAGGGCTGGTTGAAATTTTCTCCCAGGCCGGGAGGAATTGAGACAATCTCCCTCCCACCCTGGGGGAGACATCACTGTGGGGGGGGGGGGGTGTTTCCTATCCAGTGAGGAATTACCGAAAAGGAACCCCTTGTCTCTTTTCCCATCATCTCATCGGTTTTGTTCCCTTGGTGGTCTTTTCCTAAAAAAACTTTCTATTCCGAAAGGGCCGCTTAGTGAATGTTGGGGCCAGGTTGGGGAACCCTTTCTTTTTGTCACCTGCTTTCTGCAGGATATCGTCCAGAGTCTCTCCAAAAAAGAAACTTGCCCTCACATGGGATTGAACAAAGTTTTTGCTTAGTTTGTAAATCACCTGGCTAGCTTTTTAGCCATAAGGTTCTACGTGCTGCATTCGAAAGAGCTGCAGATTTAGACGCTAGCTTAATTGAGTCGGTGGATAAATCTGCCAAAAATGCCGCGGCTCCTCTAATCATAGGGATAGACTTTAATTCCTTATTTCTGGGCACCCCATCCCTTAGCTGTTTTTCTAAGTTGTCAACCCAGATCATTAAGGATCGTGACGTGCAAGCAGCTGCTATGGCTTGTCTTAAACATCCCCCTGCCGACTCCCAGGCCCCTTTAAAGAAAAGTATCTGCTCTCTTATTAAGAGGATCTTTCAGGGTTCCCATATCCTCGAATGGTAATGCGAATTTTTTTGAGGCCTTAGCTTCCGCAACGTCGAGTTTGGGGGCTTTATCTCATGAAGTAGAAGCCTCCTCTTCAAAGGGATATTTCCTTTTAATAGAGGGAACCGATGCATTCTTCCTCTCTAGTTTTTCCCACTCCTTTTTGATTAACGCTTGTATGTTTTCATTAAGGGGAAAAACTTTACGCTTTTTTTTGGCATAGCCTCCAAACATGATATCCTGTACTGTTTTGTCAGGACGAGGGTCCAATACCCCCATCGTTGATCTTACTGCCTTTACAAGGGGCAGATTCTGTGTTTTGTTTTTCCTGTTCTCTTCCTTGCCCAAGATAAACAGAGAAGAGGGAACCTCAATTACAAAAGTGAGCTTTCACGAAGATCACTCACCAATCTGACGCAGCCACAGGTACCGGTTCTGGAGGAGGGGTAGGATCCTGCAGTGTGAGATCCGTAGGAGGTAGCTGGTTCACCACACTGGAGTTCTTGCTATGCTGCGTGGAATGGCTACCAGACCGAAAACTCCGGGTGCCAGCAGAAGTTCGTTTCTTCTGTGCGTCCGGCTTCAGTCGCTGGTGGTGGCGCTGCTGCTGCTGTGGCTGGAGCTGCTGATCGCTGTCTTCCATGGTACTACCTTGGGACGGCATGCAGCAAGGAGCTTCCATATCCACTTTTTTTTTTTTTTTTTTTTTTTTTTTTTTAAAGCTGGCGCTCATTAACAGCCCCTCCCCCTGTGGCTGCATTACAGAGGAAGCGTTCATTTTTTTTTCCCCAAAAAAAGCTCTACTGCGCATGCTCGCGCAGTCAGGGACCCAGAAATGAAGAAATCTGGTTCCGGGGCAGCGCCATCTTGGTAGACCTCACTCACTGCGCTGCCCCCAAACCGGAAGCTCCCTTACCACTTCCGGTGCGGCGCCATCTTGGAACGCCGGTGTCCTGCGCGGCAGAGTGCCTGGAGCCCCTAACTCCTATCCGGAGTGGCGGCTGCGCTTCCCCCCGCTCACGCTCTGGACCCTTTGGTCATAGCCGTGGCAGCCTCGGATACCGCACCAGCCGTGGCCTCCCCGCTGCCAGAACTCAGACTGGCCAGCTCCGGACTCCTCAGTCGGTTCTCAGGTTCCGGTCTTCTTAGCAGGTACCGTCCTAGAAGGTTCCACGTCAGGGACAGGAAACCAAACTGATGCAGGGAAGAGCTACCGCCCTTTTATCCTGTAGGCTTCCTGTCCCTGAAGGGCAGATCCCCTCTCTCTGGTTGTGCTGTCATGGGCGACTGAGAAAGTAATATTTCTAGTGTAAGTGATTATTATAGCTTGTTACCTGACCCATCAGGGGTGGGGTTGGGCGGTGCATTAGGTGTCCTGTTACATTAGTCTCTGTCCTATTCAGTTGCTACGGGGTGAGGGGGCTACACTGGCTTCATCTCCTTAGGGGACCAAAGTACCTTGCCTTGGCCCAGCCCTAGGGAAGTTGAACCTGAGATTACTTATACAACATTTTTGCAATATTGATCTCTTATGAAGTCCAGCTGTAGGCTGGGCTTCATAAAAACACAAAGATGGAGGCGGCGAGGGTCTAAAGGTACCTTCACACGAAACGACTTTACAACGAGAACGACAACGATCCGTGACGTTGCAGCATCCTGGATAGCGATATCGTTGTGTTTGACACGCAGCAGCGATCTGGATCCTGCTGTGATATCGCTGGTCGTTGATTAAAGTTCAGAACTTTATTTGGTCGTCAGATCGGCGTGTATCGTCGTGTTTGAAAGCAAAAGCAACGATGCCAGCAATGTTAAACATGGAGCCAACGACCTGTGAGAACGATAAGTGCGTCACCGCTACGTCACAGGATCGCTCCTGCGTCGTTCTGGAGCTGCTGTGTTTGACATCTCTACAGCGATGTAAACAGCGACGCTGCAGCGATCGGATCGTTGTCGTTCTCGTTGTAAAGTCGTTTCGTGTGAAGGTACCTTAATCCCATTGGATAAGACTCCGTGTATAGACATGCAGCTGTTCAGAAGAAACCTGAAGGTCCGACTTGCATCAGTGCAGCAGATTTCACGGCAGATTTTGCCACAGGAATAAACTACTGTGTGATCGCACACTAAGCATGAATGTAAATAAGGAAGGGCCCAGATTACAGGTTGGATCTCTGTGCACATTGCTCTCCACGCATACATGATGCAGGTTTAGCATGATGTGTCAGCAAGTTTGATTTTTGTTAATATGACCATCAATCTGGTGGTTTCATTTTCTGGATTTTATTCTTAGAGAAAAAAAAACTATTTTGTAACAGCAAAAACATTGCTTGTGCATATTCTCACATATTGAAAAATGTCATACTGCCACCTGCTGGCTACTTGGAAATCTATACTGCCTTGATTTTCTCAGCTCAGTTAGAGGCAGCACTATATCATATCATATATCCACTCCTGGGGCTGGATGGGTCTCACAAATGTTGTCTAAAGATTTCTTAAATTTAGATGTAATTATATAGTAAATGGACATGTTCAGTTCTTTGATGTTTCGAGATACATGGCCTCTGTGGAAGGCTATAAAATAGGGAAATATCTAGAGATTAACAAGAACATTTACGAGACCCTGGTCCAACGGCCAGATCAGCAATTCGTGGCTGTCGGGTCAGAGCCCTGCTAACTGCCTCCTGTTCTGATTAGTTGGTCCAGCGCCACGCACACATGACAGATGGAGGCAGGCCTATGAATAACACGTTGTCCCAGGGTGGAGGCAGTTTGCAGGGCTGTTATCCAGCAACCACATATCTTTTTGATCACCTCTAAAAATACTAAATTACCTGTTGATTTCCCTACCGCTCTGGCATTACTGCACAATAGTTCCTTGCCGATTCTGCACGGATGATCCATCAAGCATGTACATGACCCCTATAATTGTATTTACTAGATTTTATAATGAGTCCTACTCTAGTAAAACTCTTGACTTTTGCTTTCATTTGTGCTACTGCAGCTCTTTTGTAGGATTGTGCAAGACTATTGGACAGGACTATGCACTCCACACACACCAATACGTCTGGTTTTCCATGACTGTCACCGGATGTCCTACTTTGGAACTCTTGGTAGGTACTTCGCACTGAACACCATGAACACCCCACACAACCTGCCATTTGTGACAGCTAGACCACTAGGTCAGGGAGTCTTGAATTTGTAAAATCTGCAGAGATCCTTGAACTTGTCCATTTTTTCTTTGTCCAATACATTATCATGCACTAAGTACTATTTATTTGCCACTTATCACACCTGTTGGCAGGCACTAATATATATAGAGAGAGAATAACAACCAGTCAGTGATCAGGGTTTTAGTGTTATGGCCACTCTGTGTATTAACTTTATGTGGTTAGTTACATCATATTCAGCATAGTGAGAAATACAGAAGTAAAACTTCATCTTTATTACTTGACGAAACTGGCATGCCTCTTAGTGAACTTGTTCCATCTTAAAGCTACCTAATGTCTCCACCAGAAATATTCCTCCACCCAAGGGTTGGTTTAAGTTTGTGCTTTAAATTAATATTCATCTGTCACGTGGGGCTTCATCATGCACTGTCCCAACTGCGCTTAATTTTCAAAAAGTAACAGAACTGGTCAAGACGGTGTAAAAACGCCAGTAAAAGAAGAGAGCAATGAGGCGCTTGGCATGAGTCCGGAGACAGGTCAGCGACTATGGGCCTTTTTTTTTTTTTTTTTTTTTTTTCAAATAGCAGTAGAGTACTTTGGAGACACAATGAGGCCCATGTAGGGGGGCAATAATCTTAGTTGCTTACCGATAACGGGATCGTGCACAGCCCAAGACAGCACCTGATGAGAGAGGGGATCCACCCATCAAGAACAAGAAACCTACTGAGTAAAAGGGCGGTACCTCTCCTTCGCATCAGTTGGGTTTCAGAGCATGAGAGGACCGCCGTCAAATATCATAATGCTTAAAGGGAATCTGTCACCTGAATTTGGCGGGACCAGTTTTGGGTCATATGGGCGGGGTTTTTTGGGTGTTTGATTCACCCTTTCCTTAGCCGCTGGCTGCATGCTGGCCGCAATATTGGATTGAAGTTCATTCTCTGTCCTCCGGAGTACACGCCTGCGCAAGGCAATATTACATCTAGAGTGTAAGGGTGTCTATGCTCTTCCGCATTTTGTGGATTATTAAAAAAGGAGGGGAGAATAATTTCCTGACTTCTATGGAATTTTGTGGCCACTTTCAGGAAATAGGATTGTCTTAAGACCAGGGAACCTGTCAGCTGGATTATGCTCCATAACTCACAAACAGTGTCAAGTTGGCGCCATTATACTGATTAAAATGATACCTTGGTTGATGAAACCCTTCATGTGGTAGTTGTTTAATCTTTGTTTTCAGTTTCCAGTTAATTGAGATTCTCGAGCTTCAGGGTGTGTGTGTGTGTGTGTGTGTGTGTGTGTGTGTGTGTGTGTGTGTGTGTGTGTGTGTGTGTGTGTGTGTGTGTGTGTGTGGTGCTCTGCTTACATATTCATCTGTATGGACTGGGTTTCTTATGGTTTTAAAAAAAATTACATTAATCTTGCAGGCACCGGCGCTGTAGCATGACTGGATCTATGATTTCCATATATTCATTTTAATGAGTAATATTAAGTTCTTCAGAAAAAATTTTCTCTCAAAATGACGCCAGCCACACCTGCACAGTAGCGTAATTTGGAACGCAATAGATGCTACTGCGCAGGCGGCATTTTGCTACAGGAAAAAAAAAAAAAGTCTGCACCAAGGCAGTAGCATCTATTAGATCGCAGATAGAACTGCCAGTGTCCCGGAAGTCCCCCGGCAGACGAGCCAGACCTGGGTGAGTCCTATTTCTCTGCATACCATCCTTTATCCAGTTCCCTCAAGGACAAGAAACCAAACTGATGCGGAGGAGAGGTACCGCCCTTTTATTTGGTAGTTTTCCTGTCCTTGATGGGCAAGTACCCTCTCATGTGTTGCGGTTATGGAAGGGGGAAAAAAAAAAAAAAAAAGAAAGAGGGGGTTGTTCAAACCTGACACAAAAGTCTGAGGTCATTGGCTGCAAACTGCTGAATTGTGACTGTGCAAAAATATATATTTTGCGTTTGTGTGTAATATATAGGTGTTATTTATGTGCTTGTGATTCTGCAAGTTGACAGACATGCCAAATCCTAAAGGTGTACACATCTTCTACTAGGATTTCGCTCTGCTTGCTAGATCGAGAGGGTAATCACAAGATCACTCACCTGCAGTTTGCAGACTTCTGGACATGTGCCAACTGATTTGTTATAGTTTTTCATTGTTATAGGTTTCAATTGAAGAAAGCAGGAGGAGATGTCAGCCAGCGCATGTGCCCTGGGCAAAATTGTGGACCATTCAGGCTAAGGCCGGCCCTGGTGATATAGTGGATTCTCACTACCTTTCAGTACCACTAGTCTATGTACCTGCAAACACATTTTCCTATAGTCTAATCTGGCTCTTTGAGTGTTATACTATAAGGGTATGTGCACACGTATTCTTGGCCACTGCGGATTTTTCTGCAGCAGATTTGATAAATCTGCAGGGCAAAAACGCTGCATTTTTGCTGCAGATTTATCGCGGTTTTTACTGCGGTTCTACAACTGCAGTTTTCCTTAGGGGAAGCTGTAGAACCACTGTGGAATCCACAGAAAGTAGTGACATGCTGCGGAATGTAAACCGCTGCGTTTCCGTGCGTTTTTTTCCGCAGCACGTGCACAGCGTTTTTGGTTTCCCATAGGTTTACATTCCCATGAGTTCACAGTTCAAACTGCTGCGGACCCGCAGCTGCAAAAACGCTGCGGATCCGCAGCAAAATCCGAATCGTGTGCACATACCCTAAATATAAACAAGCTTTTCTATACTGTATTGCTACACTAGAGAATATCTGGGAATATTAAAAAAAAAAGTATTTAAAAAAAAAAAAGGGACTATCCGGGACTTTATTATTTCTACACCACATGTCTAACAACTAACAGGGAGGTAGTTGCTAATTACCGGCCTGTTGTGCCCAGCGCCAATCTCTGCCATCACAGAGCGGTCACAGACCGCTCCTGACGGGAATCATGTCAAGCGGGCAGAAAGGTGCCGGCTGTCTCGTATCCAGCAATGCAATCCCCTGGCCTCTAACCTTATTTTGGGTCATTTCTGCCTAAGAACAAAATTACTACAATTGCCCACATAGGAGGAAATGTCCAAATGACACCTGCACTCAATGAGCTATTAGGTTTTCACAGTAGAAGGTTTTAACATTCTGAAAAAGGAAAGATTAAAAATATTGTAAGATTTAAAAACCACGGCTGTTTACCACAAACTATGGCACACTTGTCTTGGGAAGTTTTCAATCAGCCACCTCATGGCTTATTTGTTCCTTTGTTTGGTTGCAGTGTCACCTTACATGGCTAAATCCGAATACATATAACAATACCATGTGCACAGGCCTAGCTGGAATCTCCATAGTTCAGGACAAAGCAGTAGATACTTCATAGGTTTCTAAAATTTGGGAAAATTTGGCATGACATGCTATAGACTAAGATTTTTATAGGCATCTTTTTGGGATCCATATGCATGACACCCACAGAGGGCAGGATGCATAGGGCCCTACATACAATACTTAATTGCCTTTTATTCTTGGAATTATTTTCTGCGGCAAATCAATCTTCCTGCAGCCTGTTCGTGGGAAAAATCCTTTACAAATAGTTTTGTGACTATTAGAGGAGGAATATCCACTTATGACTATCTGCAGTGGTAAAATAAACACCAAATCCTTCAGATTTCGCTACAGGAAGCCTGCAGAATTACAGCAGATTTTCAGTGTGGATTAGCGTACAAACTGACGTGTTGTACAAATCAAATAAGCAATGCTGGTCAATTTCTGCTGCAGATAATACCTCATCAGAAAGGTATTATCTGCTTGGAAAAATCTTCTACAAATCAGACTCGAGTGGACATATTAAGTAGAATTTAATTTTATTCAGATTTTCAGAGCAAATCCACCCAGAGACCAAAATCACAAGTAATGCTAATTAGTGATGAGCAAATGTTCTGGGATAAGGTGTTATCTTAGCATGCTCAGGTGCTATCCGAGTGTCTTCAGCGTGCTTGAATATGTTCAACTCCTTTCAGCAGCATGTCTCACGGCTCTTCGTCAGCTGCAACACATGCAGGGATTGCTTAACAAACAGGCAACCCCTGCATGTGATACGGCTGTCTAATAGAGATGAGTGGTGTTCGAGTCGAACTGTTCGCCAATTTCAAATTTGAGCTGTTTTGGGCGGTGTTCGAGTCGCTCGACGAACCTGAACAATTTGCTTAAAATTCGGCTGTTCGAGTTTCTGTTCGATAACTGTTCGTTCACCAAAAGCCTAGAGCTTGATTTGCACATTAAAACTGTTTATCATTGTTAATGGACTGTTTCAGTGTATAGTGGGCGGGGGATAGATCTGTGCTGAAATAACGTCGATCTCCATTTTTTTTTTTTTCTTTCCCGCATTTACAGAGGGGCGGTGCAGTCTCTCAGCCTATCAGCAGTGCGCACACACACAGCAATGTGCATGTGATGCACACAAGCAAGGGAATGTCATTGGCTGTGTATGTCACACGTCCTTGCCCTGTAAGAACCAGCCATTTGCCCAGTCGCCACCATTTCCTCACTGCTGCAGCTTAGTGTTAGACGGCACCGCTGCTGCTGTGGGCGCTGTACAGACTAAGAGTGTTTTTTTTTAGCGAATTGTCAGAGAGATAGGTTTAGGGAGTCGGGAGGAGTCGGGACTAGTTGTAATATCAGCCCTTTTCAGGGTAGGTTACAGCAGCTCATAGCACTGTTTGCCAGGCAAGTCTGAGCCGGTGCTGTGCAAGTGTTAGTCACAGCATTTGGTGTAATCTAGCTCAGCCAATCCTTTTGGGCTAGTAGCATTGTCTGATAGTCATCTGAGTAGCCCGCCTGTGAAGCTAGCTACACCGCCTGTGTATCTTAATTTTTACTGCATCTAACCCAGTAAATTGTTTTGGGGTTTCGGGCTTAGTAGAAGTGTCTGCACGTCAGCAGAGTAACCCGCCTGAGAAGCTAGCTACACCGCTTGTGTATCTCAATTTTTCCTGCATCTAACCCAGTTAATAGTTTTGTGCCTAGGAGCATTGTCTGCACTGTCCGACGAGCCCTGGTGCAATACGTTATGACGTATAGCCTGGGCCAACGAGCTCAAGAGGTGGGGCAAATCACGCTGCAGGAGTGGTCTGAGATCAGGGACCTATGCACCCTTCTGCACAGTTTGGAAATAGCAATGAAGATGTTTAGTGCTGACGATGCCATTATCAGCATGACCATTCCGGTGATTTACATGCTGGAGTACACCTTACACAGTGTTCGGAGTCAGGTGGTGGAACAAGAGGAGGAGGAGAAACAGGAGTCGTCGTATGCGAAAGGGATCATATCTCCAAGGTCAAGAAGGTTGGCAGCACTAAGGCGGCTGGCATTGGAGGCTGAGGGAGAGGGATTACCGAGGGCACATGGTAGCAGCCAAACTGTTGAGGAAGGTGCAGGAGGCGAGGAAGAAGTGGAGGACGAACTGGCGCTGAGCATGGAAGACTCTTTAGATGAGGGAGACCTTGATCAAATTTCTGTTGTGCGAGGTTGGGGGGAGAGGGCAGATGAAGGAAGCATGATTCTCACCTCGCCACCACCAAGACAACAAGGACTTGGTCCTCCTGGATGCGCAAGACACATGAGTGCCAGAATCCGAAGTAATGCCGACTACTGGGTTGCCACACTCTTAGATCCCCGGTACAAAAGCAAATTTGGCAAAGTAATTCCTGCCATAGAAAGGGATTCACGCATGCAGGAGTATCAGCAGAGACTGTTACAGAATCTAACATCTGCTTTTCCACAAAACACCAGTGGTGCACGTAGTGAATCTCTGAGTTCTAACTTGCCAACCGTGGGACTATCGAGTCATCACTCAAACCGTAACAGTTACATCGTATCTGGTGGTAACAGCAATTTTTTCCAATCGTTTGAAGATTTTTTTAGACCATCCTTTGCAAGGCCACAGGAGACAAGAAGTCTGACGCACAGCCAACGCCTAGAGAGGATGGTACAAGAGTATCTCCAAGTTAACATCGATGCCATGACTGTGGAACTGGACCCCTGCTCATTTTGGGCTTCCAATCTTGAAAAATAGCCTGAGCTCGCCACTCACGCCTTGGAGATCTTGTCGTGCCCCGCAGCCGGCGTTCTCTCTGAACGTGTGTTCAGCGCTGCTGGTGGTGTGCTGACAGATAAGCGCACGCGGCTGTCCAGTGACAATGTAGACAGACTAACGTTCATCAAGATGAACAAATCCTGGACCTGCAAGGACCTTTCTACCCCTGTGTCATCTTGGGGAGACTAAAAGCTTGATGATTTTTGAAAATCACCTCACCAACCGTTTTAAAAAACTCTGGCGAAATTGATGCCACTTAAGTGGTGTCTGTGGCCGAATTTTTTGACAAAAAATGGAGACTTATTTAGTCCCCTTGCTGAGTTTTACATGACGTTGCCATCGTCAATTCCAGGTGGGTGTGGTCATCTGCAGAGTTGTTTACTCATACTATGGCCTGGGATTCAGAGGTCTGCTCCAAAGCTTCAGTGTCTGCTAGTCAGCAGAGTAGCCCAGCCACCCACCACCTGTTTACCTAAGTACTATTTTTAACGGCATCTGGCCCAGGAAATCCTTTTGGGCCTAGTAGAATTTAGTGCTACTCAGCAGCGTACCCCACCCATGAAGCAAGCTACACCGCCTTCTTTCTTTCTTTCTCAATCTAACCCCTCGGCTCTGGGGTGTCCACTCTCCCTCCAGCTCTCTCCTTCTCACAGGTGAACTATCGCGTGTTTTCACACTGTGGCAAATCTTTTGGGCCCAGGCATAAGAAGTCGTCGAGGTAATGGATAATATGTGCCGCCTTACAAACGTCCATGACGACACATTCGAGGAAGCAACTAAACGCCTCAAATAGTGAGCAGGATATGGAGCACCCCATGGGCAAACAGCGATCTACGTAGTATGCTCCTTCACAGAAGCAGCCCAATGGGAGGACACTATTCGGAGGCACAGGTAGTAACCGGAACGCCCCCTCAATGTCTGTTTTGGCCATTAGGGTGCCCCTTCCCAACTTCTTGACATGCCTGATTGCCTCGTCAAAGGAGGTACAGTACATAGTACTGTACTTGGTTCCACGTCGATGTTGTCGTTTACTGACCTGCCCCTTGGATATGACAAATGGTGGATTAGTCTGAATGTATTGGCTTCATTTTTTGGCACAACTCCCAACGGGGGTACCACTGCGTCTTCTAAGGAAAGTGTTCTGAATGGACCCGCCGCCATTCTACCTAAAGATTTTTTTTTTTTTTTGTCAAGACGTCTGGGTGTTGGTAGAGCGAGTTTAGATTTTTACTCCAGCCTTTCTTGATTTTAGAAGGGCATGACATGCCTATATCTGTGTCTCCTCCTCCTTTTACTCCTCCACCTCTTTTCTTTTCGCATGATTATATGTAGTTGTGACTTTTCCATGTGTTTGTTGTGTCTTCTGAGCAGTTTGTCAGCTTTTGGACACCTTTTAAGGTGTGTGTGTGTGTGTGTGTGTGTGTGTGTGTGTGTGTGTGTGTGTGTGTGTGTGCGCGTTTGTGTGCGTTTGTGTGCCATTGGTTTCAATGGGGTTTGACGGTGTTCGTCGAACACCTCCCTGTTCAACGAACCGAACCCGAACACTAGGGAGGTGGCTCATCTCTACTGTAACAACCACGAGAAATGCAGCCGCGGGGACTCAAACATATTATTCAAGCACGCAGAAGACATTCGGATAGCACCTGAGCATGCTAAGATAACACCTTATCCCAGAACGTTCACTCATCCACGAATATAGGGTGGAATCACTCCCTTCATCATACTTAGAAATCCACCTCGCAGGCCTCGAGTAGTTTTGTGGCCATTTTAGTGGTATTGTGTTACATTGTCTGGATCCTGAGCAGTCACCCTGACATCACAGAAAGGACACAATGAGGTTAATCTGAGCTTGTCATGATTCTTGCCTAAATCAGACAAACCTTTGTTTCAGTAAAGTGTGTGGGAGAAGGTATAATTCCCTTACCTGTAACTTCACATTCATTCCATCCACAGTAACCATTTTATTCTGCGAAAAGAAGATGTAGAGAGAGAGTGAGGGCTGACCATCGGATCACAAACAGTGTGCATGCGACAAATAAGTGGCTGCTATTAGCATGGAAGCTATAGATGTTATACAGATCATTTGTCCCATAAGGATCTTGTATACCAACCAGGGTGGCATCACGCCACTTATTTTGGGGGCGGTTTTCTGGTTCAACCATTTCAAAAATCAATTTGAAGCTTTTTTGCTTGGCACAGAGATGCCACCAGATTTGACCTGTAGCTTTTTTTATCCAGCGCCATGTGCACTATAGGAGTGTTGGCCCATTGAAATGAATAGGAAGCGTACTCCATATTTGAAGCAGTTTATCAATATCGATTTTTGGAGCAGAAAACGGTATGAATCTATATGTGTGCACACTGGGTATATACTCAGTGGATTTTTTTTGGGGGGGATAGAAAATCCATTGCATGTTACAGTAGCAGTGCACGACACTTTCTATTTATTCAACACTTCCTTAAAAATCAGAGCGCGCTAAAGAAGATTCATTTATAACATGAATTTTGCTGATTTGATTTCACTCTTTGAAATTTGCAGCAGAAAAAACGTATTGCTTGGTCTCCCATTTTATATTGCAGAGTGGAAAATCTGCAGCATATATGACCCATGTGCAAACAATTTATATCCCTAAAAAGTCCTGAACACCAACATATATTATATTTTTAATTTTCATGTATATAATAAAAATGTCGTTTTTAGATACAATGGCCCTCAAAAAATATTCAGTGTAAAAGAAAAGTTCAGGATTAAATTCATATCGTGAACCCAACTGTATCAAGAGTAGGAAATTAAAACACATGTCAAATAAAAAATGAATAGATCAAATTTCTGTATGATGAGAAAATTAGCTGTGACAGTCGGTAAAATCTGCCAAAGGCCCTCATGAGCCAGTGATCTTATAACCATTCCTTAATGGGGTATTCCCATCTCCAAGATCCTATCCCAATATGTAATAGGTGTAATAATAATAATAATGTTAGCAAATACCTCCAATTATAAATGTAGTATAGTTTTTCTGATTCGCTATGTCTCTTTCCTCATGTGAAGGCATTGCAGGACCTTAGGTATCCATGGTTAGGACCGCTAGCAACTAACTGTCACTAATCAGTGGTCGGAACCATGGATACGCAAGGTCCTGCAATGCCTGCACACGAGGAAGAAGATAGAGAATCAGAAAAACTATACTATATTTACAATAGGAGGTATTTGCTAATATTATTATGGTACATCTACTACATATTTGGATAGGATCTTGGAGATGGAAACACCCCTTTAATGTAATTGCAGTGAGAAGGAGCTTTTAACACAGTTCATAAACAATGACCAGAGACAGAAGAGCAAAAGGCAAAGGAAGCACACACCGACTTGCATTTTACTAAAGTGAGACTCAAATATTTAAAAATACAGAAGCAAAAAAAGAAACTGGAGTTCAAAGTAAAAGACCAGCAAGAAGACCAGAGATCTTATAGAAGAAACTTAAAGTGAAGTAAAGGGAAGTTGTGATGTCAGAATTTCTCTGTACTACACACAAACTTCACAGCTATGAGAGCCAGAAAGCAGATTAGATGCTACAAGTTTCCTAAAAATCAGATGACCCAAGTGGGTACTCTCACCCGAAAATCAATGCCCACAGTTGCCAGGAACGCGCCTGAGAGAAACGCCCCATCTTTAAACTGGACAAGAAAACACGTCTTTCCAACACCAGAATCTCCTAGCAGCATAACCTGTGGGACAAGTACATATTTGTTACCGTGACCTATACACGATGGTACTAATGCTGGTAAATCACGGGACCTTAAAGGGAATTTGTCACCACATTTGACCTATCTAACCCATTAATATGGGCATACAGGTTATAGACTGCAGAAAATGTCCTCCCTGTATGTCTCCTATCCAGATACGTAGCTGAGTGGACCCCTAACCATGCAACCCGTTACTGCACCTACTATGTGGTGCTGTGCCCTCTAATTCTTCTCCCATTGGAGCCCCAGATTCCCATTTCATTGCAATAGTAAAGTATGAGGTTAACAAAAGTGCCCCACAAACACTAAGATACCACTACAGTGAATTCCTCCACAGTACCCTGCACACGCACATTATGATGACCCTACCCCTCAACTGCCCTGAAAAAGTACAGTGACCCAAACAAAAGTATGATCCCTAACTGTGACCCCCACACAGCTCTCCATGCAGTATAATGGGTCTACATACAATATGATGGACCCCACTACAGTCCGCACAGCATAATGCACCCCCCCCCCACAGTCCGTACAGCATAATGCACCCCCCACAGTCCTCAAAACAGTTTTATGGCCACCAAAATGTAAAAAAAAAAAAAAAAAAAAAAAAAAAAAAACACCACAACAATACTCACCTCTCCTACTCGTTCCTCCGCTGCTCATGCTCTGAAAGCGTCGCACATCTCAGCGTTGAGGACCCCATGTAGTGACGTCATAGCACAGACATCAGATGATGAGGAATAATGATGGAAGAAGTGTCAGTTGACGCTCCCTCCTCCATCACTGTTTTGAACTATATAAGCAAGTGCCGATACAATAGAACTTGCAGGGTTGGTGGCTCAATGCTGGCACCGGGCCCCACCGACTCACAGGTCACATAGCGGTCTCACGGCAGTGCAAGGAGATAGTGTCTCCCTGCTCTGCCACGCAGTTTAGCTGCAGTGCGTTGCGCACAATATGGTTAAAATTAGGGTAGCTCCAGGTTGGCCCCTCAGAGCGCAGGGCGGCTGCACCCTCTGCCCCCTGGTAGCTACGCTCATATCATATGTCTTGTTCATAAATTGTCTTTTCTTTTCATGTAAATGACCTCTTCCAAGCTATGGGGAGGACACTGCCTGGTAGATAAGCTCTGGAAGCAGAGAAATTAGCTCTCCGGCTATGTACCCATGATCAGAAGATAGTACGGTTTTTGATGCACCCACCATTCAGAGATGGCCTTAGGTTAGTGCCCTCATTTAAATATGGATTAAAAATGAATTTTTCTGCAGTTACAACACTTTGTTGCAGACACATCTGCTCATCTAAACGTGGATGTTTTTGTGGCAAGTGCTTCTGCAAGTCCCAATCAGATAAATGGGACAGCTGCAGAACTATGCAACATATCTGCCTGTGTAAATTCTCCCTAAAGGAACCTGTCATTAGGATCAACCCTAAAAGGTCCGGCTAGTACACACACTAGAAAATTCTTCACCATTTTACCGTATTTGTTTTTACTTTGTCACCTTCTCATTGTCTACCACTAGGACTTTTCAGAAATTCAGGGTGCAGTTCTGTCTTGATCTAAGTTAGGGGAAATCGTGAGTGTATGGATCAGGTTCCATTCACCCCATCCCACCCAAACTCTGCCCCAATCAGCATTGGACTGGAGCACCTTGGGCCCACCAGAGAAAATCATTCTTGGGGCCCACTATGTAGCTACATAGAAGTAAATACAAGACCACCATTTGTACGGTAAAACGCGCTAATATCGGGGTATAATATAAGGTAGTACACATGTTAATTATGAAGCAATAGCTGGGGTAGCCCCCCCACATAGAACAAAGTAGCCCCCTCATAGGGTACAATTCAGCCCCCTAATAGTATAATGTAGCCCCTCACAGAAAATAATGCAGCCCTCAGAGTATAATGCAGCCCCCCCATAGAATATAATGCAGCCCCCTTCATTTAGTATAATCCAGCCCCTCCCCAGAATATAATGTAGCCCCCTCAGAGTATAATGCAGCCCCCCCATAGAATATAATGCAGCCCCCTTCATTTAGTATAATCCAGCCCCTCCCCAGAATATAATGTAGCCCCCTCAGAGTATAATGCAGCCCCCCTCTTAGGGCATCATGCTGCCCCCCCATAGGGTATAATGCAGCTCCCCCATAGGGTATAATGCTGCCCCAGGACTCACTGATATATATATATATATATATATAACTCTAAGAGGCATCGTGATTACTCGCTAATCCCGCCCCCTGCACAGGAGCTTCGCCCCCACCACATCACCACACACAATCCTGCCCCCCCACCACACAATCCCGCCCCACCACACATAATCCCGCCCCCTCAACACATCACCACAGCTAATCCTTCCCCCCACCCCACCACCACACATAATCCCGCCCCCCACCACATCACCACACAATCCCGCCCCCCACCACCACACCACACATAATCTCGCTCCACCACCACACATAATCCCGCCCCCCCACCACCACACATAATCCCGCCCCCCCACCACCACACATAATCCCGCCCCTTCAACACATCACCACAGCTAATCCTTCCCCCCACCCCACCACCACACATAATCCCGCCCCCCACCACCACACCACACAATCTCGCTCCACCACCACACATAATCCCGCCCCCCCACCACCACACATAATCCCGCTCCACCACCACCACCACACATAATCCCGCCCCCCACCACATCACCAAACAATCCCGCCCCCACCACACAATCCCGCTCCACCACACATAATCCCGCCCCCCCACCACACATGCTGCTCCACCACCACCACACAATCTCGCTCCACCACCACATCACCACACATAATCCCGCTCCACCACACATAATCCCGCCCCCCACCACGAGGCTCTGTTCCCCCATATTACCACACAAACCTCCGTCCCCACACATTACCACACGAGGCTCCTGAGCGTTTGCTGGCTGGAAACAGCATGTGTATGTATATATATATATATATATATATATATATATATATATATATATATATATATATATATATATATATATATATATATATATATATATATATATATATATATATATATATATATATATATATATATATATTATACTATAGATTTTCCTGAGTATGAAAATTGTACATTCACACTGAAGGCATCAAAACTATGAATTAACACATGTGGAATTATCTACTTAATAAAAAAAAGTGTAAAACAACTGAAATTATGTCTTTTATTCTAGGTTCTTCAAAGTAGCCACCTTTTGCTTTGATGACTGCTTTGCACACTCTTGGCATTCTCTTGATGAGCTTCAAGAGGTAGTCACCGGGAATGGTCTTCAACAATCTTGAAGGAGTTCCCAGAGATGCTTAACACTTGTTGGCCCTTTTGCCTTCACTCTGCGGTCCAGCTCACCCCAAACCATCTCGATTGGGTTCAGGTTTGGTGACTGTGGAGGCTAGGTCATCAGGCGTAGCACCCCATCATTCTCCTCCTTCTTGGTCAAATAGCCCTTACACAGCCTGGAGGTGTGTTTGGGGTATTTTTCCTGTTGAAAAATAAATGATGGTCCAACTAAACGCAAACCGGATGGAATCGCATGCTGCTGCAAGATGCTATGGTAGCCATGCTGGTTCAGTATGCCTTCAATTTTGAATAAATCCCCAACAGTGTCACCAGCAAAGCACCCCCACACCATCACACCTCCTCCTCCATGCTTCACGGTGGGAACCAGGCATGTAGAGTCTATCCGTTCACCTTTTCTGCATCGCACAAAAACATGGTGGTTGGAACCAAAGATCTTAAATTTGGACTCATCAGACCAAAGCACAGATTTCCACTGGTCTAGTGTCCATTCCATGTGTTCTTTAGCCCAAACAAGTCTCTTCTGCTTGTTGCCTGTCCTTAGCAGTTGTTTCCTAGCAGCTATTTTACCATGAAGGCCTGCTGCACCAAGTCTCCTCTTAACAGTTGTTGTAGAGATATGTCTGCTGACAGAACTGTGTGGCATTGGCCTGGTCTCTAATCTGAGCTACTGTTAACCTGCGATTTCTGATGCTGGTGACTCGGATAAACTTATCCTCAGAAGCAGAGGTGACTCTTGGTCTTCCTTTCCTGGGGTGGTCCTCATGTGAGCCAGTTTCTTTGTAGCGCTTGATGGTTTTTGCCACTGCACTTGGGGACACTTTCAAAGTTTCCCCAATTTTTTGGGCAGACGGACCTTCATTTCTTAAAGTCATGATGGCTACTCGTTTTTCTTTACTTAGCTGCTTCTTTCTTTCCATAATACAAATTCTAACAGTCTATTCAGTAGAACTATCAGCTGTGTATACACCAGACTTCTGCACAACACAACTGATGGTCCCAACCCCATTTATAAGGAAAGAAATCCCACTTATTAAACCTGACAGGGCACACCTGTGAATTGAAAACCATTCCCAGTGATTACCTCTTGAAGCTCATCAAGAGAATGCCAAGAGTGTGCAAAGCAGTCAACAAAGCAAAAGGTGGCTACTTTGAAGAACCTAGAATAAAATACATAATTTCAGTTGTGTCACACTTTTTTGTTAAGTATATAATTCCACATGTGTTAATTCATAGTTTTGATGCCTTCAGTGTGAATGTACAATTTTCATACTCATGAAAATACAGGAAAATCTTTTAAATGAGAAGGTGTGTCCAAACTTTTGGTCTGTACTATCTATCTATCGAAACAAAAAAAGAACAGCACAGTATAATACTTATCTTCGGGTGCAAGGCCCCCAGACAATCTGTCCAATGATTATCCAAACTTTATAGAATTCCAAGAAAGAGGCAGCACTCCATTGTTTCAGTGGGAAAATGTGCAGGATTTTAATCAACCCACATGTCTGGGCGACGTTTCGGCTACAAATGAGCCTTTCTCAAGCCTTGAGAAAGGCTCATTTGTAGCCAAAACGTCGCCCAGACATGTGGGTTGATTAAAATCCTGCACATTTTCCCACTGAAACAATGGAGTGCTGCCTCTTTCTTGGAAATATATATATTACATACATACATACAGGGCCGGACTGGGACTAAAATTCAGCCCTGGCATTTGAAGTTACACAGGCCCACTTGTCACATGGTCACTGTATAATGTCTTTGTACACTTGTAGGCAGGGCCGGTTTTAGGCAAAGTGGGGCCCTACGCCTAGGCAAAGTTTAAAATGGGGCCCCAAATGCTAACATATTGCACATCACACAAAAGCATTTCGGTTGTATTTACAAGCGCTGAGTTCAGGCCGCTAAATGAGTTTGATCAACAATACTGAAGTTGTTCAACACTTGTTTCCCGGCCTCTTTCCACCAGCTGAGGAATAATGATAGGACAGAACGATCACTAATAGATCACTAACAGATCCCCATACAGTATCATGTTATCAGCAGCACATCTACAGTTTACACCAGCGATGTGCTGCTGAGAACAATGATTTTTGTTCCACCAAAAACAATCTGAATATGCAGCATTTTACTTGTTTAGTAAAATACACCCCATAGTCCTCCATATATTATAATGTGCACCACAGTCCTCCATATAGTATAATACACTCCCTATAGTTCTCCATATATTAAAATACACTGCTCAGTCCTCCACATAGTATAATACACTCCTCATAGTCCTCCATATAGCATAATACACTCCTCATAGTGCTCCATATAGTATAATGCATTGCCATAGTCATCCATGTAGTACAATTCACTTCCCATAGTATAATGCACCCCATAGTTCTTCATATAGTATAACGTATTCCCCATAATCCTCGATACAGTATAATGCAGCCCACATATAGTATAATGCAGCCACCATCCTACAGAATATAATGCAGCCACCCCAGAGTATAATGCAGCCACCGCATAGAATATAATACAGCCCACCTCCCCATAATATATAATGTAGCCCCCATAGAATATAATGCAGCCCCCCATAGTATAACACAGCCTCCCCCATAGAATATAATATACCCCCACAATAGTATACAACAGCCACATAGTATATAACATGGCCTCCCCCATAGAATATAATATACCCCCATAGTATATAGCACAACCCGCATAGCAGATAACACAGCCCACGTAGCAGTAGACAGCACAGCCCATGTAGCAGTATACAGCACAGCCCACATAGTAGTATACAGCATTGCCCACATAGTAGTATACAGCACTGCCCACATAGTAGTATACAGCACTGCCCACATAGTAGTATACAGCAGAGCCCACATAGTAGTATACAGCACTGCCCACATAGTAGTATACAGCACTGCCCACATAGTAGTATACAGCACTGCCCACATAGTAGTATACAGCACTGCCCACATAGTAGTATACAGCAGAGCCCACATAGTAGTGTTTAGCACAGCCCACATAGTAGTGTATAGCACTGCCCACATAGTAGTATACAGCACAGCCCACATAGTAGTATATAGCAGAGCCCACACAGTAGCATACAGCACAGCCCACATAGTAGTATACAGCAGACCCCACATCTCTCCTCCCCCCTAGAATGGCCCCACAGTCCAGTAAAAAAAAAAAAAACACTCCTCACCTCCCCTCTTGCCTGCGGTGATCCCTGCTCCTGTCTCGGCAGCTGCCGCTGCACTGCCTGGGACACAGTGAGTGCGAGCGCATCCGCAGTGTCAGAGGCAGAGCGGGGAATGATGGGAGAGGGAGTGTCAGGTGACGCTCTCTCCTCCATTATTGCATTCAACTGTACCGGCATCATAGACGCCGGTATAGTTGAATGCGGCAGTGGCGGCGCTGAGGGGGGAAGGGTGAGTCGGCATGCAGCAGCCCACTACTTGCACCGGCCCTTCTGGCATTTGCCAGAACTGCCCGATGGCCAGTCCGGCCCTGCATACATATATATACATATACACTCACCTCTCATCCTCGCTCCCACGCTGATTCCGGCAGTGGCTCTGCTCCGATGTCGGGAGCTGCGCTGCTGTCGGCCTCGCACACAGCAGGTATGCGATGAAGTGACGCCATCGCGCACCCACTGTGTGTCAGAGGTGAGGAAAATGATGGGAGAGGAAGAGTCATCTGACGCTCTCCTCTATTAATGCGTACTGGGGGGGCGGCGCTGGCGCCAGGTTCCCCTGGCTTTCTGCCCCATAGCGGCTGCATGGGCTGGGGGCCCCTGAGGGAGCGGGGGCCCTGGTCTGCGGGCCCTGATAGTGGGTAGTTTTAGCTGCAGCATGCAGCAAACACTGCCCGCTATTAAAGTGAAATGAAGTCACTCCTCTCCACGCCGTTTGGGGCGTGGGGAAGCGTGACTATTCATTTCACTTTAGCAACGGGAGCAGGCTTAGGCTTCTTGTCACCCGCTGCTGCTCCGCTGGCACCGGGGGCCTCCATAGCAGTTGCGTGGTGTGAAGCCATTAACGACACGCCACTGGCTGGGGGCCCTAGGCAGCTGCTGGCACTGTATGCCAGCAGTTGTCAATGCCTGGGCCCACAAGAGAATCCTCCGGTTCTCCGGTGGCCCAGTCCGACCCTGGCCCCAATCCATGGTTCTTGGAGCAGACCATTGATGGCTCCTACTTCTTTCTTGAGTGGGAGCCCAGGCAGATGCTGGGTCTCTTGGCTTCGGCTAGGGGAGGGTACTAGCTCCTGAGCCTTGCTGTGGCCTTCTGGCTCAGAGGAATGGGGAACACTCCTGTTGGAGAAGGCTACAAGTGACCACATCCTAGTGCACTTATTTGGTGGCACCATTTAGTCCCTTTTTAATGCACTCTGGTGCAGAGCATGATCTCAGGCTTTCAAAAATTAACAAACAAATATATAATGTGTACACAGGATATAAGAGGATTAATAAAATGATATCTTCATATCTGCATTCCAATATCTTATCCCAGAGAAATCCACAATTTTTTAATATGTAAACGAAGTGTTAAGATCTCTGGGCCAAACATACATCTCTCTGAGAATCTGCCTCCAGAGCTTATTTCAAAATAAAAGTGGCATTACCAGTGCGAGACATGTAATGACCTATTTAGCTCTGCACTGAGATCAGAGCTTTGTACAATTATGAGAGCAAACAGTATAGCAGATCTGACTTGTCTCATTACAAACACATATGCAGTAGTCTTTTTACAGTGCTTAGGCACTGCTGTACTGCCCTTCCCCCTCACTGGCTGCCTGTGAGATGGAAGCTGAAGGCACAGAGGAACCTGCAAATATTTTCATAATGAGACAAAGTTCACTTCTGCTGTACTGTGTTCTGCAGAGCGGTGTGTGATTATGAGAGTGAATTCCATGTCTCCTACATGTAATGTCCCTTTTCATTTAAATGGAGCTTTTGCTCATGCATACCAATAGAGGTAAAAGGCTAGCACAAATTGATAATAGCGTGCACAAAAGGATCTCTAGACAGACATCCAAATAGTAGAGTAACCTTCAGTACTGAAGATATGACATATGCAAATCAGTGTCTGGCCCATAGTTCTAAACAGCTCATTTGCATATAAGAAAAACATGGATTTCTCTGGAATAAGACATCAGATTGCAGATATGAAGGTATCACTTTATTCAGCTTCCTATGCCCTGCGTGCCCATATAGAGGGCTTAGGAGGGATGATCTTACTTACAGATTCCCTTTAAGGCTATGTTCACACTTTGCGGTTTTTGCTGCGGATCCGCAGCGGATTTGCAGCTGCGGATCCGCAGCCGTTTTCCATGCAGGGTACAGTACAATGTTACCCTATGGAAAACAAAAACCGCTGTGCCCACTTTGCGTTTTTCCGCTTGAAAATCAGCGCGGATTTTCTGCGGAAAAAAAGAAGTAGCATGTCAATTCTTTCTGCGGATTCCGCAGCGGTTTTCCACCTGCACCAATAGGAAAGTGCAGTTGGAAACCCGCAGTGGAATCCGCAGTGGAAACCGCACAAAAAACCGCAGTGAAAACCACCGCGGTTTTTCCAAATCCGCAGCAAAAAAAGGATAGTGTGAACAAGGCCTAAGAAAAGTTTAAACAGCTTCTTTGATTAACCCAATATACAGGGTTAGGGCAGATGAGCGCAATCTGACAAAACATTGGTTTGCTCTCAGGCAGGCCAATATTGATCCACAGGGCTGTGTACTTGTCAGATTTTTTACCTTGTATCGTGCCGTCTGAGAGGGGGGAATAAATAATTACCGTATATACGACGAGATTTTCAGCACAAATTGTGCTGAAAACGCCCCCCTCAGCTTATACACAAGTCAATTGTCCAGAACGCTGGCGGGGGGAGCGGACATCATACTCTCCCTCCGTCGCTGCATATCCGTTGTCATGGCGCCGGCAGCTCTCCTTGGCCTCTGCTCAGCGGTCACGTGGTACCCCTCATTAAGGTAATGAATATGGAGGCGACTCCACTCCCATAGGCGGAGCGCATATTCATTACCTTAATGAGGGGTACCACGTGACCGTGAGCAGAGGAGAGCTGCCGGTGCCATGACAACGGAGATGCAGCATGACGGGGGGGGGGGGCGCAATGTAAGCCATGCATACAACCAGGGGAAGGGGGGTAGCCAAGCAATGCGGGGCCAGGGGAGCTGAGCAATGCATACAACAGGGGAAGCCACACATACCAGGACAGGGGGAGCCACACATACCAGGACAGGACAGGTCAGAGGGAGCCACATACCAGGACAGGGGGAGCCACACATACTAGGACAGGGGGCACCACGCATAGCAGGACAGAGATGAGGGGGACAATGCATACCTGGCTTATACTCGAGTCAATAAGCTTACCCAGTTTTCTGTGGCAAAAGTAGGTGCCTCGGCTTCTAATCGGGTTGACTTATACTCGAGTATATACGGTAAATCACAGCATGTCAGTTTGATCAGATATTCAGATCGCACTCGGCCATACAAGTCAATGAGTCCACGGAAACCATTGGACTGCACTCAAATGACATCTGAGTGTGGTCCACTTTCTACACACTGACAGAATGGAGGAGATTGAGAATTTTTTTCTCAATCTTCTCATTGGATCACACTGATAAGAGTTTGATCAGCATGTGATTTGCATAATTGACCTGATTCTCTCAGAAGGGAAAATATATGGTCATCTGCTCCTGCCCTTACTGGTGTTAATGTAAAGTGTTCAAGTATCAAGAGATCATACGATTCTGGCTTTTGGATCAATTTGATTTACTAAAGAGATCAAAGACAATTTACAGTACATGTGCACAGGCTCCCAGTGTTCGTAGTGGTGACTGCATAGCTTTATCTTTTACTACTGAGTCACACATCCAACAACCTGACAATCACAGGAGTGTTCAACCCCTCCCTGATGCAAAACATGTACCTGAAACCGTACACCTTGCATCTGCCACGTCCCCAAGTGCCAGTCTGCTCCTCAAACACAGGTGAGAAGACACAGCATTGTAATATACAGGATGCTGCAGCTCAGTCCTCGCCAAGGGTCACAGGTGGAATTCTTCCCACCAGACAGCGCCACCCTCTGGAGGATCTTGTAACAACTACATAAAATAGCACACCTGTTCTTTGAAGTGATCTGACACTTTGCATCCACATGTAATGACAATATATAAAGTCATCTGATACTTTACATGAATGGTTGATACTTTCAGCTTTGAACAAATGAAAGCTAAACTGTAAAATTTAAGGGATTGCCCAATGTTGTATATGAAAGAGGAAGTAGTGCTGAAGCTGCAGTGGGAAGGTGGTCAATATTTGCCATGTAAGCATAGGTAAATATTGGTACGTAGCTCCAGATGGCAACTAAATTGGTGACAAATATTACCCATAAATAAATATCATTCTCACCCACAGTTGCCAAAGGGACCGAAGTAATTTTCTTGCTATGGGACCTGCTGCAGACAAATTCTAACCATTACACTAGAGGGCGCATGAGAGTTTACTGTGCCATCATAAAGTTCAGTGCATTACTGTTCTTGTATGCTAGCTCCAATGCTCCTAGTGGTCACTGCAAGTATGCATTAAGGTTCAGGTTAGTGTTCTTGTTTTAGTCAGATAATGAGTGTAAACACTGGATCACACTCAGACAAATGGCGCCACACGTCAGATTTCTTTCCTCCGGACAGTCGGTACAAGGGTAAAAAAATAAAAATAAATAGTGGGGTATCTGAGGAGGATTCAATGCGATAGTACTTGGATCCCATTTTACAATGCAAGTCAATGAGTGGGTGCAAAATCATCGGGACTGCACTCTGATTGGAGTGGATCAGATTTCCACACAGGAGTTAAAGATGGAGAAATTTTGTTTTCCATCTTCTCTTCAGTGTGCGCCGATTTGCTCCTCCCAGAGAATCGATCACACTATGCTCACTGATCTGAGTGCCAGGTGCAAAATCTTCATGATTCTCTTAGATGAGACCATCTATGGCTGTCTGACCCTAGCGTAAGTCTGAGAGCCTTGTTCTGGACCTCTTACACTGCACTCTTTTATTGGCCAAACACGGTCTTGGAATTGGTCTGTTGACTGACCGCAGCCACTGGCCAGTCAGATCAAATTTACCTAAAAATAAAACAAAAACTAGCAATATGAAACCATGAAGTGGAGAGTGCCGCCAAGCATGTCCAGGAACAGTAGAAGGGCACTGCCGTGCAATAGGCACGGCGTCCAGCAGCCGGAAAGATCACTCTCTGACATTTGGAATGAGGAACAGCGCAGCAGACCAGCAAGGTTATGGTCCCAGTCATTGCCAGGAGCACTGGACATAAAGCTACTTTCACACTAGCATCGTGTGGCGTACGTCGCAATGTGTCGTTTTGGAGAAAAACGCATCCTGCAAAGCTGCCTGCAGGATGCGTTTTTTCTCCATAGACTTGCATTAGCGACGCATTGCCACATGTCGCATCCATCGTGCGACGGATGCGTCGTGTTTTGGCACACCGTCGGCACAAAAAAAGTTCCATGTAATGTTTTTTGTGCGTCGCGGCCGAAACTCCGCCCCCTCCTCCCCGGACTGCAGAATGGGCAGCGGATGCGTCGTAAAACTGCATCCGCTGCCCACGTCTTGCAGTTATTTCACAGCGTCCGTCGGCCCGACGCATTGCGATGGGCCCGTACCGACGGATCAGTGTGAAAGTAGCCTTAGTTGGGCCTGGAACATAGCTTTCCTCTACTATTTTAACCCCATTCTCACCAGACTATTTTGTTTTTTTGCGCTCTAATTATTTCCACCCCTTTTTACAAGTCATTCTATGTTGGTGGAAAAATAAAAAGATGTACCAGGTCTTGTTACTTACAGGATAAGTTGTAAATGAACAATATTATTCACAACTACCATACGATTATGTACAGGGAAAAAAAAAAAAAAGGAAAATGCCAAGTGCGGTGAAATAAAAAAAAGACAATTTCATCATTGTTTTTGGGGATCTGTTTTACAGTGCTCATTGCTGGGGAAAAGGTTACCTGGCAATGGGATTGTCCAGTTTCAGTACAGCACGATTTCAGCAATACCAAGCTCGTATACTTTTTTTGGGAAAAAGTGAAAAAGAATTTAAGGACCTTAGAATTGGCAATACTTACTTTTTTTTGTAATTCCCGTAACTTCCTTTTTTGTCAACGGAGCAGTTTGAGGAATTGGTTTTGTGCATAACGAGTAGACGTTTTTATTGGCAACCTTTTGTAGTACAGACAATGTCTTGAACACTTTTTATTGCAATTTTAATCAGCAAATTCTGGCGACTGCAACCTGCAATTGTCTGATTGCTTGTTATATAAAAAGCAATATATACTGCAATGCAAGTATACTGCAGTATTCAGCTAAAATTACGGTCTCCTAGCACGATGACCAAGATGGCAGTCCAGGGGCCTTGAGCACCCCACAATCGTGCGGCAGGAGGGGCTGGGCTTAGTGCACCCCTGGACTCCACACCTTAAATGTCACTTTCAGAAATTGACATTTTTGGACTTGAGCTCTGATTGCTATCTCCATTTGCTGGCCATGGTGCAGTCTGAGCTCCTGAACCTATACCTCCCAACTTTTGAAGAAGGGAAAGAGGGACAAAGTTTGCGGTGCGTGCAGCGCACCACGGCAAATTGTAGGCCACGCCTCTGAACACATCCATTTCACAACTAGTCACAGCCATATCCACGCCCCAAACACACCCATTTAGCACTGCTGATCACACTATTTCATAAACAATTATAAACAAAAAAAATATGTTCACAGTGCTCCATACTGTATAATGGCCACACGGTGCTCCATACTGTATAATGGCCCCACACAGTGCTCCATAATGTATAATGGCCACACATAGTGCTCCATACTGTATAATGGCCACACAGTGCTCCATACTGTATAATGGCTACACAATGCTTTTCACAAGTACAGCACCATGGAATTAATGGTGCTATATAAATAATAATAATACTGTATAATGGCCACACGATGCTCCATACTGTATAATGGCCACACGATGCTTTGTACAGTATAATGGCCCCACATGATGCTGGGTACAGTATAATGGCCCACATGATGCTGGGCACAGTATAATAGCCCACATGATGCTGGGCACAGTATAATAGCCACACATGATGCTGGGTACAGTATAATAGCCACACATGGTTATCCCACCCCCATCATTGCCCTCACACTCCCATCATTGCCTTCTCCATCACCACACACACCTTTCAACGTGCTCCCTTGTAGCAGCCGGCAGCTTCCACTCCCGCAGACTTCTCACATCACTGCAGCTCCGGGATGCCACTGATAAAAACCTCTCAGCGTCTCCTGCGCCTGAGTCAGAGCTAGGGCTCATTTCCACATGCGAGGCACACGTCCGTATCTCGCATGTGGAAACCAAGCTGTGGAGCCGGCATTCCAGAGCGGAGTGTGCGGCCGCATAGGAACACATGGAGCTGCACAGCTCCGCTCCAAAGTGCCGGCGCCAGAGCTTGGTTTCCACATGCGAGATACGGACATGTGCCTCGCATGTGGAAATGAGCCCTGAGGAGCAATATCTGCTCCGATATGACACTGCTAGCGTCCATGCCGTACACACACGCGGCTGCGCTCTGTAGACACGCGGCTGCGCTCCATACACCTCGTACACACGCGGCTGCGCTCTGTACACACACTCAGCTGCGCTCCGTACACCTCGTATACACACGCACACGACTGCTCCATACACCATGCACAGTGGCTCCACTCTGTACACCTCACACACATGGCTTCGCTCCGTACACACACGGCTTTGCTACATCCACACTGTAAACACCTCCTGACCCCCCCCACAAACTTACCCTAATCCAGCACCATGACAACCAGCAGAGTCCTACATGCATACACAGATCATGTGACCCCTGACTCCTCCCCCCCTGGGACCTCATCACAGGTCCTGTGCGCACAGAGCAGCCATATATGGGGTGTGCTGCTCTGCGGGTGGAGGCAGACCTCCCAACTCTCCCGGATCTGGCGGGGCAGTCCCGATGAGGCTGAGGCTGACATTGCAGTGCGGGTAAACTAATGTCCCGCTCGTGATCACAAGGGAGACTGTCAAAATCGGGACAACCCCGCTGGATTCGGGACGGTTGGGAGGTCTGAACCTGCTTCATGCACTCACACATGACTTGAGCATACATTTGCAGTGGAGATCTGCAAAGGTTAATTTCTTTTTTCCCCCGTAAAAAAAAACTCAAAGTGAAAGAATTATTACTCTTAATTTCCTCCGTTCCATTTGTTCAAAGGATTATACATTTCCTTTTGGTCTATGTTCCTTCTCCTTGACCCACCGCTTAGGCCTCTTTCACAAATCGGTGTCTCCGGTACATGTGGTGACTGGTACGTAGAAACAGGGTCGGACTGGCCTGGCGGGGAATCGAGGAAATCCCCGGTGGGCCCTTGCAGTGTACCAGGGAGATGGCAGTTGTAAGTGAATGGACCCTTTAAAAGCGCAGGCATAGTCTGTCCAGGGCAGAGTGCACACAGCGTTCATTAACTGAACCACGGCGGCACACGTCCCAATTAGCACTAACTAGTGTGGGCTTGTCGTCACCGACGTATGATGTCAGTGTCATGTGCTGCATGAGACGGGCGCACACAAGACAGCAGTCGGCCTCTGCTAGGTCGGCGGCCATCTTAATACAAGCACGCCGGACCTGCACAGGATGGGGACGCCGCCCGCCACCGGAAGTGCAGGCAAGTAAGAGGATTTTTTTTTTCTTCTTCTGTCCATGCGGCCAGGACAAGGGACCAGGATGGATTATATGGGGTAGCACACGGGGCCCTGATTTATATATGGGGAGGGGAGAGCAGGACAAGTGGCCAGGATGGATATATGGGGGGGGGGGGGGGGGGGCGCAAGCGGGAAAGCAGCACATGAGACCAGGATTGATATGGTG